>NC_143131.1:160245895-160547284 GCF_059928025.1 Delphinapterus leucas
GTCACCACTCCTGAGCTCCATAAACTACCCGCCTGAGGCTATGCCGAGCAGATCAGACTGGCTGGGGCAACTTGGCATCCCTGGGCCAGGCTGGGCCCAGCATCCCCAGGCGTGTTCCTGCTAGGACCACGCTCAGAACGTAGGTGGAGCTCCCAGTCAGGGTCGCCTCATCCCTGTTCATTGGATCGAGTTGCTAAGGAAAAGAGCATTAACTGAAAATAATTGGCTGGATGGATGTGTTTCTGGGCTGTCAGCTCTGGCTACAGGCTACACACCTTCATCAGCACCACACACCCGTGTCCCAGGGATTAGGCTGAGTGCTCAGGATGCACCAACACCTAAAGAAACAAACAACTAAACAAAACAAGACAACTCTGGAAAGCAACTTCTATTTCCCATCCTGGCCTGGGTCCTATCAGGCCATTGGCACATTCTGGTCCACAGCCATGGAAAACTAATGTCCCTCCATGTCATGGCCTGTTAGCCATTGCCACACTCTGGTCCACGGTGAAGGGAAGGCGATGTCCCACATATGTCTGAGCCCAGGGCCCTGAGAGACCGTATTATGAAGGAAAACACTGTTCACACTGAGATGTCAATTTTCGCTTCAAGTCTAATTTCTGACCTGTAAACAAAGCCTGCAAGAACAAGAGGCTCCTCATGTGTGAATTGGCTAATTAATCTGACTTACTTAGAGGGACGCATAGCGCCCCGGACTCTTTTGTGAAGATTAGCACTTTTCGAAGAAGTCTGTAGGGACAAAGCAACACCATGAATGTCGTGCCCCCTTTTTTGGGAGAGCAGAGGGATGAGGGGCCAGACTATTTTCCCGCATCTACCTGTCTGTAAACAAGGAGGGAGCCTGTGGTTAGCACTTACTCCGTGTGTGTGAAAGAGGAGCCATGGGCCCTCACCGGTGAGGTCAGAGTGCCAGGGGCTGCAGGGGGCGTGGCTGGGGACCTCTGGTGCTCAGAGCTCCTGACAGCCTCTAGGAAGACGGGAACAGAGGTTGGCAGTGTCAGGCAGATCCCACCTTACTTAAGCAGAAGGGAATTAAAGGCAAGGCTTGGGGACTGGTGATGGAGACTTGGAAATGGGGTGCCTTGGAGATCCCCAGCCAGAGCCTCAGGAGCTGCGTGGGCAGTGGTCAGGGCTCCAGGGTGGGGCTCGGGGCTCGGGTTGGCCACACTGTAGTTCTTCTGTCTCAGATGTACATTCCAGGAAGAGAGCGTCACAGTGGGTGAGATGGCTCCCACCTCTCCCCACCCAGGCTCCTTATTAACGATTCTTCTAGACTGTTTCCAGAGGTATGGCTGTCTCTAGGGTGTCCAGGTGTCCTGGGCAGATATTTTTTTCAGGGCCCTTGTCTATATAAACAATTTGATTAAAGTGTATTCCAAGATCCATGAGCCCATGTGGAGGTATCGTGATATATTGATGCAGATGTAGAGGAATGGGGAAGAAGGGGTGCCAGCCTGTTTGTTTACTGCCCAATCCATGCAGCAAAGATCCTTCTTGGTGTGTACTCACTGTCTCTTCCTGTTTGGGTCCAGGAAGCATCTCTTTGTGTTCTTTATTGTCGAGTGTTCTGTTCCTATCTAATTTCATGTATCTCCCACAGTGAGGGGAAAAATAGCAACGTGGTTATTACTTACAGTGCATGGCTCTATGGAACCTGCTTATGTAGAGATGCCAGAGATCTCTTGATTCCCCATTCCCGAAAATTCTATGTATTTAGTGCTGGTTACGTATGGTGTTTCTGCTGACTCAGTTTCATCCATCCATCTGGGAATGCTGGCTTCTGTGGCGCTCTCGTGCTTTGTTGATGATGACCACCAGTTCAGTTCTGACCCAGGGTATGCAGGAAAATGTGAACCATTGTGCTTTTCTGGTCATATTAAATTTACCGTTTGGAACTTTATAGTGTAAGCAAGGAACCACACATCCAGCCACATCTTCCTTACAGTCCTTGGGCTGTTATCCTGCACCCTAGACTAGGATCTCCTCCCTGCCTTCTGCACGCTGCCACCAGCAGATAGAGAGAAGAGCCGCCCCATCTGTGCAAGGCTTGCCATCCCTCGGCAGACCAACCTGTGAGAGTGCGGCATTCAGCGTGGCTCAGATGCAAGAGAGGACTCAGGGCAAGAGCTTCCAAAGCCCTCAAAGTCGATGAGTGTGGCCAGCCCCCGAGGCCTGCCCGCACGTGGCCTGGAGTCTGTGAGCCACCGCTCTGGGCACACAGGGCAAAGGATGCCTGCTGCTGGGTGCTGGGGACTGGAGGTGCCACTGAAGCTGAAGCACGGGTGGATGAGAGCCAATGCCCGAGCCTACACACGCATCTCAAATGGAAGGCCAGGCCATTGGCACCAGAGCCTAGAGCTCTGGACTCACTCAGTGTGTCTGATGTGAAGGAGAGTCACCAAAAGGAGACTGTCAGCACTGCTCTGGTGGCTCAGCCCCATGCACGTCCATGAAGGAAATATCCCTTCAGCTAGTGGCAGTGACTTGCTTGTCCGGGACCCTGGGACAACCTCTCAGACACGAGTCCTGGAGTTCCTGGGGCTCCTGGTGGACTGTGTGTGCATGGCAGAGGGTTGGAGAGTGTCCAGAGGGCAGCAACAGGGCGCGTGTGGGTACTGGTCAGGTGTAGGCCTCTGCCTGAGAGCACTGCTATGGCCACAGAGTTTTCCTTGGTGTTTGTGGAACATGCCAGGCTTACTTCCTCCTCAGGGCCTTTGCACTCGCTGCCCTGTCCCCTGGAACTCACCACTCTGGCGGGGTCCATTACTAGACTCTGGATGCCGCAGAGAAGCCCAATATGCCTGTTCCAGGGGAGAGGCAGCCAACACACGCCCAGCAAGTGTCTAGTGATCAGTGAAGAATGAACTAGCCAGAGGGTGCCAAGAACGGCCTGGGGTGCATGCCATTTTATGTGTTTAAGCTTTTTATTTTAAAATAGCTTTAGACATAGAGCAAAGTTGCAGAAACAGCATAGGGATTTCCTGTGTGCCCTTCCCCCAAGCTTCGCTATGTTAATGTGTCTGTGACCTGGAACGATGATTGAAACCAGGAGGTTCACCTTGAACAATGTTGTGTCATCACTTAGAAACCAGACTGCATCTGAATTTCACCTATTTTCCGACTCCTGTCCCTTTTGTGGTTTGGGATCCCATGCAGAATCCCATGTGGCATTTAGTTGTTGTGTCTCTGAGGTGTTCTCCTGACTGAGATAGTTCCTCACTCTCTCATTCCTGGCCCCAGCTCTTTTGAAGAGGACTGGTCAGTTATTTTGTAGAATGGGCCTGCACCTGGGCTTGGCTGGTGTTTCCTCAGGTTAGACTGAGTTATGCCTTTGGGGCATCAATATCACAGAAGAGTTGTTGGCTCCACATTGTGCCACACGATGTCGAATTGTCTTGCTGCTGGAGACAATAATCCTCATCACTTTCAGAACTCCCTCTGCTGCCCTCATCTGTGGGGTTCTCCTCTGTAAACTTACTGGTTTTTCCTTTCGAATTCATAAATATCTTGTGAGGAGGTACTTGGAGATTATGCAAGCATTCTGTTTCTCGTCGTATTTTCACCCACTGATTTTAGCACCCGTGGGTGATTCTTATCTGCGACGATCCTTACTGTGGTATTTACCTTTGTGATTTTCTGTCTCCATCATTTCTTCTACATTTATTAATTGCATTCCACTGTGAGGAAGAACTGCTCTTCCTCCCCATTTATTTATTATTCAGTTATTTATTTATTTATTTATTTTTACATCTTTATTGGAGTATAATTGCTTTACAATGGTGTGTTAGTTTCTGCTTTATAACAAAGTGAATCAGTTATACATATACATATGTTCCCATATGTCTTCTCTCTTGCGTCTCCCTCCCACCCTCCCTACCCCACCCCTCTAGGTGGTCACAAAGCACCGAGCTGATCTCCCTGTGCTATGCGGCTGCTTCCCACTAGCTATCCACCTTACGTTTGGTAGTGTATATATGTCCATACCTCTTTCTCGCTTTGTCACAGCTCACCCTTCCCCCTCCCCATATCCTCAAGTCCGTTCTCCAGTAGGTCTGTGTCTTTATTCATGTCTTACCCCTAGGTTCTTCATGACATTTTTTTTTCTTAAATTCCATATATATGTGTTAGCATACGGGATTTGTCTTTCTGACTTACTTCACTCTGTATGACAGACTCTAGGTCTATCCACCTCATTACAAATAGCTCAATTTCATTTCTTTTTATGGCTGAGTAATATTCCATTGTATATATGTGCCACATCTTCTTTATCCATTCATCCGATGGTGGGCACTTAGGTTGTTTCCATCTCTGGGCTATTGTAAATAGAGCTGCAATGAACATTTTGGTACGTGACTCCTTTTGAATTATGGTTTTCTCAGGGTATATGCCCAGTAGTGGGATTGCTGGGTCATATGGTACTTCTATTTGTAGTTTTTTAAGGAACCTCCATACTGTTCTCCAAAGTGGCTGTACCAATTCACATTCCCACCAGCAGTGCAGGAGTGTTCCCTTTTCTCCACACCCTCTCCAGCAGTTATTGTTTCTAGATTTTTTGATGATGGCCATTCTGACTGGTGTGAGATGATATCTCATTGTAGTTTTGATTTGCATTTCTCTAATGATTAATGATGTTGAGCATTCCTTCATGTGCTTGTTGGCAGTCTGTATATCTTCTCTGGAGAAATGTCTATTTAGGTGTTCTGCCCATTTTTGGATTGGGTTGTTTGTGTTTTGGACATTGAGCTGCATGAGCTGCTTGTAAATTTTGGATATTAATCCTTTGTCAGTTGCTTCATTTACAAATATTTTCTCCCATTCTGAGGGTTGTCTTTTGGTCTTGTTTATGGTTTCCTTTGCTGTGCAAAAGCTTTGCAGTTTCATTAGGTCCCATTTGTTTATTTTTGTTTTTATTTCCATTTCTCTAGGAGGTGGGTCAAAAAGGATCTTGCTGTGATTTATGTCATAGAGTGTTCTGCCTATGTTTTCCTCTAAGAGTTTGATAGTTTCTGGCCTTACATTTAGGTCTTGAATCCATTTTGAGCTTATTTTTGTGTATGGTGTTAGGGGGTGATCTAATCTCATACTTTTACATGTACCTGTCCAGTTTTCCCAGCACCACTTATTGAAGAGGCTGTCCTTTCTCCACTGTACACTCCTGCCTCCTTTATCAAAGATAAGGTGACCATATGTGCGTGGGTTTATCTCTGGGCTTTCTATCCTGCTCCATTGATCTATTTTTCTGTTTTTGTGCCAGTACCATACTGTCTTGATTACTGTAGCTTTGTAGTATAGTCTGAAGTCAGGGCGCCTGTTTCCTCCAGCTCCGTTTTTCATTCTCAAGATTGCTTTGGCTATTCGGGGTCTTTTGTGTTTCCATACACATTGTGAAAATTCTTTGTTCTACTTCTGTGAAAAATGCCAGTGGTAGTTTGATAGGGATTGCATTGAATCTGTAGATTGCTTTGGGTAGTAGAGTCACTCTCACAATGTTGATTCTTCCAATCCAAGAACATGGTATATCTCTCCATCTATTTGTATCATTCTTAATTTCTTTCATTAGTGTCTTATAATTTTCTGCATACAGGTCTTTTGTCTCCTTAGGTAGGTTTATTTCTAGATATTTTATTCTTTTTGTTTCAATGGTAAATGGGAGTGTTTTCTTGATTGCACTTTCAGATTTTTCATCATTAGTGTATGGGAATTCCAGAGATTTCTGTGCATTAATTTTGTATCCTGCTACTTTACCAAATTCATTGATTAGCTCTAGTAGTTTTCTGGTAGCATCTTTAGGATTCTCTATGTATAGTATCATGTCATCTGCAGACAGTGACAGCTTTAATTCTTCTTTTCCGATTTGGATTCTTTTTATTTCCTTTTCTTCTCTGATTGCTGTGGCTAAAACTTCCAAAACTATGTTGAATAAGAGTGGTGAGAGTGGGCAACCTTGTCTTGTTCTTGATCTTAGTGGAAATGCTTTCAGTTTTTCACCATTGAGGACGATGTTGGCTGTGGGTTTGTCATATATGGCCCTTATTATGTTGAGGAAAGTTCCCTCTATGCCTACTTTCTGGAGGGTTTTTATCATAAATGGGTGTTGAATTTTGTCAAAAGCTTTCTCTGCATCTATTGAGATGACCATATGGTTTTTCTCCTTCAATTTGTTAATATGGTGTATCACATTGATTGATTTGCGTATATTGAAGAATCCTTGCATTCCTGGAATAAGCCCCACTTGATCATGGTGTTTGATCCTTTTAATGTGCTGTTGGATTCTGTTTGCTAGTATTTTGTTGAGGATTTTTGCATCTATGTTCATCAGTGATATTGGCCTGCAGTTTTCTTTCTTTGTGACATCCTTGTCTGGTTTTGGTATCAGGATGATGGTGGCCTCGTAGAGTGAGTTTGGGAGTGTTCCTCCCTCTGCTATATTTTGGAAGAGATTGAGAAGGATAAGTATTAGCTCTTCTCTAAATGTTTGATAGAATTCACCTGTGAAGCCATCTGGTCCTGGGTTTTGTTTGTTGGAAGATTTTTAATCACAGTTTCAATTTCAGTGCTTGTGATTGGTCTGTTCATATTTTCTATTTCTTCCTGATTCAGTCTTGACAGGTTGTGCATTTCTAAGAATTTGTCCATTTCTTCCAGGTTGTCCATTTTATTGGCATAGAGTTGCTTGTAGTAATCTCTCATGATCTTTTGTATTTCTGCAGTGTCAGTTGTTACTTCTCCTTTTTCATTTCTAATTCTATTGATTTGAGTCTTCTCCCTTTTTTCTTGATTTGTCTGGCTAATGGTTTATCAATTTTGTTTATCTTCTCAAAGAACCAGCTTTTAGTTCTATTGATCTTTGCTATCCTTTCCTTCATTTCTTTTTCATTTATTTCTGATCTGAACTTTATGATTTCTTTCCTTCTGCTAACTTTGGGTTTTTTTGTTCTTTCTCTAATTGCTTTAGGTGCAAGGTTAGGTTGTTTATTTGAGATGTTTCCTGTATCTTAAGGTAGAATTGTATTGCTATAAACTTCCCTCTCAGAACTGCTTTTGCTGCATCCCATAGGTTTTGGGTCATTGTGTCTCCATTGTTATTTGTTTCTAGGTATTTTTTATTTCCTCTTTGATTTCTCCAGTGATCACTTCGTTATTAAGTAGTGTATTGTTTAACCTCCATGTGTTTGTATTTTTTACAGATATTTTCCTGTAATTAATATCTAGTCTCATAGCATTGTGGTCGGAAAAGATACTTGATACAATTTCAATTTTCTTAAGTTTACCAAGGCTTGATTTATGACCCAAGATATGATCTATCCTGGAGAATGTTCCATGAGCACTTGAGAAAAATGTGTATTCTGTTGTTTTTGGATGGAATGTCCTATAAGTATCAATTAAGTACATCTTTTTTACTGTATCATTTAAAGCTTGTGTTTCCTTATTTATTTTCATTTTGGATGATCTGTCCATTGGTGAAAGTGGGGTGGTAAAGTCCCTTACTATGAATGTGTTACTGTCGATTTACCCTTTTATGGCTGTTAGTGTTTGCTTTATGTATTGAGGTGCTCCTATTTTAGGTGCATAAATATTTACAATTGTTAGATCTTCTTCTTAGATCAATCCCTTGATCGTTATGTAGTGTCCTTCTTTGTCTCTTCTAACAGTTTTTATTTTAAAGTCTATTTTGTCTGATATGAGCATTTCTACTCCAGCTTTCTTTTGGTTTCCATTTGCATGGAATATCTTTTTCCATTCCCTCACTTTCAGTCTGTATGTATCTCTAGGTCTGAAGTGGGTCTCTTGTAGACAGCACATATATGGGTCTTGTTTTTGTATCCATTCAGGCAGTCTGTGTCTTTTGGTGGGAGCATTTAATCCATTTACATTTAAGATAATTAACGATATGTATGTTCCTTTTCCCGTTTTCTTAACTGTTTTGGGTTTGTTATTGTAGGTCTTTTCCTTCTCTTGTGTTTCTTGCCTAGAGAAGATCCTTTAGCATTTGTTGTATAGCTGGTTTGGTGGTGCTGAACTCTCTCAGCTTTTCCTTGTCTGTAAAGGTTTTAATTTGTCCATCAAATCTGAATGAAATCCTTGCTGGGCAGAGTAATCTTGGTTGTGGGTTTTCTCCTTCATCACTTTAAATATGTCCTGCCAGTCCCTTTTGGCTTGCTGAGTTTCTGCTGAAAGATCAGCTGTTAACCTTATGGGGATTCCCTTGTATATTATTTGTTGTTTTTCCCTTGCTGCTTTTAACATGTTTTCTTTGTATTTAATTTTTGACAGTTTGATTAATATGTGTCTTGGCATGTTTCTCCTTGGATTTATCCTGTATGGGACTCTGTGCTTCCTGGACTTGATTAACTGTTTCCTTTCCCATACTAGGGAAGTTTTCAACTATAATCTCTTCAAATATTTTCTCAGTCCCTTTCTTTTTCTCTTCTTCTTCTGGAACCCCTATAATTCGAACGTTGGTGCTTTTAATGTTGTCCCAGAAGTCTCTGAGACTGTCCTCAGTTCTTTTCATTCTTTTTTCTTTATTCTGCTCTGCAGTAGTTATTTCCACTACTTTATCTTCCAGGTCACTTATCTGTTCTTCTGCCTCAGTTTTTCTGCTATTGATCCCTTCTAGAGTATTTTTAATTTCATTTATTGTGTTGTTCATCGTTGCTTGTTTCATCTTTAGTTCTTCTAGGTCCTTTTTAAATGTTTCTTGCATTTTCTCTATTCTGTTTCCAAGATTTTGGATCATCTTTACTATCATTATTCTGAATTATTTTTCAGGTAGACTGCCTATTTCTTCTTCATTTGTTAGGTCTGGTGGGTTTTTATCTTGCTCCTTCATCTGCTTTGTGTTTTTCTGTCTTCTCATTTTGCTTATCTTACTGTGTTTGAGGTCTCCTTTTTGCAGGCTGCAGTTTTGTAGTTCCCATTGTTTTTGGTATGTTTCCCCAGTGGCTAAAGTTGGTTCAGTGGGTTGTGTAGGCTTCCTGGTGGAGGGGACTAGTGCCTGTGCTCTGGTGGATGAGGCTGGATCTTGTCTTTCTGGTGGGCAGGTCCATGTCTGGTGGTGTGCTTTGGGGTGTCTGTGGCCTTATTATGATTTAACGTAGCCTCTTTGCTAATGAGTGGGGTTGTGTTCCTCTCTTGCTAGTTGTTTGGCATAGGGTGTCCAGCACTGTAGCTTGCTGGTCGTTGAGTGAAGCTGGGTGCTGGTGTTGAGTTGGAGATCTCTGGGAGATTTTCGCTGTTTGATATACGTGGAGTTAGGATGTCTCTTGTGGACTAGTGTCCTGAAGTTGGCTCTCCTACCTCAGAGGCACAGCACTGATTCCTGTCTGCAGCACCAAGAGCCTATCATCCACAAGACTCAGAATAAAAGGGAGAAAAAGTAGAAAGAAAGAAAGAGGATAAAAGAAAAAATAAAGTAAGGTAAAATAAAATAATTAAAATAAAAAAATAATTATTAAGAAAAAAATTTTTTTAAAAAGTAAAACAACAACAACAACAACAAAAAATGGACGGATAGAACCCTAGGACAAATGGTGAAAGCAAAGCTATACAGAGAAAATCACACACAGAAGCATCCACATACACACTCATAAAAAGAGGAAAAGGAGAAAAAATAAGAAATCTTGCTCTCAAAGTCCACCTCCTCAATTTGGGATGATTCGTTGTCTATTCATGTATTCCACAGATGCAGGGTACATCAAGTTGATTGTAGAGATTTAATCCGCTGCTCCTGGGGCTGCTGGGAGATATTTCCCTTTCTCTTCTTTGTTCGCACAGCTCCCGGGTTTCAGCTTTGGATTTGGCCCCGCCTCTGCGTGTAGGTCGCCGGAGGGCGTCTGTTCTTCGCTCAGACAGGACGGGGTTAGAGGAGCAGCTGACTCGGGGTCTCTGGCTCACTCAGGCCGGGGGGAGGGAGGGGTACGGAGTGCGGGGCGAGCCTGCGGAGGCAGAGGCCAGCGCGACGTTGCACCGGCCTGAGGCGTGCCGTGTGTTCTCCCGGGGAAGTTGTCCCTGGATCCCGGGACCCTGGCAGTGGCGGGCTAAACAGGCTCCCCGGAAGGGAGGTGTGGAGAGTGACCTGTGCTCACACACAGGCTTCTTGGTGGCGGCAGCAACAGCCTTAGCGTCTCATGCCCCTCTCTGGGGTCCGCGCTGATAGCTGCGGCTCGCGCCCATCTCTGGAGCTCCTTTAAGCTGCGCTCTTAATCCCCTCTCCTCGCGCACCAGGAAACAAAGAGGGAAGAAAAAGTCTCTTTCCTCTTCTGCAGGTCTAGACTGTTCCCCGGACTCCCTGCCGGCTAGCCGTGTTGCACTAGCCCCCTTCAGGCTGTGTTCACGCCGCCAACCCCAGTCCTCTCCCTGCGCTCCAACTGAAGCCTGAGCCTCAGTTCACAGCCCCGCCTCCCTGGTGGGTGAGCAGACAAGCCTCTTGCGCTGGTGACCGGTTGGCACCGATCCTCTGTGTGGGAATCTCTCCGCTTTGCCCTCTGCACCCCTGTTGCTGTGCTCTCCTCCTCGGCTCCGAAGCTTCCCCGTTCCGCCACCCACAGTTTCCGCCTGCGAAGGGGCTTCCTAGTGTGTGGAAACCTTTCCTCCTTCACAGCTCCCTCCCCCTGGTGCAGGTCCCTTCCTTATTCTTTCGTCTCTGTTTATTCTTTTTTCTTTTGCCCTACCCAGGTACGTGGGGAGTTTCTTGCCTTTTGGGAGGTCTGAGGTCTTCTGCCAGCGTTCAGTAGGTGTTCTGTAGGAGTTGTTCCACGTGTAGATGTATTTCTTATGTATCTGTGGGGAGGAAGGTGATCTCCGCGTCTTACTCTTCCGCCATCTTCCCCCTCTCTCCGCTGATTTAATTTTATATGATTCTTTTTGAGGATATAGGCTTGGTGAACCTGCTACTGTTGGAGGGTCTCCTGCCGAGGCGGGGGGCAGCTATGGCTCACCAAGGGACAAGGACACTGGCAGCAGAAGTTCTGGGAAGTACTCCTTGGCTTAGGCCTGCCAGAGCGTGCCATGAGCCGCACCAAAAAGCCAGTTATTTATTTATACCAGTATGGACTTGTGGATATGTATTTTATTCTATGGGTTATAACCTGTTACTATTATTATTTGTTATTTTGTTAAAGTTATCCCAGATTTGGCAAATGAGAGCACCTTCAATTTGGATCCTCTATCCTTTTGACATGCTCGGGTATGATTTAAAAAGTTGTTTTTTCATTATGGTAAAATACACTTAACCAAAGCTTTACCATCTTAAACCATTTTTAAGAGCACAGCTCAGTGGTGTTAAATACATTCATATTTTTGTGCACCTATTACCACCATCCATCCCTGTAACTCTTTTCATCTTGTGAAACCAAAACTCTATACCCATTAAACAATAACTCCCCACTTCCCCGTTCCTCCCAGCCCCTAGCAACCACTGTTCTGCTTTCTGTCTCTAGGATATAAGTGAATTCATACAGTATCTGTATTTTTGTGATTGTCTGGCCTCACTTAGCCTAATGTCTTCAAGGTCCATCAAGGTTGTAACATGTGTCAGAATCTCCTTTTTTTTTTTTTCCGGTACGCGGGCCTCTCACTGCTGTGGCCTCTCCCGTTGCGGAGCACAGGGTCCGGGCGCGCAGCCTCAGCGGCCATGGCTCACGGGCCCAGCCGCTCCGTGGCATGTGGGATCTTCCCGGACCGGGGCACGAACCCGCGTCCTCTGCATCGGCAGGCGGACTCTCAACCACTGCGCCACCAGGGAAGCCCTCCTTTCTTTTTAAAGCTGAATAATATTCCACTGTATGTATATGCCACATTTTGCTATCCATTCATACGTTGAGGGACACTTGGGTTGCTTACCCATTTTAGCTATTGTGAATAATGTTGCTGTGAACATGGGTGTACAAATATTTCTTTGAGACCCTGCTTTCAGTTCTTTTGGGTACATACTCAGAAGTGGAATTTCTGAGTCATACGGTAGTTCTATTTTTAATTTTGAGGAACCGCCATACTGTTTCCCACAGTGGCTGCATCATTTCACGTGCGGTGGTGAGACAAGCTGTCTTTGAAGCGGGAGCATTGTTGTGAGTGGAGCCGTGAAGGAGGGGAGGCACTCCCAGGGCTGTGAGAGATGGCTGGAGCAGCAGTCTCCTCTTAGGGTTGGCCTGGGGTACGTGTGGTCTGTACCTGCTTGGAGCTGCCGTCAGCTCTCCTGCCGGCTTCCAGTGGAGACCCCAAGAGCCAGGCTGGGCGCTGCCGGTGGGCAGGCTGTGTTGCCGTGTGTGTGTGCCATGCCATGCCATGCCTGGGCTTCCATGGGTGAATTTGGAGTAGGGAGGGGACCAGACATCTGTCTGATGTCACCTTTTATACTCTGGGACTCTACCACTGTCTCCTAGTGCAACGCATGGGGGTCCCCTGTTGGGAGCAGGAGCCTATGGGGCACTTGATTCCATGTGGGAACATCCCCTGAATTCCCCGCGGCATCAAGTGACAGTGGGCCCACTGAGCCTGCCTTTATTTTGGATGTAGTGCCTTTGGTCATTGTTGGCCCTGCTGCTCAGGCTCCATGTCTAGGCAGTGATGACTCACAGAAGGGCCCAGGGGCATATGGGCTGCCATCCTGGCTCTGGAATTAATAAACATCTCAAGGTCACTGGTGCTGGGGCCCATTCCCTAACCCAAGACCTCAATGCTTGACAAGGGAGGATGCAGCATAGGCAGCATCTGAGGGCCTGTGGAGTAGCCTGGCCACAGCCCAGAGAACCTGGCCCTTATAGCCCTGTCTTTCCCCATAAATAAACCAGACAAGATCCTTCATCAGATGGCGTGGCCTGATTTTTGTTTTGGGAAATCTGGACAAGAAGGGACAGTGGAAAGCCTTGGGCCCTGGCAGGGCTGCCCACCCAGGAGAAGCAGCTGGACAGGCTGACAGAGGACGGTTGGCGGTCAGCCTGCCCCGGATACCACCGCAAGCCCTAGAGATCCGAGCAGGAAAAGAAGCCGGATTCGAAAGAAACCAAAGTCAGGCAGGGCGCCAGGTTCTCTGTGAGCGTGAGGCCTGAGGTGCCCGGAGAGGGGCTGGTTGCCCAGAGACCCAGGGAGGCGATGGCCTGTGGTGAACACGGAAAGCCAGGATCCTCTGCCCGGAAAACTTCACGACCTGGGTGCCCAGCAGGTGTGGGCACATAAGACACCCCCCAACCTCACCCTTGTGACATTGCCTTCTACCTTTGGGGAAACTGAGGCTCAGGAAGAGGAAGGCTGAGCCAGCACCACACAGTGAAGCACAGGGACTTGCTTTGGGGCCTGAGTGGTAGCCTGCGCTTTCCCTGCCAGGGTTTTTGTGTCTCTGAGGGACACATCCATTGGGCAGTGCATCTTCCCCTTGCTGCTCTGAGCAAGTCCTAGTGTCCCTGCTTCCTGCTGTGGCCCTGGCTGCTCCCACCCTGCCCCCACCCCAACCAGATCTGTGTTAAGGGGATTCTGGGTTGAGGCTGTAGGCTTCCCATGGAGTCTAGCTGCCCCACAGCAACCTGGGTAGCAGCCTGGCCCACCAAACCAACTTTTGTCCATCAGCCAGGCCACTGGACCATTGGTGAGCCCGTGTCTCCCCTCTGGCCGAGTGGATCCTCCTGGAGCAGCATCCCACGTGGGAAGGAGCAGGACACTGCCTCCTGGGCCCCTGGAACTGAGAGCTTCCTTTCTAGAAGGGGCGTTGCATCTTCAGATGTTCTGCCCATCTAGAGTTACATCCCCATGTCTTCCACAACTGGGTGGGCTCAGCCTTGGGAGCCCATAAAATTCTGGGGTACTGTGGGCATGTGGGCTCCCCTTGCCAGGAGGCTTAGCTCCTCTCTGCAAGAGTGGAGGATCGATGCCAGCCTGGAGCTGCCCCAAGTGGGGTTCTGGAGCAAGGCTCCCTCTGGTTCCCAGAAAGGGAGTTGGGTTGGAAGGCAGGGTCCTCACATGTGCTTATCTGGCTGTGCAGCATTCCCATCCCCTTGGGCCTGCGGTAACTGCTCTGTCTCATGGGAGTGAGAATGTCCACTCTAGAAGGAGGGAGTGTCAGGAGTCCCATGAGGCCAGCCTTGGGTGTGCTCCAACTTGCCTGAATGCTGGCCCACTTGGGTGTGACTCAGGGGTTGACCCTCCTTTCTGCTGCCCAGAGTCACTCTCTGAGCAGCAGACCTGCCCAGCTCTGTCATTCTGGGCCCAGGGACCACCTGGCACCTCTGCCAGCAGCCAGCTCTGAATCTGGGCAGCATTGGTGCATGGAGGCTGTTCTGGGCTAAATTGTGTCCCCTCAACCCCCATTCAAATGTTGAGGTCCTAACCCCCGGTACCTCAGAATGTGACTCCCAAACAGGAGATAAGGTCTTGCCAGGTGTTAACTAAGTTACATTGAGGTCATGTGGGTGGGGCCCTAATCCAATGTGACTTCCTTTTTAAGAGGAAATTTGGACACAGACACACATAGAGGGGTGACCATGTGAGGACACAAGGAGAAGATGGCCACCTAAAAGCCAGGGAGAGAGGCCTCAGAAGAAACCAGCCCTGCTGATAACCCTCCTGATATCTTGATCTCTGACTTCCAGCCTCCACGACTGTGAGAAGATAAATTTCTGCTGTTGAAGCCACCCAGACTGCAGTATTTTGTTGAGGCAGCCTGAGCAGACTAAGGCAGAGGTAATGGAGGAGGTGCTGGCCCTGGCATCTTGTGGGAGGATGTGTGTCAAAAGCTTTTTCCTGGCGTATCGGAGCTGGCAGGTGTGGAGTGAGCCAGTTTGAATGCCAAGGGGTAGTCCTGGGGTTGCCAGGCACGTGAGCCTTGTGGGCTTTGCTTGCCAGCGTGAGTCTCCTGGAGGTCCAGGATGACTGAGTGAAAGTGTGTGCAGAGTCTGGGGCTTCATGGGTACAGGTGGTTGGTGACACCTTGGCCCAGGGCCCCTGCCACCAGTAACATTGCTTATGGGGATATTAGCCCCTTCATAGCAGTCCTCAACACCTCAAATAACACACATCTAGGGAAAAAGCAGACATCGGTGTTGTTAGGCAAGTGCCCCAGCTCCCCAGCCCCCGACCAGACCCTGACTGGACCAGGCTGGGGGTGGTGGTGGGGCTCAGACATGCTGGTCCCAGCCAAGTCGGAGGATGGGAGGAAGGGCAGGGTGTGCATGGCCTCCAAGGAGGCAGGGAGGCCTGCTGGGACAGCAGTGCAAATGTGTCGGGTTCTAGCTGGTGGTGTGTGTGTTATGCAGGCTGGGATGCCCTAGGGTTGGGTGCCAGCTCAGGGGAGTGTCTGTTGACAGACCTTGACATTGATCAAGGAACTTGGACCTTATCCTGTTAGCTCACTTCCACCTTGAGTCTCAAGGCCACAGTCTGCTGGGGCCCAGCTGGTGAGATATGGGAGCTCAGAAAGAAAAATTCCACTTTTTGATATTTTGGCAAATATTCCTACAGCAAGAGTCATTTTTCTTCTCCAGTGGTGAGCTCCCTGTTATTTATGTGAATGTTAATTTGTGACTGGGGACATTCCCCGACACGGTCTTCATGCTGAGCAAGACCTGGGAAATGTCAGCCAGAGCATCTGGCAGGGATGGGTGTCAGGTCTTGTGATGGATGGGCAGGACTGCTGTGGTCCTGGGGTCTGGGCCTGACCTGCTGACCCCTCTCTCTTGGCCAGGCTGGGAGACCAGCTCCTGGAGGCCCTCCCCGGCACTGGTGTGGACTCTCACAGACTGGACAGGCCAGCTCCCGTGGGAGCCATCCTGGTGCTGCCTGATTTAGTGAGAACACTGACTGGCCAGGCCCTACTTTGGTCTCTGTGAAGGGTTCTTGTCAGCATCTTGTTTATCCTATTTTTTTCTCCCTTATCTTTCTCTCCCTGCCCCTTTCCCCCTTCCCTGCTCCTTTCTTTAAACAAATTGTCTGTTTTGATGTGTGCCTTTTGTTAAAAGAACCAAAAAAAACAAAAAAACCTCAAAAACTACAGAAAATACTAATAAAAAAGCAAAACTCACTCCAAACCTTGACACTGTTAACTCTTTGTTATATGTGTGTCCAGACAACTCTCATTTCATCTTACTAATAATGATGATGTCGGTCTAGTTTATTATGCAGTGTGCCAGGTGCTTTATCTGGTTTAACCCTCAAACCAACTGTGCAAATACTTCTATTATCCTTGTTGTACCCTGGCAACACTGAAGCTCAGAGTCCACGGTTAGCCAGTGCTAAAGACAGCATTTGAATCAAAGCGGAGTGACTTGGTGGACTTGCCCTGCATTGTTAGGCTGTGCTGGCATTAGGCATGGAGACACAGATGCCTTTACATAAGTGCATCATCTGGAGAAGGGCCTGCCTTCCTTAGTCAACAATATGACATGGATATATTTGTTCCTTAAGTGGTGAAAAGTCTCACCTGTAAAACTCTTTTGGCCTGGCCTTTTTTGTCTTTTTTTTTTGGCAAGTCATAGAGATTTTTGGAAGTAATCTGACCATTTACATTTATTATTATAACAGATATATTTGTTGTTACTTCTGTCAACTTACTTATTTTTTTTGTTTTTATGCTTTTTTTGCTGTTTTTCTATTTGCTGTATGATCTGTTCTCCATCTTCAGTTATTCAGAAGGAATATATTAATTTTTCTAATTGTGGCTTTTTTTAGTATTCTTAAACTTATGGCTATCAACTTTAGCAGCTTGTCAGTAACTATTGATCCTTCTATGGAAATTTAAGAAATTAATGCAGTTAACTATTTCTTCTACCTCCTCTACCCTTTTCTTTCATTTTTGCTGACTTGTTTGACAATTTTTGCCCCACGTTATTAAAGTCAAATTATGAATTATTTTTACATTGCATAGATTTCCTTTCCAGAATATATGGTAAATGACTTTGGTTTGTAACCATAATTATCACAGCAGAATGGATGAAGAGGTCAATTCTGGTATTTTAACCTGTGATTTCCCTATTTGTGGGGACTAGATTTTAGATTTTTAATTCAAGTCTGGGTTGCATTAAGTGGCAGGTGAGGAATGATGGAGAGAGATGTAAAGTGGAGCTGAGGTGGATGCTATTGAGAGAATTCTCTCTAGCAGTAGAGGTGAGTACAGTGCCTCTATACACTGCAGCTTCCTAAGGCTCTGATTTGCTCAAGGTCACATATCTGGTTAGTCTGCAGAATTAAGGTTCCCATCCCAATCTCTTGGTTTCTAATGCAGTGTTCTCTCTAGGCAAGCATTCCTCGAGGGTTAGCATAAGAGGTGAATTAATGTGACACCAAACATGAGATTAAAAAACATTGTATTCTGTCACAATCCCAGTTGGCTTCTTGTCAGGAATTGACAAGCTAAAATTCATATGAAGATACAAGAAACCCAAAATAGTCAAAATAATGTTGAGAAAGAAGAATGAGGTTAGAGAACTCACTTTCTGATTTCAAAACTTACTACAAAGTTACAGTAGTCAAGACTGTGTGGTACTGGCAGAATGATAAACATATAGATCAATGAAATAGAACTGAGAATCCAGAAATAACTTCACATTGATTTTTGACAAGAGTGCCAAGACATCAGTGGAGGAAAGAATAGTCTTTTCAACAAATGGTGCTGGGACAACTGGATATCCACAAGCAAAAGAATGAAGTTGGATCCCTACCTCATACCATAGAAAGATTAACTCAAAATGGATCATAGATCTAAATATAAGATCTAAAACTATAAAACTCTTAAAAAATGTAGGAGTAAATCTTTATTATTTTGGCTTAGGCAAAGCCTTAGATATGACAGCAAGAGCACACAAATGATAAAAGAAAAAATAGATAAGGTGGACTTTATGAATGTCCTTTATAACTTCAAAGAACACCACCAAGAAAGTCAAAAGATAACCTACAGAATGATAGAAAATATTTGCACATTGTATATCTAATAGGGAATTGTATCTAGAATATATAAAGAACTCTCACAATTCAAAAAGGAAATTAATCCAATTAAAAGATGAGCAGTGAGTCTAAATAGTCATTTTTCCAAAGAAGAGAAACACATGGCCAATAAGCACATGAAAAGATGCCCAGCATCCTTAGTTATCAGGAAAATTTTAATCAAAACCACAATGGGATATCACTCCATACACATGGGGATGGCTAGGAGAAAAAAGGTAGATAATAACAACTGTTGGTGAGGACGTGGAGAAATTGGAACCCCCATACACTGCTGGTGGGAATGTAAAATGGTGCAGCTCGTTTGGGAAACAGCCTGGCACAGAGTTACCATATAACCCAACAATTCCATTCCTAGATCTGTGCTCAAGAAAAATGAAAACATATGTCCACACAAAAACTTGTGCTTACATGTTCAAAGCAGCATTATTCATAAAAGCCAAAAAGTGGAAACAACCCAAATGTCCGTCAACCAGTGAATGGGTAAATAAAATGTGGTATATCTGTAAAATGGAGTATTATTGGACAATAAAAGTGAATTTAAGTACTGACATTATTTGGAATCTTGAAAACATTTTACTAGGTGAATGAAACGAGTCACAAAAGGTCACATACTATATGATTCGATTTATATGAAGTGTCCAGAATAAGCAAATCCATAGAGAAAGAAAGTAGATTAGCGGTTGCAGGGGCTAGCGCGTGGCAGCAGGGTCGGTGGGGGTATTGGGAGAAAATGGGGAGGGACCGTAGATGTGTACGGGGTTTCTTTTTGGGGTGTTTTGAAAATATTCTAAAATCGATTGTGGTGATAGTTGAATTGTACAGTGTAAGTGAATGAATTGTATGATATGTGAATTATAGCCCAGTAAAGCTGTTATATATTTTAAAAAGCATGAGTTTCATAGTGAGAAAATTATTCCCTTTTTAACTCTATTTTAAGCTTTCTGATTGAGTCAAGGATAGTCTCAGTTTGATACTAACAGATCTTTAATGCCTCTGTAATTGTTTATAAGGGGAGAGATCAGGATTCAGGCTCAGAGTCTTAGCAGTTAGGAATATCGAGCTAGAATTTAACAAAGTTGAGTAAGGCAAAAACTGCAATGGTGGTGAAGAGAATGCTGGGGTTTGGTGCCCTCCCTGCTGGATCTGCTGGGGGCCAGTGTTGGGAGGGCAAGGCTATGTTCCCGAGACTGTTCCTGCCCTGCTGGGAAATCTGAGCAGTAGTTTAACTTCTTTGAACCTTAGAGTCCTCTGGAAATGAAATGTTTTGCCTTAAAGAATTTTAGGGGGGTTTGAATTCACACTGTATTTGAAGGCTCCTGTAGAACACCTGGCTTACAGCGGGGACTGAAGCCCAGGGGTCACACAGGTGGCACCACGCCCCTAATTTGCAGGTCATCTGGCTCCGCTCCTCACTTTGCAGTTAAGGGGGCTGCAGAGGGAACAGGGCTGGCCCAAGACCAGGATTTGGAGCCAGGTCTCCTGGTTCTGAATCCAGTGATTGCTCCCTGTGGCCATCTCTCCCTCCACCTTGCCCTTCAAAGTGGGGTCTGGCCTTCCTTAGCACCCGGCTGAGCACAGGGCTTAATGCTTTTGAGCCTCAGAAACTGACTCTGGCCATCTTAGGGCCAAAGAGGGACTTTCTGGAGCAAAGGATCCAGAGGTCCTGAAACCAGTTCCAAGAAGGGGCATGACCTGTCAAATGAACTTGTCGGGGCTCTGTGGCGCTCAGGGATGACTCTGTTTGTGGTCACTCAGCTCAGTAGAACCCTGCAAGGCCCAGTTCCAGCTATAGCTTCCCCTCTGAACTGGGAGGACAGGCTGTGGCCTACACACCAGGAGGAGGAATGGCTTTCCAAGAGGAAGGAGGGGTGTGGATGGCACATGGCAATGCCCCGTGGATCCACCAAATGAGGCAGAGAGCAGGGGAGGCAAGGGCATCCATAGACAGACAGCTCCAGAAGGTGATGTTCTGGAAGGGTTAGAACAGTAGCTGACAGAGACACAGGGGAGAAGACAAACGACTCCATGGAATTGCTGTCACTTGCTAGTGGCCAGTTCCCCCCAAGAGATGTCTGGTGCTACTTTTGGAAAAGTGGAAAAATCAATATGCAAAACATCTGCTGTGATGCTGAACTGTGAAGGAGCCCTTAGTAGCTAGGATGGAGGGGCGTAAATCCAATGGGATTTGGTTCTAATTCCTATGAGGGATCAGCGGTTGGGGTCCAGTCCCCTCTCCATCAAGCTTCCAGGGTTGCCCTTGTCTTCCCCAGGGAGCTGGGAGGGGAAAGAGTGCCCAAGCAGGCTGGGTGAGATGCCCTGGAAGTGGCAGACCCTGTTTTGGCAGTGTCACCACTACACCATCATCAGACCAGGTCTCGCCATGTGGCCTCTCTCCCTGCAGGGGAGGCTGGTGCCCAACTGAATCTCATGGGTTCATTACCAAAAGGAAGAATGGAAGAAAGGATACAGTTCTCTCAGAGCTAAAATATCTCCAGGAGTAGGAATCTTACCAGATGCCAGCATTTTGGGGGAATTCCTGTGGCAAGAGTGTGTGTGTGTGTTTGTGTGTGTGTGTGTGTATGTGTGTGTGTGCACATGCATGTGTATCAGAGCAAGGTTGAGTTTGGGGCGAATGTGAGCTGATGCAGATGCATGCTGTCTTGTCCTCTATCAAAATCTAGATCCTTCTGTTTTTGGAGCAACTTCTTTTTTTCTCTCTATTCTTGATTGTCACTTCTGCAACCTTGACAGACACCTGACAGTCTTGGTGCCAGAGGTTGCAAGAATGACAAGGCTGAGTGACAGACCTGGTCCTCATCACACACACGCAGGTGCCTGCCACATGCTGCAGCCTGTGGCTTCCACTGAAGGAGCCAGTGGGGACGGCAAACTGGGCACCTCACACATAGGAACAGGATGCACACTTGCTTGCCTGTGAGACCCCAACGCTGAGAGTGTCAGTATCTCTAGTGCTTTAAAATTCAAAGTAACAGAGGATATCTGTCAAGTCTCTTGATTCTGATAAATGTTTAACTTTTAGTTTCCATTTCTAGTGACTACTTCATCAAAAACCAAACAGCAGGGAATTCCCTGGTGGTCCAGTGGTGAGGACTTGGTGCTTTCACTGCCAGGGCCCAGGTTCAACCCCTGGTCGGGGAACTAAGATGCCACAATCTGTGTGGTGCAGCTTAAAAAAAAAAAGTAAAAAACCAAACAGCAAAGGAACAGGGCATAGAGGAAGGAGGAGGTAGGGCAGGCATCTTATAATTCACCAAGATCTGAGAACTAGTGATTTGATTTGATGACCAAAGAACTGCCAGGTTCCAGGCCTCTGTGGAGGCACCTGAGGTTCGAGAATAGAGTCCTCCCATGAGCCTCCCTCCTGGCCAGGTTAGGCTGACAGTCACAGAGTTCAAGAGCAGAGTGGATTTCAGGTGAGAGCCAGGGTCTGGGTGTCAGCCCCTCCGTGGAACACCAGTCTGGACAGACACGGGCAGGCTCCTGATTGAATGCCCTTCATCTCAGTGTGCTTCAGAGACTTCTTTAATATTTACCAAGTGGAGAGAAGAAACTGATTCTTATTAATAAAAATTACATGTAAAACCAGATATACTTACCACTGGCAGCAGGAAAATCAAAGTCCTGGAAAAAACTCAGCAAAACATAGCCCACGTTCTGTACCTTGTCCTCTTGTCAATTTTCTTTTGCAGTTTTTCAGACAGATTATTCCTGGCATGCATACTAAAATGCTTGAAAATCAGGCAATAAAAGGAACCCTGCTTTCTTTGTGGAGAGCCCCTCACCAGGCAGTACTCTGGCCAATGGCCTTGAGGGGTGATCAACTGCTGGGCTCACGTGGTCATCCATTGCTCCTGGGATGGTCAGTTCTGGTCTTGAGGTGGCCTCAGGGTGACCGAATGCTGGTCTGGGGTGGTCATCCACTGGTCTCGAGTGGTCACCTTCTGCTCTTGGGGCAGGTGCCATCCATGTTCATCAATGTGACCCCCAGTTATGTTCCATAGTACCTGTCAGAGATGGGCTGATGCTGGTGAGGGATATAACTTCTCCATGAGAGAACCGTCAATTTGAAGTCTCTGGCTGCATGAGGAAACCTGAGTAAGCTGGTGCCATACTTCCGATTTATCTCAGGGCACTTCATTGCCCTTCAGATGGGCCCTTGGGAGGTTCCCTGCCAGGCATCTTGACCAACTTGGGCCCTGGCTTCCTGACAACAGCAAGGTAGAGGTCAGCATCAAAGAGATCCCGTGCCCTTTCATCAGCCCAGCAGCCTTTCATCATTAGGCCAGTCAAGGAGAAGAACCCGATTCCTGTGTACAGGGAGACTCCAAATTGTCCTGGGGTCTCTCAGGCCAGAGAGGACTGCTCCTCACCAGATTGGCTTCTGGGTCATTGTCACGCTGGGTCCCTCCAGAACAACCCCAGGATGCTGGGCCTGTGGCATAGATGGCTCTAAGCCTGGGGTACAAGTGTCCCTCCAGAAGAGGGGGCTGCCCTGCTGGACCCTGATGCCCCAGTGCCCTGCCTTAATTGTCAGGATAGGCCTGGTCTCCACCCAGGAGATAGTCATTCCATTTGGGGTCTGGGGTTGGATTCCTAGACCCCGTGAGTCCCTGACAGGCCTTCCCGCCCCTCAGTCTCAGTTTTCTCCTTTGGGAAGCAAGCAGGTGGATGACATCACTTGGGTTGCAGAGCGCTTCTTACGTGTGCCCTGGTTCTGAGTGCCTCCCAGGCTGCATATGCTCCTGCAGCAACCACATGAGGGGAGTGAGAACCGCCCCCCTTTACAGGCGAGTAATTGGAGGCCCAGGAACTTTGGCACCTGGGCCGAGGCAACCTGGGCAGACAGAAATGGTGCTGGGAACTCAGAACACCAGACTCCCAAACCGTTCACCTGCTGCCACCCTGCCACATGTCCTTGAATGGGTTACATTAATTAGAGGAGTTTGAGACACCAGTCTTCCCCCAAACCACAAACATGGGAAATGTCAATGGCTGCGTAGAGAAATGTTTGCTATTGTAAACACTTTTTTCTTAACATCTTTATTGGGGTATGATTGCTTTACAATGCTGTGTTAGTTTCTGCTTTATAACAAAGTGAATCAGTTATACATATACATATGTTCCCATATGTCTTCTCTCTTGCGTCTCCCTCCCACCCTCCCTACCCCACCCCTCTAGGTGGTCACAAAGCACCGAGCTGATATCCCTGTGCTATGCAGCTGCTTCCCACTAGCTATCTACCTTAGTTTGTTAGTGTATATATGTCCATGCCTAACCATGTGCCAGTAGAAGGGGATGGCCCACAGTATACTCACCCTGCCATCTGTCTCTCTCTCAGAGAACACGTCCTGCAGTTTTGGGGTCATTTATTTACTCATCTTGCAAACATTTGCTCACCCTCTCCAGGCCTGGAAGGGCCCTGGGACCCAGGGATGAGTCAGAGTGTGGGGGCTTGCAGGGTTCCCATGGGTCCTTCCTCTCCTGTACCTTCCCACAGTCTGGTGACCTTGGTGTCCCAATCTTGGCCCTCATCGCTCTGGCTCCTGCCCTTCCTCTTTGTCCTGGACTCCTTCCCCAGAAGTCCAAGATGCCTAAAACCTGTGTCCCCAGGGGTCTGCAGCTCTTGCGCCTCATTCTGTGCTGTTCAGTGAATGGCCACCCACTTCATCCCACTACCCACTGGAACCATGTATTAATTTCCTGCAGCTGTTGGAAATTACTGAAAACAACAGAAACTTTCTCTCTCACAGGTCTGGAGGCCAAAGTAGTTGCTGGCAGGGCTGTATTCCCCCTGGATGCTCAAGGGGAGAACCCTAAATGGGACCTCTGGCCACTGCCAGCTAAGCGGATGGACAACAGGAAATGCCGGCCTTTCTGATGTTTTGAGAGAATCTGGAAATCTGCTCATTTACGTGGAACCCTCTGATTCTTAAGTCGGAGCAACTAATTGAAGCTTTTAAAACCCCCTGAGTGAAATCACTAAGTTGATGTGTTAGGGGACCCCAGCCTCCATCCCCCAACAAAGATGAATAATTAAACAGCTATCCATGAACAAAAACAACTCTAGGAGAGCTCAGGAGTCCACTTAAGACACTTCAGTAACACAGTGGAACAAAAAACTTGAGAGTAACTGCACAAGAAGAGAGGGAAGACAGCTTCATTCTGCCTGCATCATCCTGTCATCCCCAGCAAGAAAGAGTTTCCCTCACTGGGAAAGGGAGAGTGGGGTGAGCGACAAGTTTCCCTAGCCTCTTTGGGCACCGCACAAAGGACCCACTTTGGTTTCACCCCACCCAGAGACCAGCAAAGGTGAGATGAATAGAAACAGCTAGGAACAAGGAAGAAGGACAGGGGCTCCCACCAGCCATGTAGTGGGAGCGATCATGGTTCTTTGTGGCCTGCTCTGCAGAGGACCCCAGCAGCTTTCACTACTGAAGAAACCAATGGCCAGCACCGCTGCTGCAAACCTCCTGCAGATTTTAGAGCTGAGGTTTTGCTCTACAGGTTTTTGCGTTCACAGACACCAGGCACCTGAGCCCTCTTGCTTCCTCCATCCCCACCCTGCCCTCAACAAGGATCTGCACGGGCAACTGGCCCAGGCCTCTGCAGCTGCATAAGTGCAAAACGCCAGCCTAGACCACTATGGTTGACCCCTACCACTGTGCATACACTCAGGACTAGCCTCCAGCTGTGCACATGTATGCCATCAACCTGATTCCCATCACCAGCCTCCACTGCCGTGTGTGCCCCCATGGTGAGACCCTGCAGCCCTAAGAGTGCACATCAACAGCCAGGGCTCAGGTAGCTGCTAGTGTGCCCACAGTTGACACTTGTCCTTCCTGCTGGCCCTGACCCTTGTCATGAGTGTGTCTGTAACTGAACACTGCTACTACCCAGGCACCTGCAGCTGGCCCCTGAAGCTGTGTATGTGCATACCACTGGTTCTAGCCACCACCACTCTATAACCTGGTCCCTAGCTGCTGGACCTGGAGGCCCCACTGAAGACCTCGAGAGCCCTTGCAGCCATTGTGGACTCCCTGCAGCAGCTGTCACCAAGGACCACACAACTGTTGATGTCATGGATCTAGCAGCCTGAACCAATGAGACATCACCTCTCCTCTGGACCCAAAGCCACCATACTCCCCACACTTGGTGCTCTGCATCACTAGATCCAGTGTGCCCCCCACCCCACTGCAGGTGAAGGTCTTTCTTACTGAAGTCAGGCCATAAAATCTGGAAATGTGCAGAAAGCTATGCAAGGCACAAAGATTTTGAAGAATTGGGAAAACATCACATCGTCAAAGGAACACAGTAAATTTCCAGTAACTGACCCACAAGAAATGAGATACATGAATTGCCTGACAAAAAAATCAAAATTATTGTTCTAAAGATGCTCAGAAAGCTACAGGATAACACAGATAAACAATTTAATGAAATCAGGAAAACAATACAAGAACAAAATGAAAATTTCAACAAAGAAATATAAAACATAAAAAGAACCAAACAAAATTTTGGAGCTGAAGAATACAATGGCTGAAGAATTCAATAGAGAGCATCAACACCAGCTGGACCAAGCAGAAGAGAAAATCAGTGAACTAGAAGACAGATCATTTGAAACTATCTAATCAGTGGAGCAAGAAGAAAAAAGAATAAAAAGGAATGAGGAAACCTATGGGGCTCATTAAGAGAAACAATCTATGCATTATTGAAGCCCAAGAAGGAAAATAGGGGGAGAAAGTGGCAGAGGGTTTATTTAAAGAAACAGTAGCTGAGAACTTCCCAAACCTTGGAGAGAGATTTAGACATCTAAGTTCATGAAGCTACTAGGTCACCCCAAAATGATCTTCTCCAAGACACATTATAATAAACTATCTAAAAGCAAAGACAAAGAGATCATTTTAAAAGTAGCAAGAGAAAAAATTTCTGTCATACAAGAGAATCCCAATAAGGCCATGAGTGGATTTCTCAGCAGAAACCTTGCAGGCCAGGAGAGAGTAGAATGATATATTCAAAGTGCTGAAAGGAAAAAACTACCAACAAAGAATGCTTTACTTGGCAAAGTGTCTTTCAGAAATGAAGGGAAGATAAAGACTTTCCCAAACAAACAAAAAGAGAGCTCATTACTACTAGATCTACCTTATGAGATATGCTGAAAGGAGTTCTTTAAGCTGAAGCAAAATGACACTAATTAGTAATATGAAAACACGTGAATATATATAACACACTGGTAAAGGTAAGTATATAGTCAACTTCAGAATACTCTAATTCTGTAATATGGTGGTGTGTTAACTACTTAACTCTAGTATACAGGTTAAAGAACCAAAGTATTACAAATAGCTATAGCTACGACGATTTGTTAATGGATACACAATATAAAAAGATGTAAATTGTAATGCAAAAACATAAAATATGGAGGTGAGGAATAAAAGTTCAGGGGTTTTGCATGCAATTGAAATTAAATTGTTATTAACTTAAAATAAACTGTTATATCTCTAAGATGTTTCAAGTAAGCCTCAGAGTAACCAAAAAACAAAAACCTTTATACACACAAGATAAAAATACACACAAGATACAGAGAAGGGAATCAAAGTACACCACTACAGAAAGTCATCAATTCACAAAGGAAGACAGCAAGAGAGGAAGAAAGGAATTACAAAAAAGTCCGAAAATAATTAGCAAGATGGCTTTGGTAAGTCCTTACTTATCCATAATTACTTTAAATGTAAGTGGGTTAAATTCTCCAATCAAAAGATATAGAGTGGCTGAATAGATTAAAACAAACAAACAAACAAAACAAAAAAAAACAAGACCCAACTATATGCTGCCAACAAGAGATTCACTTCAGCTTTAAGGGCACACATAAGCTCAAAGTGAAAGGATGGAAAAAGATGTTCCATGCAAAGGGAAACCAAAAGAGAGCAGGGGTAAGCTATACTTACATAAGACAAAACAGACTAAGTCAAAAAACTGTAACGAGAAACAAAGTAGGTCATTATATAATGATAAAGTGGTAATTCATCATGAGAATATAACAATTGTAAATATACATGCATCCAACATCAAAACACCTAAATATATTAATCAAATAGTAATAGATCTGAAAGGAGAAATAGACAACAATACAATAACAGTAGGAGACTTCAGTGCCCCACTTTCAGCAATGGATAGATCATCCAGACAGAAAATCAATAAGAAAACATCGGACTTGAGCTATACTGTAGGCCAAATGGACCTAACAGATATTTAACAGAACATTCCACCCAACAGTTGCAGGATACACATTTTTCTCAAGCCTGCATGCAACAATTTCCAGGATAGGTCATATATTATTAGGTCAAAAAATGAGTCTTAGCAAATTTAAAAGACTGAAATCATACCAAGTAACTTTTCTGACTACAATGGTATGAAACTAGAAATCAGTAACAGGAGGAAAACTGGAAAATTTACAATACATAGAAATTAATACACTCCTGAACAACCACTGGGTCAAAGAAGAAATCAAAAGGGAATAAAGAAAATATCTTGAAACAAACAAAAATGGAAACACAGCATACCAAAACTTATGTGACACAGCAAAAGCAGTTCTGAGAGGAAAGTTTATAGCAATAAATGCCTACAATAAAAAAGAAAGATCTCAAATAAACAACCTAACTTTATATCTCAAGGAACTAGGAAAAGATGAACAAACTAAGCCCAAAGTTAGCAGAAGGAAGGAGGTAACAAAGATCAAAGTAGCAATAAGTGAAATAGAAAAACAGTGAAAAATAGAAACAAAACTAAGACTTGGTTTTTTTGAAAAAAAAATTGACAAACGTTTAACTAGACTTACCAAGAAAAAGAGAAGACTCATAATAAATGAAAGAGGAGACATTACAACTGATATTACCGAAATATAAAGGATCATAAGAGACTACTATGAGTACGTATACACCAACAAGTTGACCAACCTAGAAGAAATGGATAAATTACTAGAATCATACAACCTACCAAGACTGAATCATGAAGAAATAGATAATCTGAACAGACCAATAATGAATAAGGAGATTGAATCAGTAATCAAAAATCTCCAAAGAAAAGCCCAAGACTACATGATGTCATGGGTAAATTCTACCATTTACTGAAGAATTAATGTCAGCCCTTCTCAAACTCTTCCAAAAATTTAAAGAGGAGGGAACACTCCTAAGCTCATTTTTATGAGGCCAGCATTATCCTAATACCAAAGCCAGATAAGGACACTATAAGAAAAGAAAACTACAGGCAAATATCCCTGATGAATATAGATGAAAAAATTCTTGACAAAATATTAGCAAACCGAATTCAACAGTACATTTAAAAGATTATACACCATGATCAAGTGGGATTCATCCCTGGGATGCAAATTTGGTTCAACATATGCAAATCAATAGATGTGATATACCACCTTAATAGAATGAAAAATAAAATTTATATGAACATTTCAATAGGTGCAGAAAAAGCAATTGACGAAATTCAACATCTTTCATGATAAAAACTCTAAACAAATTAAGTATAGAAGGAACATACCTCAACATAATAAAGACCATATGTGACAGCCCATAGCTAATATCATACTCAGTGGTGAATAGTTGAAAGCTTTCTCTCCAAGATCATGAATAAGACAAGGGTGCCCATTCTCACCACTCCTATTCAAAATAGTACTGGAACTTGCTTTCTTGCCAGAGCAAGGAAAAGAAATAAAAGGCATCCAAATAGGAAAAGAAGTAGTAAAATTATCCCTGTTTCCCTATGACATGATTTGTATGTAGAAAATTCTAAAGACTCCACCAAAAAAACTGTTAGAACTAATTAACAAATTCAGTAAAGTTTTAGGATACAGAATCAACATACAAAAATCAGTTGCATTTCTATACCCTAATAGTGAAGTATCTGAAAAAGAAATAAAGGAAACATTTCCATTTACAATAGCACCTAATATAGTAAAATACTTAGGGATAAATTTACCCAAAGAAGTGAAAGATCTGTGCACCGAAAACTATAAGATACTGATTAAAGATATTGAAGAAGACACAAATAAACGGAAAGATATACTGTGTTCATGGATCAGAAGAGTTAATATTGTTAAAATATCCATAGTGCCCCAAACCATTTATATATTCAATGCAGTCCCTATCAAAATTACAAATTCCAATAGAAAAAAAAATCCTAAAATTTTTATGGAACCACAAAAGACCTCAAATAGCCAAAGCAATCTTGAGACAGAACAAAGTTGGAGGCATCACACGTCCTGATTTCAAACTATATTACAAAGCTATAGTAATCAAAACAGTATGGTCCTGACATAAAAACAGACACATAGACCAAGGGAACAGAATCAAGACCCCAGAAATAATCCTATGCATATACAGTCAACTTATATTTGACAAGGGAGCCAAGAATAATTAGTGTGAAAAGATGGTCTTTTCAATAAATGGTGCTGGGAAAACTGAATATTCACATGCAAAAGAATGAAATTGGACCCCTGTCCTACATCACTCACAAAAATTAAATGGATTAATTTGGAAATGGATTAAAGACTTAAACCTAAGACCTGAGACCATGAAACTCTTAGAAGAATACATAGGGGAAAAGCTCCTTGGCATTGGTCTTGCCAATGATTTTTTGGCTATTACACCAAAGCATAAGCAATAAAAGCAAAAATCAACAAGTGGGACTACATCACACTATAAAACTTCTGCATAGCAAAGGAACTATCAACAAGATGAAAAGGCAACCTAGAGAATGAGAGAAAGTATTTGCAAACCTCTTATTGGATAAGGGATTAATATCCAAAATATAGAAGGAACTCATACAACTCAAAGGCCATATATATATCAATTTAAAGTGGGCAAAGGACCCAAACAAACATTTTTCCAAAGAAGACATACAAATGGGCAATAAGTATGTAAAAAGGTGCTCAATATTACTAATCATCAGGGAAACACAAGTTAAAACCACAATGAGATATCATGCCACATCTGTTAGAATAGTTATCAAAAAGACAAGAGATAACAAGTGTTGGTGAGGATGTGGAGAAAGGAAACCCTTGTGCACTGTTGATGGGAATGAAAATTGGTTTAGTCACTATGGAAACCAATATGGAAGTTCCTCAAAAAATTAAAAATAGAACTACCATCCCACTTCTGGCAATGTGCCCAAAGAAAATGAAAACAGGATACTGAAGAGATATCTGTACTCCCATGTTTATTACAGCATTATTCACAATGGACATGGAAACAATCCAAATGTCTATCTGTGGATGACAAATTGGTAAAGAAATGTGGTACATATGTACAGTGGAATATTATTCAGCCTTTATAAAGAAGGAGGTCCTGCCATTTGCGACAAAATGGCTGAAACTGGAGGATGTTATGCTAAGTGAAATAAACTAGACACAGAAAGACAAATACTGCAAGATCTCACTTACGTGTAGAATCTAGAATGGTCAAACTCATAGAAGTAGAGTGTCAGATGGTGATTGCCAGGGGCTGGAGGGAGGAGGAAATGGGAGGTGATTGTCAAAGAGCACAGAATTTCAGTTATGCAAGATAAGTAAGTTCTGGAGATCTTTTATATAGCACAGTGCCTATAACAACATTCTATCCAAAAATATCGTATACTTAAATTTTGCTAAGATGGTTGATATTACATGTAGTGTTCTTACCACAAAAAAATGATAACAATAAAAAGGGTGGGAGGATACTGTGAGAGGTGATGGATATGTTTATGGCCTTCATAGTGGTGATGGTTTCATGAATGTATACTCATTCCCAAACTCACTGAGTTGTATATATTAACTATGTACATCTTTTTACATGTCAGTCATGCCTCAAAAAAGTGGTTTTAAAAAACCCATAAACCCCGAGTGGGTCATAAGTGTGTGATCTAAAGGAAATACATCTGCAGGTTGACACAGTGGGGACTCCTAGTGTAAGACTATTGGTTTATGGATAATGGACCAAAAAGTCAAAAGTGTGGGAGCTGGATGGGGCAGTGATGGCAGGATGGCCTCAAGGGGAGGGCAGGGCCATGTACCTGCAGTAGGGGCATGGCATTTGGGGGTCTGAGCCAAGCACTGAAGGGAGAATTAGAGTTTACCGGATGGCCAAGGCTGGGGGCAGGAGCAGGGCCTTCCAAGCTGAGGGCTTTGTGGGTTCAGGAGCCTGAAGGCCAGGCACTGTGCACTGTATTGGACGGACAGGACTGTTTCAACGACTGGTGCTAGGTGTGAGCTGGGAGCAAAGAGGACAGTGGCAGGCTGAGAGCCTTGGATGCCAGAGTACAGAGTAGCCTGAATCCTGATGGGGACAAGGGTTCATCGAGGGCTTTGCAGCATGGAAGAGCCATAGCCAGTTTTGGGGGAGGCTTCAGTTGCTGTAGAGTCTGGGCTGGTGACTGTTGTGGATACAAGGATAGACAGTGGGGACTGTGGCCAGCTGCAGTGGTGCGTGCTCCATCCGTGGTGTCCACTGCTGTGTGCCATGCACTGTGGTCAGAGCCTGCATTTTCCAAGGAAAGATGGAATCCCATTTTTGAAACATGAAATCTCATCATTTTGAGTGTTGGGTTCAGAAATTTGAAAACACTCTTTGGGTCCAACTGAACATATATGTGGCAGATTCAGTCCTGACAGTTTTGGCCTTTGTCTTGGACTTTGGGCTCCTGGGGGTGAAGGTGGGGGATAACCCAGGCAAGAACCCCTTCCTCAGACAGGGTTCATCACCCCCAAATGGCTCTGGCCTTGGTGGCTGGAAGTGGAGCTTCTGGAATGATGGGGCCTCTAGGCCCACCTGTTTGTGCCCTTCCCAGCCTGGGGTTCAAGCCTTGCACCTAGCTGGGGTGCTGGGCAGTGTTCACTGGACCCTGCTCAGCCAGGTTGGAGGTTCTGGTCTCTGCGGCCCTCCTCACTGCTTCTCTTCCTTGGTCTACTGTGTGCTGGGAATTTGAACTGTCTCATCTTTGCCCTGCAGGCTGGCCTGATCCGTATGGAGGAGGAGGAGTTCTTTATCGAGCCCCTGGAGAAGGGTCTGGCGGCAAATGAGGCTGAGCAGGGCCGTGTGCATGTGGTGTATCGCCGGCCGCCCACCTCCAGACCCCCTCCTCTGGGGGGGCCACAGGCCCTGGACACAGGTAAGGCTGCTGCAGGTGGGAGGGTTGCATGGTGGACCCTGAATGTCCCCCCTGGGGAACCCAGGCACCCTTTCTGTAGCTCTGGTCTCAGGCCAAGGCTGAGACCTGCCCTTGCTGACCACATAGCACAGTGGGCATGCTGGGATGCTGGGTCAGGGACCTCTGCTTTGGGTGTATGTGGGCCATAAGCTTGTAGGTCTGAGGCCTCCACAGCAGGCAGTAAAGGCTGCCTGAGGGTCTTACCTTTGGCTGTCTGAGGGCTGGCAAGTGTCAGGGAAGAGGCAAGACCCAGACCAGGCCTGTACCCTGGCCTGAGTCTTGCGCCCGTGACTCTGAGCCTATGCCTCTGAAGAAGACGTCTGCTGCCCCCTCGCCCCCATCCCTAGCCTCTTTCCCCTGCCTCTGTGCTGTGCTTTCCCTGCAGTGGTGATCACACCTCCCTGGCTGCTCACAGAGAAAGGCCCTGAGTGCTTCTTTGGCCCCGACTGGACCCTGCTTGCTCTGGGAGACAGCTCAGATGCCAGGAGGGGAGGGAAGTGCTCCAGAAAGACCCCAGAGGTGCTCCCAGCAGCCTCAGCAACCTATGCACAGACTCATGTGGTTTTATCTTTTTCAGCTTAGAATCAAAGTGCGCTCTGGGCCCAGGAGCATGGAAGGAGCTACTGGGCAGGCGGTGCAGCCTCTCAGAGCCCTCCAGGAGGACACACCTACCCTCAGCCCAAACCTCCCCAGCATTCTCAGGATCTCAGGTCCCAGGCTTCAGTGAGGCCAGGTTGGGGTCTGGCTGTGGTCCTGGCAGTGCCCAGGCTCTGTGCTTGGCTCTTGCAGGGTGGGCTTAGCCCTCAGTTTTGGGTTCTAGATTCCTGGCTGCACTCGCCCATCGCCAGGGCAGGTGGCAGCAGGCAGGGCATTGAGGCCTGGGTCTTGAGTCAGGCTCATCTGCATGTTTACAGTGAGCCCCGGAGGCCCTACTGGGCCAGCCCAGCTATGCTGTGATTAGCCGAGACACCCCCATTGCCCCAAGTAGCCTTGGCTCATTTAATTTAGGTCTCTCTGAGTTCCCAGCTGGCAGATCAATTGGGTGCGGCCTGGCAAGGCACCATTCTAATTTCAAGGAATGGTATCAGATACTTTTGCAAAGGAATTGTCCCATCAGGAATCCCAGTGCTCTCTAGAGCCGATCAATACTTCCAGCTGCCCCTTCTTCCCAGATGATAAATCGTAGGTCTCCTGCCAACAGTGGAGGGGGCACCCCAGGCACTGCCCATCTGGCCTTCCCCAGCTTCAGCCCCTCCTACCTCTTTCCCACCCTTGGGCTTCTTTCTCTGCATGGGGAGGAATGGATAGTAAGCCCATTGGGTGAGGGCAGGAGTGGAAATGGAGCAAGGGAAGTGCCCCAGACCAGGGATCAGGGCCCTGGTGTTGCTCCTCGCTGGCTGTCTGCCCTTGGGCAAGTTTGGGCCTCTGGCCTCTGCCTTCTCATCTGTCCTGTGGGATTAGGAATGCCTGTGTCTCACAGAGCTGAGGACCTGGCCACTTTGGGCTTGATCTCTACTGGAAGATTCAGGGGGTTCCCTGGGGGCCCACTTAGGCTGGGTGTGGTGGAGCCTGCACAGTGAGGCTGCCAGGTGCCCTGGGCCAGGGTGCCAATCCCAAATTCAATGTGGTACCTATCTCCTGAACATGGCAGCCCTCCTTCATGGCCTGACGGGCCTTGCCTTATTTCCTGGGCTTCTGTTGGTCTTTTGGCATCTTCTCTTGAATCCTTCCCCCAACCTTCTCATCTGGCTATCTCTCGTGAGAGCTTGGAACTCAGAACACAGGAAAGGAATTTCAAACTCAGAATAAGCCCAGAAACCATTGACCTTAGAAGAGGGAAGGCCAATTGCATGGGTCTGGGGCTGAGGCTGCACTGAAATGGGGTGGGATGAGCTCTAGACCTCAGCCTGGGGCTGCGGGTGTGTAGGCTGAAGGCTGTGGGCCGAGGGCAGTAGGTCTCGGCCACAGGCCCAGAGTCTGGCGCCAGACCCCCTTTCCTTGACATCCCTGCCCAGTGTCAGCGTGACCCTGTGTGGGTGACTTTTCCACAGAAAGCACATTTCTCCCTGCATGTGCTTGATTGTTTCCACTGGGCACAGGGCTGAGGCCCACTCACTGACTGGAGGCGGTCCAGACATATTTTATGCTGGAGCTGGTCTGAGGGCCCGCGGTGACCCCCGACAGTCTTGCTCTCCGTCAGCCCAGGCCTTGTCAGGGCCCACGGTGGCAGCTGGGAGATATGTAAAAGGAGTGTACTTGGCTGAGCATGTTTGCTCCGTGCTCTTTCCTGCAAGAGGACATGGCCTACTGGGGACAGAACACCAGGACCTCCATGCAAAGGCTCTCAGGATGTGTGTGTGAGTGTGTGTGTATAAGGCTAGGAGACCCTTTCTTCTGGTGAATTCTGATGGGAACCCTGATATGTCAATGTGGCTCTGGCCAAAGAAGGCAGGAGGTACTGACTGGAAGTTTTCTCCTGCCCCCGCAGGGCAACTCCTGGAAGCAGGTTTGAAATACCCTGGCCATTTATCAATGGACAATGGATATAATGGGTTCTCGGAGGAAGCGGAAGGGGAAACACCTGTCCTGGGCCTGCTGGTCTGGGAGATTAGCATCTGGCTGGGTGTGGGTGTGCGAGTTGGGGTGGGGGTGCCTGCGGAGGGTGGTGAGGGTATGGGTGAGGGGGCCTGTGGGATGGGGTGTTTGTGGGAGCGTGTGTTGTACACAGCTCTTCCAGAGCATTGAGACACGCTGCCATTGCCCTGTTTTCCCTGAGCAGCCAACAGGCTTCCTGGGGTGGTCTCAGGGGCTCCCGGACCCTCAGAGCATCATTGTCACTAACGGTCTCCATCATCTTAGTTCAGCTACTGGGTTGCAGACTGCCCAGGGAAAGGATGGAAAATGATGCTTTTAACGTGTCTTCCAGGACTCAGGCCACGGTCAGAGGTTGCACTGGGTAGCTTAGCCCACAGCAATCTCACCCTCAGGTCCTAGAGGAGGGTACCAGGGTGGGCAAGGGACTGAAGGAGACCAGGATGACTTTTTTTCCCTCACTGGACTCACAGGTGTTGCAGAAGTGTCTCTGCTTGGCTCTGCTGGGCCTGGGAGCCTGGCTGGGCCAGAAGGGCAGGGCTCCAAGGCCAGGGTGCCAGTGTGGCCTTTTGGGGAGAGGAGGTTCAGGCATCTCCAGGCCTCTGCTGGACTGGACCTTTCCCCAGCACCCTGAGTCCCTTTCTCAGCCTTCCCCAGAGCCAGCCCTGTGCCCAGGGCCATATGTTGGGAGGTGTGCTGTGTAACATTGGCCTCTCTGGCGTTTGCACTTGTGTGCATGCATGTGTGTTTGCATTTGTATACAAGCATGGAGAGAGCCTCACTCCCAGTTCTAGGCCACTGCCTGAGCACCACCCTGGCTGCCATCTGTTAACACTGTCTGGGGTTGTTGAGGGGGAGCCAGGGCCAGTGGGTACAGGATAAGGAGCCCAGCCCTGCTCACAGCTTGCACTGGGTGATCCTGGCATGTCACGCCCCTCTGAGTCTCAGGCTGCTGACACATTACCACCAACTGGGCGGCTTAAAACAACAGCACTTCATTCTCTCATAGTTTGGGAGGGCAGAAGTCTGAAGTCAGTCAGTGTCACTGGGCTGAAATCAAGGTGTCAGCCGGGCTGGTTCCCTCTGGAGGCTCTAAGGCGATTCTGTTCGTTGCCTCTCCCAGCTTCTGGTGGCTGCTGGCATTCCTTGGCTTGTGGCTGCACCAGTCCAATCTCTGCCTTCGTGGTCACATCACCTCCTCCTCTTCTGTGTGATGTCCATCTCCCCCTGCCTCCCTCTTATAAAGGATGCGGGTAATGGCGTTGGGATTCACCCTGATAATCAGAATGATCTCCACCTCTCAAGATCCATAATCTAATCACATCTACAAAGTTCTTTTTTGCCATGTAGGATAACATTCACAGGTCCTAGTGATTAGAATCTGGTATGTTTGGGGGCCACCATTCAGCTTATATAGGAAGCAAATCAGCCTCCCTTTCAAGGCTGGCTATGCAATGAATGGGGTACACACCCATGGAGGAGAAACACTGCAGGTACCCTTCACTCCTTCTCAGGGGACAGTGCTCAGGCACAGCCCAGGCAGACTCCTTGCCCCTCTTCTGCCTCTGCTGGACCCTAGTGCCATCTCAGCCAGACTGTGAGGCCTGGTGTGCTATGGTTGGTCTGACCCTAAGACCTAGTGCGTGGAGATGTGGCCTTGCTGGTCACACCAAGGAGGGCTGAACTTGGGACTCTGGGAAAGTCCCCACTGTGTGGGAAAGACCCCTGGGTCACATACTGGGCATGTGGTCTCTCTGTCAGGCACATTTGCAAGAAGTTCTGCCATCCCAAGACAAGGGCTGCAAACTCAAGAGACCTGCAGTGCCCGGCAGGCAATGCCAATGAGGACAATGGCAGAGGGTAAGAAAAAGAATTACACCCACCCTTGGCCTGGCGTTAATTTCCCTGCTTTTGATATAAACACGGACACAGAGAGAATGTCTCTGCTAAAATGGAAACGGCAGCGTGAGTGCAGTGGCACATGGCATTTGGCCCTGGCCTCACCGTGGGCACAGCACAGATGACAGACTTCGTCCACAGGGGCAGCCCCTCCTGAGCTCCCCTGAACAAGACCTGGTGGGACTCTGGGCCTGGGGCAGCCAATCCTCTTACTGTCAAGAGAATCCAGGCATCAGAACTTTTATTTGAACCCTCCTGATTTTAAATTGTTGCTTCAAATTTCTGAAAAGCACCACATGGGCCAAATAAAACATGACCCCCATTGACAACATGTGCTTTATGAGAGGCAGAGGTAGACGTGTCCTTTACCCTCCTCCACAGGCCTACTGAAGTCCCTGGGCATAGCCTTGGGACCAAGGAAGGGCTGTGAGCTCCTGCTAGGCAGGTGGTACCCCGTCCCGCGAGCTGCTGCTGGGCTGCAGTGTCTCCCACCCTGCCTTGCACTTGGCCCTGGGCTGAAGGAAGAGAAGCCAGACAGCTCAGTGTCTGTGACCTTGGCTGCCTCCTTCTCGGAAACAGCCAGTGCCAAGCCTTTGCCCGCTGCTGTCAGGCTGCAGCGTCCTCCCTGGCGGGCAGAGGAGACATGCTGCCCTCGGGAGCGCTCTGCCCTGCTGCTGCCAAGGAAAGCCTGTGAGGAGGGAAGGGCAGGGTGCCAGTGCTGCGTGGCTTCTCCACGTGACCAAGCGTGGCCAGCCCACACAGTCTCCACCCGGCGGCCTGCAGCCCTTCCTCACCTCCTGACCTGCTGCGTGTCTCTGCCCCGTCCCATTGCCTTGAGCCACATAGTTTTCTGGGCTGCTGAGGAACCAGGAGTGAAGCTCATGTAGGCCCTCAGGGCAGGAGCCAGAGGGCTGGAGCTGATGCTGGGAGCTTGAAGAGGCTGTGTGGTGTCCTGTAGACAGCCCCAGTAGGGAAGGGACCTGACAGATAGTGCTGTATTTCAGCCAGCCTGCTGTGGTCCAGGCTGGAGGCAGGGAGGCCAGAGCGATGGTGCAGGGAGAGTGCAGCCCTGTCAGGACAGGTCATGGGTGGGAAGTGGGCAAGGCTCCACTTGGTGGTAGTAGGTTGCCAGGCATTCCTTGGTGATGCAGTGGGTATGAGTCTTAAGGGAGAGGGCCCAGTCAAGGGTGAGGCCTGGTGGGGGGTGAGGGGTGGATAATGGGGTAGGCGATGTGGAGGGGTCACTAACTTGCTGGAAGCCAGATTGGAGAGGCTTTCTGTGCTATAGCAGTTTATGTCATAGTGTCCTGTTGCCACTGTAACAAGTTACCGTAAACTCAGTGGCTTAAAAAAACACAGATTTATTCTCTTATAGTTCTGGAGGTTAGAAGTCCAAAATGGATCTTAAGGGGCTAAAATCAAGGTGTCAGCAGGGCTGGTTCCCTCCGGAGGCTCGAGAGGGGAATCTGTTCCTTGCCTCTCCCAGCTTCTGGTGGCTGCCGGCATTCCTTGGCTTGTGGCTGCATCACTCTAACCTCTGCTCTGTGGTCACAGTGTTTTCTCATCTATAGTAAGTTTCTCTCTGTTTCCCTTTTTTTTATTTTTTAAATTTTTATTTTTATTTTTTTACATCTTTATTGGAGTATAATTGCTTTACAATGGTGTGTTAGTTTCTGCTTTATAACAAAGTGAATCAGTTATACATATACATATATTCCCATATCTCTTCCATCTTGTGTCTCCCTCCCTCCCACCCTCCCTATCCCACCCCTCCAGGCGGTCACAAAGCACCGAGCTGATCTCCTTGTGCTATGCAGCTGCTTCCCGCTAGCTATCTATTTTATGTTTGGTAGTGTATATATGTCCATGCCACTCTCTCAGTTTGTCACAGCTTACCCTTCCCCCTCCCCATATCCTCAAGTCCATTCTCTAGTAGGTCTCTGTCTTTATTACTGTCTTACCCCTAGATTCTTCATGACATTTTTTTTCTCTTAAATTCCATATATATGTGTTAGCATACGATATTTGTCTTTCTCTTTCTGACTTACTTCACTCTGTATCACAGACTCTAGGTCCATCCACCTCATTACAAATAGCTCAATTTCGTTTCTTTTTATGACTGAGTAATATTCCATTGTATATATGTGCCACATCTTCTTTATCCATTCATCCGATGATGGACACTTAGGTTGTTTCCATCTCCGGGCTATTGTAAATAGAGCTGCAATGAACATTTTGGTACATGACTCTTTTTGAATTATGGTTTTCTCAGGGTATATGCCCAGTAGTGGGATTGCTGGGTCATATGGTAGTTCTATTTGTAGTTTTTTAAGGAACCTCCATACTGTTCTCCAAAGTGGCTGTACCAATTCACATTCCCACCAGCAGTGCAGGAGTGTTCCCTTTTCTCCACACCCTCTCCAGCAGTTATTGTTTCTAGATTTTTTGATGATGGCCATTCTGACTGGTGTGAGATGATATCTCATTGTAGTTTTGATTTGCATTTCTCTAATGATTAATGATGTGGAGCATTCTTTCATGTGTTTGTTGGCAGTCTGTATATCTTCTTTGGAGAAATGTCTATTTAGGTGTTCTGCCCATTTTTGGATTGGGTTGTTTGTTTTTTTGTTATTGAGCTGCATGAGCTGCTTATAAATTTTGGAGATTGATCCTTTGTCAGTTGCTTCATTTGCAAATATTTTCTCCCATTCTGAGGGTTGTCTTTTGGTCTTGTTTATGGTTTCCTTTGCTGTGCAAAAGCTTTGCAGTTTCATTAGGTCCCATTTGTTTATTTTTGTTTTTATTTCCATTTCTCTAGGAGGTGGGTCAAAAAGGATCTTGCTGTGATTTATGTCATAGAGTGTTTTGCCTATGTTTTCCTCTAAGAGTTTGATAGTTTCTGGCCTTACATTTAGGTCTTTAATCCATTTTGAGCTTATTTTTGTGTATGGTGTTAGGGGGTGATCTAATCTCATACTTTTACATGTACCTGTCCAGTTTTCCCAGCACCACTTATTGGAGAGGCTGTCCTTTCTCCACTGTACATTCCTGCCTCCTTTATCAAAGATAAGGTGACCATATGTGCATGGGTTTATCTCTGGGCTTTCTATCCTGTTCCATTGATCTATATTTCTGTTTTTGTGCCAGTACCATACTGTCTTGAATACTGTAGCTTTGTAGTATAGTCTGAAATCAGGGAGCCTGATTCCTCCAGCTCCGTTTTTCATTCTCAAGATTGCTTTGGCTATTCGGAGTCTTTTGTGTTTCCATACAAATTGTGAAATTTTTTGTTCTAGTTCTGTGAAAAACACCAGTGGTAGTTTGATAGGGATTGCATTGAATCTGTAGATTGCTTTGAGTAGTAGAGTCATTTTCACAATGTTGATTCTTCCAATCCAAGAACATGGTATATCTCTCCATCTATTTGTATCATTCTTAATTTCTTTCATCAGTGTCTTATAATTTTCTGCATACAGGTCTTTTGTCTCCTTAGGTAGGTTTATTTCTAGATATTTTATTCTTTTGTTGCAGTGGTAAATGGGAGTGTTTTCTTGATTTCACTTTCAGATTTTTCATCATTAGTGTATAGGAATGCAAGAGATTTCTGTGCATTAATTTTGTATCCTGCTACTTTACCAAATTCATTGATTAGCTCTAGTAGTTTTCTGGTAGCATCTTAGGATTCTCTATGTATAGTATCATGTCATCTGCAGACAGTGACAGCTTTAATTCTTCTTTTCCGATTTGGATTCTTTTTATTTCCTTTTCTTCTCTGATTGCTGTGGCTAAAACTTCTAAAACTATGTTGAATAAGAGTGGTGAGAGTGGGCAACCTTGTCTTGTTCTTGATCTTAGTGGAAATGCTTTCAGTTTTTCACCATTGAGGACAATGTTGGCTGTGGGTTTGTCATATATGGCCCTTATTATGTTGAGGAAATTTCCCTCTATGCCTACTTTCTGGAGGGTTTTTATCATAAATGGGTGTTGAATTTTGTCAAAAGCTTTCTCTGCATCTATTGAGATGACCATATGGTTTTTCTCCTTCAATTTGTTAATATGGTGTATCACATTGATTGATTTGCGTATATTGAAGAATCCTTGCATTCCTGGAATAAGCCCCACTTGATCATGGTGTTTGATCCTTTTAATGTGCTGTTGGATTCTGTTTGCTAGTATTTTGTTGAGGATTTTTGCATCTATGTTCATCAGTGATATTGGCCTGCAGTTTTCTTTCTTTGTGACATCTTTGTCTGGTTTTGGTATCAGGGTGATGGTGGCCTCGTAGAATGAGTTTGGGAGTGTTCCTCCGTCTGCTATATTTTGGAAGAGTTTGAGAAGGATAGGTGTTAGCTCTTCTCTAAATGTTTGATAGAATTCGCCTGTGAAGCCATCTGGTCCTGAGTTTTGTTTGTTGGAAGACTTTTAATCACAGTTTCAATTTCAGTGCTTGTGATTGGTCTGTTCATATTTTCTATTTCTTCCTAATTCAGTCTTGGCAGGTTATGCATTTCTAAGAATTTGTCCATTTCTTCCAGGTTGTCCATTTTATTGGTATAGAGTTGCTTGTAGTAATCTCTCATGATCTTTTGTATTTCTGCAGTGTCAGTTGTTACTTCTCCTTTTTCATTTCTAATTCTATTGATTTGAGTCTTCTCCCTTTCTCTCATGTTGAGTCTGGCTAATAGTTTATCAATTTTGTTTATCTTCTCAAAAAACCAGCTTTTAGTTTTATTGATCTTTGCTATTGTTTCCTTCATTTCTTTCTCATTTATTTCTGATCTGATCTTTATGATTTCTTTCCTTCTGCTAACTTTGGGGGTTTTTTGTTCTTCTTTCTCTAATTACTTTAGGTGCAAGGTTAGGTTGTTTATTCGGGATGTTTCCTGTTTCTTAAGGTAGGACTGTATTGCTATAAACTTCCCTCTCAGAACTTCTTTTGCTGCATCCCATAGGTTTTGGGTCGTCGTGTCTCCATTGTCATTTGTTTATAGGTATATTCTGATTTCCTCTTTGATTTCTTCAGTGATCACTTCGTTATTAAGTAGTGTATTGTTTAGCCCCCATGTGTTTGTATTTTTTACAGATCTTTTCCTGTAATTGATATCTAGTCTCATAGTGTTGTGGTTGGAAAAGATACTTGATACAATTTCAATTTTCTTCAATTTACCAAGGCTTGATTTGTGACCCAAGATATGATCTATCCTGGAGAATGTTCCATGAGCACTTGAGAAGAAAGTGTATTCTGTTGTTTTTGGATGGAGTGTCCTATAAATATCAATTAAGTCATCTTGTTTAATGTATCATTTAAAGCTTGTGTTTCTGTATTTATTTTCATTTTGGGTGATCTGTCCATTGGTGAAAGTGGGGTGTTAAAGTGCCCTACTATGAATGTATTACTGTCGATTTCCCCTTTTATGGCTGTTAGTATTTCCTTATGTATTGAGGTGTTCCTATGTTAGGTGCATAAATATTTACAATTGTTGTATCTTCTTCTTGGATCAATCCCTTGATCATTATGTAGTGTCCTTCTTTGTCTCTTCTAATAGTCTTTATTTTAAAATCTATTTTGTCTGATATGAGAATTGCTACTCCAGCTTTCTTTTGGTTTCCATTTGCATGGAATATCTTTTTCCATCCCCTAACTTTCAGTCTCTAGGTCTGAAGTGGATCTCTTGTAGACAGCATATATATGGGTCTTGTTTTTGTATCCATTCAGGCAGTCTGTGTCTTTTGGTGGCAGCATTTAATCCATTTACATTTAAGGTAATTATTGATATGTATGTTCCTATTCCCATTTTCTTAATTGTTTTGGGTTTGTTATTGTAGGTCTTTTCCTTCTCTTGTGTTTCTTGCCTAGAGAAGTTCCTTTAGCATTTGTTGTAAAGCTGGTTTGGTGGTGCTGAACTCTCTCAGCTTTTGCTTGTCTGTAAAGGTTTTAATTTCTCCATCAAATTTGAATGAGATCCTTGCTGGGTAGAGTAATCTTGGTTGTAGGTTTTTCTCCTTCATCACTTTACATATGTCCTGCCAGTCCCTTCTGGCTTGCAGAGTTTCTGCTGAAAGATCAGCTGTTAACCTTATTGGGATTCCCTTGTATGTTATTTGTTGTTTTTCCCTTGCTGCTTTTAATATGTTTTCTTTGTATTTAATTTTTGACAGTTTGATTAATATGTGTCTTGGCATGTTTCTCCTTGGATTTATCCTGTATGGGACTCTGTGCTTCCTGGACTTGATTAACTGTTTCCTTTCCCATACTAGGGAAGTTTTCAACTATAATCTCTTCAAATATTTTCTCAGTCCCTTTCTTTTTCCCTTCTTCTTCTGGAATCCCTGTAATTTTAACGTTGGTGCGTTTAATGTTGTCCTGGAGGTCTCTGAGACTGTCCTCAGTTCTTTTCATTCTTTTTTCTTTATTCTGCTCTGCAGTAGTTATTTTCACTATTTTATCTTCCAAGTCACTTATCTGTTCTTCTGCCTCAGTTATTCTGCTATTGATCCCTTCTAGAGTATTTTTAATTTCATTTATTGTGTTGTTCATCGTTGCTTGTTTCATCTTTAGTTCTTCTAGGTCCTTTTTAAATGTTTCTTGCATTTTCTCTATTCTATTTCCAAGATTTTGGATCATCTTTACTATCATTATTCTAAATTATTTTTCAGGTAGACTGCCTATTTCCTCTTCATTTGTTAGGTCTGGTGGGTTTTTATCTTGCTCCTTCATCTGCTGTGTGTTTTTCTGTCTTCTCATTTTCCTTATCTTACTGTGTTTGGGGTCTCCTTTTTGCAGGCTGCAGGTTCGTACTTCCCATTGTTTTTGGTATGTTTCCCCAGTGGCTAAAGTTGGTTCAGTGTGTTGTGTAGGCTTCCTGGTGGAGGGGACTAGTGGCTGTGTTCTGGTGGATAAGACTGGATCTTGTCTTTCTGGTGAGCAGGTCCACGTCTGGTGGTGTGTTTTGGGGTGTCTGTGAACTTATTATGATTTTAGGCAGCCTCTCTGCTAATGGGTGGGGTTGTGTTCCTCTCTTGCTAGTTGTTTGGCATAGGGTGTCCAGCACTGTAGCTTGCTGGTCGTTGAGTAAAGCTGGGTGCTGGTGTTGAGATGGAGATCTCTAGGAGATTTTCACCGTTTGATATTATGTGATGCTGGGAGGTCTCTTGTGGACCAGTGTCCTGAAGTTGGCTCTCCCACCTCAGAGGCACAGCACTGACTCCTGGCTGCAGCACCAAGAGCCTTTCATCCACACGGCTCGGATGGACAGCTCTCCCTCTTCGTGCTGGGTACGTCCGCTGCCTGTTGCGCGCCCGTTGGCACCTGCCCTCCGTGACACCCCGCCTGTCCACTCCACTTCTCTCTCCCAGGGGTGTTCTGCGCCTGCCTCGCTGCCTCCAAGCCCGTCTTCATCGGCTTCGGTAGCGTGTAGACTCGCAGAGGGTGGCCAACGTCTGACCCTCCAGCTGGACCTTGGCTGCTTCCCTTTCATACCCGCCACCTACCCGTGAGCCCCAGCGACGAGCAGATGTTCACCATCAGCAGCAGCGCCTCAGTCTTCTAACTTTGATAGTTCTCGAGCTTTGGTGGTGGATTTCTGTGCGGATTGTTCTTTTAATTAACTTCCCTTGGAGAAGTGGTTTGAGTGTCAGCCGAGGGCAGGAGTGAAACCCTAGACGAAGTGCTGCTGATTTCCTTTGAGCTTGTTCCCTGTTTCCCTTTTATAAAGACACTTGTGATTACATTTGGCTCACCGGGATAATCCAGAATATTCTTATTTCAAGATCCTTACCTGCATCACATCTCAAGATCCTTACCTGCATCACTCTCTTGAGCAGAGTCTCTGTTTTACTTATAACAGATATAACAAAAGTTTAATATCCCAACTATATAAAGAGCTCCCAGAGATCAATATAAAGAATTACAAATTATCTGAAAAAACAACTGAGCCACAGATATTAAGAAGCAAATAGGAAATGCATTAACAGAGGGAAATACAGATCGTTAATAAGCTTCTGCAGTCTCTTTAGCCATATAAGGCTATACTCACAGGTTCTGGGGATTAGGATGTGACATCCTGGGGGCCACGATTCAGCCTACGTGATATCACAGTGTTGAAGGCTGAGGTCCTGGCAGAAGTGGAAGAGAGGCCCTCGGCAGGCTTTGCACCCTGATTCCCAGATCTGGCCAGAGTCCAAGTGCTGGGACCTCTCTCTGTGTCCCCAACCCAGGTACTTCCTGAGCCATTTGCAGGAGCCTGCGGCCTGACCTGGCACTTTCAGGTGGTGACCCAGGGGCTCTCCCACTGGACTTGACCCGTGCCCTGCCCAGCCGGCCATTGCCAGCTCACTGAATTGCAGCTGAAAGTCTGGGCACCTCAGTACTAGATGCCCAGGGCCTTCTCAGTTCCTCCTCCTCATTCCACCCCTGAGTTGTGCCTACAGCTTGGGGATGAGAGGAAACCCAAAGAGAAGCACCAATTGTGAAACCCAAGGCAGTTGGCCTGACCACTGCCAGGGGGCGTGTTTCAGAACGGAGTGCATCCTTGGCAGAGGCCTCGGTGCTCCCACTGCTTGCGGCCGGCCCCCTGCACAGCTGTTGGAGATGCCAGTGTGGTGATGTGGCCACATGCCGGGGAGGTGGGCGAGGGGCCAGTGCTGGGACAGCCGAGGCTGCACATTCTCTGAGGCCTGATGCTGTCTGGGGTCAGACTTAGGAGACCACTCTAGAGCTGTTGGCTGAGCTGGGGGACCTTCTGACTGGGGTCTGCGGCCTGGGGGCTCTTCCGAGGGGCTATGAAGGCAGAGGTGATGCCTGCAACCAGGCAAGGGCTTGGGCCCGCCTCATCCTGCAGTGGAGACTTGCCTGGTGTGCCCCCCTCCTCCCTGCTGCCCAGATGCAATCTGTGACGATACTGGACCTGGCTGGCACAGACAGCCCACGAGCTCAGCTCCTCTCCTAGACAAAATTCACTGATACGCTTTCTTTCTTCCCCTTGGATTGTGTAGTGAATGTCCCCCAAAGAGCTTTCTGTCGGCACGTGGTAACCACGCCAGGCTTCCAGATAACACAACGTCTCAGGAGCGAAGCTGTGCTCTGCTCTGGGTGCGTCTGGAGTTTAATTAGCAAGAGTGGTGTGCCTGGTTGTCACATCGGCTGTGGGCTCTGCGGGTCTGCTCTTTGCAGGTCCCCAGCACAGCAGACCGGGATGTTTCTGGGAGAGACATGATGTCTCCAGTGGCAACTTTACATGTCTGTGGCATTTGTGCTTCACGTGTCGGCCGGCCTGCCAGGGTGGGAGCAGCTGGGCCCGAACATCCATCGGGACCCTGACAAGGCTCCCTCCACACCCCATGGGGCAATTGTGAAAGAGATCTGGGCTTTCTGCATGCTGTATCTACATGATGGGGGACAGGGGGACAGGTGTCCCACAATGGGTCCCTGGACAGAGGCCTCTCAGAGAAGCGGTGGGCCCTGATGACAGGTGAGAGGCTCTGGGTCCCAGCGTAAGAGGGATCGGGCTGCAGAGACAGCTCCAGGGACGTATGGAGGGGAGAGAAGGCCCTTCCCCAGAAGCAGTGAGGCTGGGCATAGCTCAGAAGCTGGGTTTGGGCCCGAGGTCCAAACTCTGCCAGTTTGGACCAGTCGGAGACCTCTGACCAAGGCCTGTTTCCTCTAAGAATTATCTGCGGGTTGGCAAACACTTCAGCCAGCTCCAAGCCTGAAGCGTTTTCTATAAAAATTTCCAACTTTCCTTGACCTATTTCTCTTTCAGATTAATACCAAGCAGCGCTGTGCACTTGGCCCTGAAGGAACTCTGAGCTGGGAAAAGGTCATGCAATTAGATGGAAGTGTTGGTTTCTGGCTCTCTCTCCCTCCCCCGCTCAGGCTTTATTCTTCTCTCCCTCAGTCTGGCCCTCTCTTTCACCCACACATACTCATGCGCACATGTTTGGAACCTGGGCTGGATTCTTGAGTTGGGATGTTTCTCCCAGAGCTCTTGACCTGGCTCCACTGGCCTGGGCTCAGCCTTGGGGTGTGGGCTTCACCTTGACCCGGAGCAAGGCCTCAGGGAGTATGACTGGAGCTCATGGGAGAGCCTGGTGGCAGAGTCCAGCTGGGGTACCTTTCGAGGGGTGTCCAGGCAAGATGAAGGTGCACACTTGGTATGAGGTCAGGGCTCAGGTGATAGCTTGTAGGATGGCACAGGATTCAGGGGAGTCCAGGGCCAGGACCTGGTGGAGGAGGTGGCCTGGGAGCTGGGCTTGCATAGGGAGGAGGGTGGGGCTGACCTGGACTGGAAGGGACCAGGCGCCTAGTGATGTTCCCAGTCGTGGGGGGAACAATAAGAATAACAGTAGTACTCCTTGATGGGGCACTCAGGCTCAAGGGCAGGCACCCTGCCCACTGCTGCAGAGAGGGGTAAAGCCATGAACAAAGCAAAAGCCAGGAAAGGGTAGACTGAGTCGGGGGGAGGTTTTCTGGGTCAGAGACAAGATGCACCTGGCTGGTGGGAGGGCCCAGCCTGCGAGAGTGATCCAGACAGAGGGGACGTAAACACTTGGCACTCTCTGAGGCAGGAGTCACCCCAGTGTGGCTGAGGGGCAGAAAGAGGGCCACATGCCTGGCGCTGAGGGATTAATGGGGAGAGAAGAAAGGCTGGGCCTGGAGCGGTGGGGAGGGCTGGATTGTGTCCAGTCATGAAGGAGGTGAGTTCTTATTCTCCTCACAGTGGGAAGCCTTTGGAGGACTCTCAGTGGGGAGAGTGGCTGCAGGAAGGTCCTTGGGGGGCGGGCCCTGGGTGGTCCTGGTGGCCGATGACAGATGGCTAAGTAGATGATTTCAGGATGCTTTTGGAGGTAGGGCTCACAGGACTTGGGTGTGAGGGAAGGATCGAGGACGGCTCCTGGCTTTTGAAAGGCCTGGGCTACTGGGAGGATGGTGGATGGTTGTGACACAGCCTGAGGTGGGGATGCTGGGGGAGGAGAGGCAGGTCAGGCGGCCCGGCCAAGTGCAGAAGCCAGGATTGGGGCCCAATCCTCAGACTTCAGAGCTGTGACCCTCCTGCTGTTCCTTGCTGCCCTGGCTCAGAGGAAGGAATTTCCCAGGAGAGGTAGTGCTGGCCATGGGCCAAGCCCATTTGGCTTCCAGACTCTTGCGGAAGGGGACAGGGATCCCAGACTTGACCCCATACAGGTGGGCAGGCTCTGGGGTGTGCTCCCAGCCGCTCTTGCCCCGGGAGTCAGAGGCCCTGCTCTGTGGGACGGGGTAGCTGGGCATAGTGTAAAGTCTAGGGTCCCTTGGATGTGCATGTAAAGTCTAGGGTCTATGGTAGCCCAGGTCCTCCTTCCCAGCCTGCCACTTTGGCGAGGGGGCCCGGACCTGCTGGGGTGGATGGCAGCTTGTGAGAGTGGGCATGATGGGCTGTGTGCCTGCTTCTCAGGCCCTCCAGGCAGAGGTCTGCTGTCCACCCAGTGGGCTGGGGGCAGTGCTGACCAGCTGCTCACACAGCCTGGATGGTAGTAATGACCCTGCCCTTTGTGCAACCTCTCTTGGAATTTGAATTTGGGGACCTCCTGGCCAGGGGGCCTCAGTTCTTCTCCTGTGAATACGTATCTGTGGCTGACCCTGCAGGGTACGGCCTGAGCCAGCCCGGACACCCTTGAGCCCTGGCTGTAAACAGGGAGTACTTGCTGTGTGACCGAAATAATTAAGGGATCCAAGCGCGACAGACTCACAGTTCTGGGGCAGAGACAGACTGGTTTCCCACTGCAGCTCCCAGAGACACCAAGTCCTTACCAGCACAGGGGCTTTGCCAGCTGATACTTTGCTGATCCAGCAGTGAAGCCGTGCTGCTTTTTGCTTTAATTTGTGCTGCTTTTATGGTCGGCAAGGACAAATGATCTCCCCGCGTTTGATTACTTTGTGTGTCTCCTCTTCCTGTTTAAGTCCTTTGCCTGTTCATCTCCTGGGGTCTTTTATATCGGAATAAGCCCTTTATCTGCTTTAGATATTGACTTTCTGTCATGTTTGATACAAGCCTTTTCCCCAGGCTGTATTTCCCTTTTCCTTTTCAGTTGTTAGTTTTTGTTGCACAAAAGCCAGTGTTTCCATAGCCCAGTCTGTGGGTGAGTCTTTTCCCCCATTAGAGCCGGTCAGTCGTTTGGGGACATGTACCTTTATTGAGGGCCTGTGTGAGGACAGGCGCTCTGCATCTGTGTGTCATTTAATCTGTACGGCAGCCCTGGGAGCAGACAGAGAACCGGGCCCAGGAGCACTGCTGTGTGAACAATAATGAGAATATAAGGAGAGGAGAACGCAGCATTGGTGGAGCTCACCTCTGCAGGTGTCCCCAGAGCGCTGCAGGCACATCATCTCATGGATTATTTTTGTGTGTGTGTGTGTGTGTGTGTGTTTGCGGTACACGGGCCTCTCACTGTTGTGGCCTCTCCCGTTGAGGAGCACAGGCTCCGGACACGCAGGTTCAGCGGCCATGGCTCACGGGCCCAGCCGCTCCGCGGCATGTGGGATCTTCCCGGACCGGGGCATGAACCCATGTCCCCTGCATCGGCAGGCAGACTGTCAACCACTGCGCCACCGGGGAAGCCCTCTCATGGATTCTTGTAACGACTCCATGGGCTTGGTTGGTGCCATCATGGTGCTTACTTTATAGATGAGGAAACTGAGGCGCTGACTGTCACAGCTCATGAGTTGTAGAGCCACATTTGAAGCCAGGCTGTCCACTCTTGTGTGTGCAGGGAGGAGAAGGCTGGGAGCCAGGACTGCCTGGCCCCCTGTGCAGCACCTCCTGTCCACCCCCAAAGCCTGGGCCCCACCTGAAGGCTGGCCATCTTTGGGACACCTGGGGCTTTCCGAGCCCTGAGGCTCTGCCTACTGGCTGCAGGAACTGAGGCCTAGAGAGGGTGAGTGAGGAAGTGTCTCAGGTCATTTAGCACATCAGCTGTGGGGAGAATCTTTTGCTTGCTGCAAAATTCCCAGCATTGGGTGGGTTGCCTGGCACATAGTTGCTGCTTAAATATCCATGAAAAGAAAGAAGGAACTCGGCTGCCTGGAAAGCCTGGCCACACGTTTGTCATTCCTGAGGGAGCTGTTGTCCCTGGCAGGCACTTGAGGGCTTGCCACTGAAGCCCACTTTTATTGTTCCAATAGCTCTTACACTCCTGGCTTTGGATTCTTGGGTTTGTACAGGTGGGACATTGCTGGGGCCTCAGGCCCCCCCTGGGATGTCAGGTGGTTGTGCACCTTCACTGCTGAACTGGGGAGATGAGCCGGGCAACAGTGCCTGGGGGCCAGGGGGAGGTCAGCCTCGCTTCGCCCAGTGCACTCTGGCTACCATTCAAAGACCGTGCTGTTGTCTTTCCACATATTCCCGGTGGAAACCATATCCCATGTACTCATTTGTTCAATTCATTCAACTGATATTTACTTATGGCCCACACAGGGCCTGGCACTGGGCCAGGCGCTGGAACCCTGGGAACCAGACAGACACAGCATCCCCAAGCCCAGAGTCATACAGCTCATGGTGAACTGGTGGGTCTGCAGATGCCTGCACAGTTAGAAACAGTGGGAGATGCCACAAAGTGACCACACAGTAACTGGAGGCTGGAGTTGAGATCTGAAGTGTGGATTGCAGTTCACTAGGAGGCGGGCGGGGGGGCAGCAGGGGCGAGTGTCCTGAGGGGAGTGGACTTAGCCTGTTTGGGGGTCCAGCAGGAGGGACTGGGGAGGGCAGAGGGGTCCGAGGTGGGCTGTCTTGGTGCGGAGGGGTGGTCCTCTACTCTAAGTAGAGAAGCAGCGTGGCCCGGTTACTTTGGAGGAGGGTGAGAGGAGAAGAGGCATGAAGCCAGGAGGAGGCTGCTGCCATGAGCCCGGAGAGAGACTGTGGCCTGGGCAGAGTGGCCCTGGGAGTGGAGAGGGATGGCCAGATGCAACATGGAGCGATAGAGCAGCAAGGGTCTTGTGGGTCCTGTTAGGTATTCCCCATGGTGGTCAGAGGGGGTTGCTGCCCACTGGGCAGAACCACATTCCGATCCAGGCTCGCAGGGTCCTCCCAGGATCAGGGAGGAGCCAGAACCACAGCTCCCAGCCAGGCCCCTCCCATCCCTACCTCTGCCCAGCTCTGACCCTGCAGATCCAGGTTGGTGATGCTTGCCAGAATCATCTTTGCTGAGGTCCAGGCCTGGGAAAGTCTTTGTGTTTCTGGGCTTCTTTTTATTTTAAGGCTTCTATCCAGATCTCTCTGAACTCATGTTTGGGACGAGTAAAAATGCCATCTGCAGATTCCTGGCTGAGGAGAAATGCTGCCTTGGGCCTGGAGCTTTTCTTTGGCCAACTGCAGGGACTTTGGGGGGCGGGGGCTGGGGCATGCCACAGGGGCCAGTATCACCCTCTTTATTCTCAGTGCTTTGGTGGTTCAAGGGCCAGGGCCAGGGCTGGACGGGCATAGGGGGACAAGTAGGCTTGGCAGGTGATGGAGTCAGGGAAACAAAGAGCTGGGACACCAGACCAGTCTGCTGTTGTCCAACAGAGTAAGGGACCAAGGGCTGCCCTGGGATCCCCAGAGCCCCCAGGTGCGAGCCCCTAGTGGCCTGTGGGAAGTGGGATTCAGGGGGTCAAGTTGACTGAAGTTCAGTATAGATTGTTTGGGTCCAGGAGCTCAAGGGGGCTCAGGTTGGGGACAAGGGGAGTGATGGCTTGCTCGACCCCACCCACCCAACCCAGAGCCACAGTTGTGGGCAGCCGCAGGCTGGGGTGCAGGCATAGTGTGCCCAGTGCCCAGACTCAGGAGGGCTGGGCTGGGTGGGCAGCAACACGGACCCCGGATGGGCCAGAACCCCCAAGGACAAGAGCTCATCTCCTTGCCACCTTGAGCAGAGCCTGGGGTCAGCTATCTGTGGAGGGCAGTGAGGGGCATATTTCTGCAGGGGTCTCCGATGCCAGCATCGCTGGGGTGCAGGCCAATGTGGGGTCAGTCACAGGAGGGATTCCGGTTTCTCAGGAGTAGCCGGAAATTGTGATTTTATGTAAAACCTTTTCATTTTCAAATGTTGGCAGCTAATTCAAAATTTTCAAAAGCTGTGTATGAGCCAAGCAGGCCCCTGGCAGCAGCAGGGGTGAGAGGGTCACAGGATGGCTTCAGTACCAGGGAACCCAAGCCCACGGTGACCCTGTGTGGCTGGGACCGAGCTCTTGATGTGGCGGGTGATGCCACGGAGTTGAAATGCACTTCAGAGGAATTTTTATTTTCCTTTTGGGAACGTTGCGAGAGACCTTTCTAGCGGTTCCGTTTCTGTGAGGAGAGATCTGCTGTCGTTGTGTTTTTCTTGGAGGCCGCTGGGGAAGCCCATCTGCAGAGCATTAGTGGGAAGGGCGCGTGGCTGGGGAGGCTCCATCCCAGGCCTCCAGACAGAGTCTGGGCGGGGGGGGGTTTTGGTTGGGATCAGCCCCCAGACCCCTGGAGATGGGCCCCCTGCCCACCAGGTGCTGGGTCTGCCCCGCCCCACTGGCCAGGCCGCATGGGGCTGAGGGGACAGACCCTGTGCTCATTGCATCTTGGTGCTGAGTCCCAGGGGCCTGAAGTTCTGCTTCCCCAGAATGATCGTCCCTTCTCAGGGTCCCTGCAGCTTGGGGAGCAAAGATCAGTTGTAGGTGCTAGAGGACTCTGGTCAGGGACTTCCCTGGTGGTCCAGTGGTTAAGAATCCGCCCTCCAATGCAGGGGACGCAGGTTCGATCTCTGGTCAGGGAACTATGATCCCACATGCCACGGGGCAACTAAACCTGCACGTCGCAACTACTGAGCCTGCACCCCACACCTAGAGAGCCCACATGCTGCAACTACTGAGCCCATGCGTTCTGGAGCCCATGCACCACAACTAGAGAGCCCACACGCCACAACTACTGAGCCTTCGTACTCTGGACCCCACACGACACAACTAGAGAGAAGCCAGAGTGCCGCAACGAAAGACCCCATGTGCCACAATGGAGATCCTGCATGTCACAACTAAGACCTGATGCAGCCACACAGAAAGAAAGAAAGAAAGACAGAAAGAGAAGGAAGGAAGGAAGGAAGGAAGGAAGGAAGGAAGGAAGGAAGGAAGGAAGGAAGAAGGAAGGAAGGAAGGAAGGAAAGAAGGAAGGAAGAAGGAAAGAAAGAAAGAAAGAAAGAAAGAAAGGACTCTGGTCAAATGACTGAGCTCCTCTGTTCTGGGCTGTGTCCCAGAAGCTACTTACATTCTTGGCAAAGTCACCAGTAGGACAAAACAGGGCTTGTGCTTGTCCTGGGATCTTGGACTGGGAAGGGCACAAGGTCTTCACATGCAGAGAAGAGAACCCACCTTGGGCTACCTCAGAAAATTCAGTTTGGGCCCTTGGTGACAGAGACAGCAGGCGCCAGGGCCCAAGTCCCCCTCTCTTGGTGTCTTCAGTTCCTGGAACGTGTGGGTGCTCCTCAAGGGCTATGGTGGCCCAGAGGGAGTGAGGGAGCCGAGAGGCTCAGCATGGCCCTGGCTTGTTGGTCCCTGCTCTGGCCCAACCTCAATTTCCCCATTTATAAAATCAGGGGCATTGGACCAAAGCCAGGCTCATCTGTTAGCTTACAGGCTGTATCCCCATAACCTAACCCCCTCCCCGCATGTGTTATTTGATTTACACAATGTCTTCAAAAACTGTGAGAGTACACTTAAAAGTCAGGAGGTTTCACATTAAAATCTCAATTTTCAGTTTCTCAGAAAGATCAGAAGGCCCAGCAACCCTGGCCCTGTTCCTGAAGACTATATTTATAGGGAGGTGCCAGACCTCTTCTCCCCAGTTTTTCCTGTCTGGCTGCCCGCCTCACGTTGGCCCCACCTGCCCTCGTTGGAAAGGAGAGAGACTCCAGGACAAAGATGACCTCTGGTGGGTAGTTATACACTCACAAACTCTCTGTCTCTCACACACACATGTACACACAGAGGTGTACATATGCACACACGTGTGCACACACATGTACACGCACACACATATGCACAGAGCAGACACATCGACATCTTTATGGAATGAACCTTGGGACCCTGAGGGGTTTCCCAGGTCCCTCTCCCTTTGGACACCCAAGACCCAAGTGAGGGGTCACAGGACTAGACATCCTGGGGCATAAGGACTCACTGTGCCCTGGGCCGAGCTGGCTGCTGGGCCCTCAGCCTGAGCGAGAGGCACCTGTGCTACCACCTGAAGGGGATGTGGGGCTGCAGTACTCTGAGGGCAGAACAAGACCCTCCAGGTCTCTGCGGGATGAAGGACAGCCTTTGAGGGAGCTCACCATGGTGGGCACAGGCCAAGCTGTGGGAGGCACTGGGGGACAGTGATGGGGAACTGATGGGGTGATTTGCCAAAGCTTATGTGTGGGGACGTAGACAGCTCCTGGGCCTGCCAGATTGGCCTGGGAGCTTCTGTGCAAAGGGACTTTCTGGGGCTGGTGGCCTGGTGGGTAGAGGGCGATTGTGCCCGCGTGTTCCAGGCCCTGGCAGCCTGGCCCCGCATCTGCTTCTGCAGAGTCACCTGCTCCCCCTGGATGCTGGCAGCAGGAGAGAGGGAGATTCTGGCCTCTTGTGTAATTCGTGTTTGTGTCACGTGTGGCTCCCGCAGTGGCTGAGGGCCAATTCCCTAGGAACACAGTGGTTTTCCCACCTGCTGTGCCTTGAGAGGAGGCAGAACGGGTCCCAGTTGCACTGTCTTTGGGAGCCAGCCCTGCCTCAGGGATTTGCCAACCTGCTCTGAGCTAGGACCTGGCTGGCTCCCAGGAGAGGAAGCAGTAGCGGGGGGACATGGATGGAGGGAAGGTGGGGGAGGAGGTTGATCTAAATCCAGCCCACTCTCAGACCCAGAGTCCACATCAGCCGCTCCAGCCCTGTCCCGTCTCCCCAGCCTCAGACCCACACCCCGGAGCCCTCCTGGAGGTTTTTGCCAGGAGGCTGTGATGCCCCAGGCCCAAATCCAAGCCCCAAGCTCTGAGCCATTGAGCAGTCCTCTGCTCCCTCCTCAGGCTCTGGTTGCTTTGATTTACTGTGGATTCCAAGTTCAGGGACAGAGAGCCCTGCAGTCCTGGCCTAAACTGAGTGCACAGCAGCTGAATTCAAGTTTGAATCTCTCCTCCCTGATGGGCAGGCTCCTTCTCCTGTCCAGCTTCGGTGACTCCCTTGGCATTGCTGATCCCCAAAGAAGGTGTCCTGGGCTATTATCTTCAGCCCCTCCCTCACCCTCTGGAGCTGATCTGTGAACAAGCCTAACCAGTTCTACCCTTAAAATGCCTAGAAATCGCACTACCACCATTTCTGCCCCTGACTTTGTTCCCTGATTCGGTTGTCATGGACGCAAAGAATTCACTTTCCAGTGTCAGAGTCCATTCATTCACTTGTTCATTCACTCATCCATTCATTCACTCATCATTTACTCATTAATTCATTCACTCACTCATTAGTTTATTCACTCACTCATCCATCCATCTGTCCGTCCATCCATCCATCTAACAAGTGTTTGCAAGCACCCCTGTGCTGAGCATTGCACATGCACAATCTGGTCTCTGCTTCTGAGGAGTCCTGGTTTAGGGGAGAGGCAGAGAAGGGGATGAACCATGACAAGTGCTGCTAACACGCTGTAGAGGCCCAGGGCGTGAACAGCTGATGTACCCTGGTGGGGTGAGCTCCAGGAAGCTCATCAGAGCGTGGCTGCCAGGCCCCAAGGCCAAGTGGCTGTGCTAGGGCTCCAGAGACAAGAGCAGGGTGTGCTAGCTCAAAGCACAGACTCTGAGGTCTTGCTACCTGGTTTAAATCCTGGCTTCTCCCTCCACCTCTGTGCCTCTGTTTCGTCATCGAAAAATGGAGGTAGGGGATTTCTACCTGGTAGGGTTGTTGGGTGGATTAGTCCCCATCAAACTTGTGAAGAGCCCAGTGTGGGCCTGGTGGGTGCTGAGCACTGAAGTGTTGCCTTGAGCAGAAGAGAAGCCCCACACCTGTCCGTAGCCGCCAGACTGTCAGGCTCCTTCTCACAGGTTGCCACCCACATTACATTTTTTCAGCAGATGGTTCCTGGGCTGCTGTCCCGTGCCCATTTCAGGCGGGCTCTGGGTGGGGCAGCCTTGGGCCAGACCATTTTGCCCTCCTGCCTTGTCAGGTCAGGTGAGGGGAGCAGGTACAGTGCAGGGCCATGGGTCCTGATGTAGAGGGGGCACTGAGGCCCTGGGGGAGTGTTGGGGGGTGTCATTGACTCTGCCTGCTGCACCAAGACAGGCTTCCTGGAGAATGTGGCACTGGGTAGTCCTGAAACATGGTAGAACCTCTCATCAGAGCCTTCCCCGTGCACCCAGGACCTTATACACCGAGCGGAAGATGCAAACTGCCAGCCGTAGAGCTTGTCAGACCCCGTGGTATGTTTATCACAGTGACACACAATAAACTGAACAAACTGAACTAATATTTAAGAGGATTTATATACACATATGGATTTCCAGCTTTCCATGAGAGATCAGGACCCCTGGCAGCACCGGGCCTGCACTACCCTCCCTTGTGTCTCCAGTGGGTAGGTGCTGAGGGCCCCTGGGTCGGGGGAAGTGTGCTACTTTCCCAGTCCCCACCATTTCCACTGACTCCCTGGCCTGGAGTCTGGGGCTCGGGATCTTTCATCATTGTGCCCTGTTGTCTTTTTTTTTTTTTTTTTTTTAGTCAAAATATATTTCTCTGGGCCTTCGATGCTATCACAAGTTGATATAGGACAGCCAAGCAGAGAAGGCCTGTGAGAGGCAGTGTGTGCGAGACCTGGTGGCGTAGAGAGTATTCTTAGGGCTTGACTTGCAGCCTTCCAGCTGGTGTCACTCATTTTGGTCTCCCCTGGACTCCTGTTAACATTTGAGTTGCTCCCCCTGGTCTTTATTTTTTTGTGACATAAAATTCATGTAACATAAGATGCATAACATTTTAACCATTTAAAAATGTATATAATCCAGTGGCTTTTAGAATATTCACAATGTTGTGCAACTATCAGTACCATTTAGTTCCAGAACATTTTCATCCCCCCAGATGGAAACCCTGTACCCACCCCCACTAGCAGTCACTCCCCATCCCCCCCTCCCCTCAGCCCCTGGCAACTATTAATTGACTTCCTGTCTCTATGGATCTGCCTATTCTGGACACTTCGTTTAAATGAACTCACACAATATGTGGCCTTCTGGGTCTGGCTTTACTCCTGGTCTTTTAAGATAATCTGTTTTGCTGGTGTGCAAGCCCGTGGTTTACCCCATGCCGTGCCAGCTCGATCTTGTCCCTTGTGGGTCTCTGATGCCCTTGCCCGTGCCCTGGTTCTTCTGGGCAGGTGGTCGTGCTGTGCCTTCTAGAGCCTCGTGCCTGTGACACTGACCACTCTTCAGGCTCCTGGCAGGGGCAGTGGACCAGCCTCCTGGCTCTTTCTTCTGACTTGCCTAGGACTATAACCACTTCTCTATTGATTCCAGGTACTCTCCAGAAACTGGCATGAAGGAGCTTTACTTATTTCTTCAGAAAACATTTAGTTTAAGGCTCTGTCACATACATTTTCTAAGCCAGTCCCCAGGGAGGGTGTGTAGTTCCAGGGCCCCTCTTCATGGGAGTTTAAGGTGCCCAGTGACATGAATGTAAAATGCTACTACTGCTGCTGCTCTTTGAATCCACAAAGTAGCACTCAGCGGCAGAAGGAAGGCCCTGCTGGGGCAGGGTTCAGGGCCTGCCTGCATCTCACATGCCTAAAATAGGCAGTTACGTGCTTTTATGAAGCCCAGGGGCATGACACAGTAGGGAGCAGTGGGGACTGTGGTAAAAAAAAAAAATCCAGCACATTTCCATCAAAGGAGTGGCCTCCTCCACACTCCTGAAATGAGTTCTGTGTTGACTCTGAAGTGGCCCTTGAGATTCCTCCCAAGATGATATGCTCACACTGGCACGGATCAGCTCTGGACAAGTTCTAAACCAGGAAACGTGGAATCTGAGAAATAACACCACCAACCCCCACTACACCCCCATTCCCAAAGAGAAAATACCAAAACTATGAGAGCCCCCTACGGAGGCCAACCTGGTGCTGGTATTCAGATCTGGAGCTGGTGTGGACATTGTGTGTCTGTATGTGCACATGTATGCACATGTCCATGGGCTGCAGTCAGGGCCCGGCCGGCCAGCATAGCCATGAAAGGGTGTGTTAGAGAAAAGGGGGTATCATTTTTTTCAAGAAGAGCTAGGAGAACAGGGAAGCCAAAACAATGAGACAGAATAATAGAGGAATATGGGAGAAGCAAATCTAAATTGATCAATTATCAGAGTAAATGTAAATGGATTAAACTCACCTGTTCAAAGACAGATGTTGTCATATTAGAGGAACAAAACCAAACCAAAACCCCAAATCTAAAATCCAGCTCTGTGCTATCACCAGAGCTACGAGTGCAAAGGCAGGAAAAGGTTGAAAGGAAAAGAATGGAAACAAATATCAGGCAACCAAAGGCAGGCTGTCACATCAGTCTCAGACTCCATGGACTCGAGGCATTTTCAGGGAAGGATGGGTCACGATCTAATGAGGACAGGTTCATCTCCCCAAGACGACAGAATAGTTTTAAAGTTTCACTCATTCAATAAAGCAGCCTCAATGTATTTGTTGTAAACTTTGTTAGAAATAGAGGAATTGACAAATCTATCATCATTTTGGGAGATTTTCAGCCATTCTTTTCCAATTAGTGTTGGATTAAGTCGACGGAAAATCAGCAAAGACAAGAAAAGTTCTGAATAACACAAATAACGAGCTTGATTTAATGGAAGTAGATAGATTTTTCATCTGATGAGTAGAGGTCCCTCATTCTTCTCAAGCACATGTATAACTCCCTTGAAAAAAAATTAATTAAGTGCAAGTCTCATGAAAATTAAAAGAATAATTATGATGATAATTATGATGTCCTGTTCCCTCACCATCATGCCTGTAAGCTAGAAATGAATAACCCCCCAAATAAAAATCCCCATTATTTGGAAATAAAAAAACTCAGGTAATTCATGGATCAAAGAAGGAATAATAATGAAACTTCAAGGATACTTAAAACTGAATGATAATAAAAGCACTAAGTATCAAAACTTGGATGGAAATTTACAATAGAAAAGAAAAAAACTGCAAATTAAGGAAATAAATTTCCAATATAAGAAGTTAGAAAAAAGCAAAAGTTACCCAAAGGAAGTAGAAGGGGAAAGATAATACAAGATAAGATCAGAAATCAATGAACCAGAAAACCTCTCTCTTCTGATGATTGTTGCTATTACAAGGATGCAGGGTCAGTGTTGCCAGATCTTTTGGTTTTTCAAGAGAAGTCAGAAATTTGTAATTCTGCAAGAAATTTCTGTGTTAAAAAAATATGATGTGGGCCATTCAAAACATGTCGGTAGCCTAAATTGGGCCTGTGCACCTCTTTTATGAGCCCTGCCTTCTTTTAAACAGCACTTGGAGGGGCCGTTCACCTCATTTAACGGGGGATGACAAAGGTGACTCAAGGAGAATGGCCAACCTGATTCTGGGCAGGAACTGAGCCTCAGCCCCAGGCCCTGCTCCCAGGGACCAGGGAGCCACCTCTGCACACAATACCTCCCCCGGGGCTGTCTTCTCCTCTATGAGTTTTTGTGTTGACATATATTTTCATTACTATTGGGTACAAACCTAGAATTGCTGGGTCATATGGTAACTCTACTTTTATCCTTTTGAGAAAAGTGCCAGACTGTTTTCCAGCGTGTCCTGAGCATGATGTCCCCTTTCCTGGGGATTGGTGGGGGGTGGTGTCAGGGCCGGTTACCATCCCCAAAACATTTCTAGGTCTATGGATGTGTGCTCAGCTCACTGTGAGTTCTCAGACTTCATCTCAGGGCTCCTGTGTGGATGCCTGAGAAGGCCTGCTGCTTGTTCCTCATTAGCAGGAGCCAGCCTCTCCTTGTGCAGGTTTCTGTCTCTCATCTGAGGACATGATGTTCTCAGGCCCCGGCCTGTTGGTTTTATCCAGAAACTGGGGAGGCGGCGGAGAAGGTTTGAGTTCTGCTTCTTTTGGCTGGAGAATAATTTCCACATTGGGTCTGTGTTGAAGTGAATCCCTAATTGGCAGAAATACAATTCCTGAGGCTTTTCTGGGATAGCAAGCTCAAATCTTCCCTGGCTGCCGAGCCTTTACACAGCTTTACTTCCAGTATCATGTGGATGTTCTTTTCACATAACACAGTTCATGATGTTTCACAAGGGCCTGGAGAGATAGGAAGAACCCCATAAATGGGTTGGAAATGGGAGGCTCAGAGATGGCACTTGAAGGAGCTGGGACTTGAACCTAGGCCTGTCTGATGCAGAAAGTGGGCTCTTTCTGCTACACTAGCTTTAGGTACTTCCTGAGCCCCCAGGAGTTGATGAGAGAGAGGACAAGCTGATGAGGTCTTTGCCTCTCCCCCTGGCGAACCCTGGATGTCTCTGGGTCTTTCTTGTTCAGTCAGCCAGGGCCCCTCTGGCAGAAGCCACCTGTGAGGGCAGAATGGAAGGTGCCCATGGGCTGACTACAGCTCTTGGAACACAAGCAGAAGCTGTTGTATGAGGGAGTTAGTATGGTGAGGAAGAGTGTACTTGTCTCTCACCAGAAGGACTCACCCCCCTTTGTGGTGAGAACTCAACTAACCCAGTGGCCTCCCACGACTTTGCACTGTGCAGCACTGAACAGCCACAAAGCAGGACCAAGAGGCCTTGTTAGCTGGTGCTTGAAGTGTGGGTGGTCATGTGGGTCACCACCAAGTATCACCTGGGGTCTGGTCCTGACTGGGAATGTCTCAGAGAAATCGGAGGTCAAGGGGCAGGTTATTCTTTTACTTTTTCTTTATAATAGGCTTATTGAGATATGATTCATATGCTATAATTCACCCATTCTAAGTATAAAATTCTATGAGTTTTGGGGTAGTCACAGAGTTGTGCAACCATCATCACAATCAACTTCTGAACATTTTCATTGCCCCCCAAAGAAACCTCTTACTCACTAGCACTTGTTTCCCATTTCCCCTCAAGAAGTTTTACTTTCTTCCTTTCCAGTTAGATACCTTTCATTTCTCTTTCGTGCCTAATTGCTCTGGCTAGAACTTCTAGCATTATGTTGGATAGCAGTAGCAAAAGTGGGCTTCCTTGTCTGCTTCCTGATCTTAGAGGAAAAGCTTTCAGTCTTTTACCATTGAGTATGATGTTAGTTTTATCATGACTTTTGTCATGTTGAAGGAGTTCCCTACTATTCCTAGTCTGTTAAGTGTTTTTATCATGAAGGGTGTTGAATTTTGCCAAATCCTTTTTCTGCATCAGTTGAGATGATCATATGTTTTATTTTCCTCCATTCTGTTAATGTGGTGTATTACGTTGATTGATTTTTGTATTTTGAACCACCCTTGCGTTCCTGGAATAAATCTCACATGGTCGTGGTGAGATTTTTGGGAAGAGTTTGACAAGGATTGGTGTTAATTCTTCTTTAAATGATTGGTAGAATTTACCAGTGAAGCAGTCCAGTCCTGGATTTTCTTTATTGGGGATTTTTCAATACTAATTTTGTCTCTTTTGTTATAGATCTGTTCACATCTTCTATTAATCCTTGAGTTGATTTTGGTGGTTTGTGTGTTTCCAGGGATTATTTTCATTTCATCTAGGTTATCTAATTTGTTACTATATAATTGTTCATAGTATTCTCTTATAATTCTTTTTATTTCTATAAAGTCAGTAGTAATGTCCCTGCTTTTGTTTCTGATTTTAGTAATTTGAGCCTTCTCTCTCTTTATCTTGGTCAGTCTAGCTAAATTTTGTCAGTTTCAAAGAACCAACTTTTGGTTCCATTGATTCTTCCTATTATTTTTCTATTCTATATTTTGTTTATGTCTGTTTTAGTCTATATTATTTCCTTTCTTCTGCCAGCCTTGGTTTTAGTTTGCTCTCCTTCTTGTAGTTCCTTAAGGTGTAAGTTAGTTATTGATTTGAGATCTTTATTTTTTTTAATGTAGGAGTTTACAGCTATAGATTTTCTGATGAGTACTGCATTTGCTCTATCCCATAAGTTTTGGGTATGTTGTATTTCTCTCAAGGTATTTTCTAATTCCCTTGGTAATTTCTTATTTGACCCATTGGTTGTTTAAGAGTGTGTTGCTTAATTTACATATGTTTGTGAATTCTTCCAGTTTTTGTTCTGTTACTGATTTCTAATTTTATTCCATTGTGGCTGGAGAAGATACTTCATTTGAATTCAGTCTTTCAAACTTTATTGAGACTTATTTTGTGGCCTAACATATGGTCTTTTGGAGAAAGTTCCATTGTATATAAGAAGGATGTATAGTCTGCTGTTTGGGGGTGGGGTGCTCTGTATATGTCTGTTAGGTCTAGTTAGTTTATAGTGTTGTTTAAGTCCTCTGTTTTCTTACTGATTTTCTGGATGGTTGTTCTATCCATTACTGAAAGTGGAGTATGTTTATACAAACTATAAATGGAGCATAACCTTTAAAAATTGTGAATCACTATATTGTACATTTGTAACATATAATATTGTACATCAACTATAGTCCAATTTTAAAAGAAAGAAAGTGGAGTATTGAAGTCTCCTCCAACTACTAATGTAGAACTGTCTATTTCTCCCTTCAATTCTGTCATGGTTTTCTTCGTATATTTTGGAACTTTGTTGTTAGATGCAGATGTGTTTATCATTTTTATATCTTCTTGATGGATTGGTCCTTTCGTCAATATATAATGTTCTTCTTTGTTATAAACATTTTTTACTACAAGTTTATTTTGTCTGATTTTAGTATAGCTACCCAAGATCTCTTTTTGCTTACTATTTCCATGGAATTTGTTCTTCCAGCCTTTCACTTTGACCTATTTGTGTATTTGGATCAAAATTGGGTCTCTATAGACAGCACGTAGCTGAATCGTGGTGTTTTAAAAAATCCATTTTGCCAGTCTCTGCCTTTTAATTGAAGAGTTTAATTCATTTACCTTTAAAGTAATTACTGATAAGGAAGGGCTTACTTCTGCCATTTGCTATTTGTTTTCTATATTTCATATCTTTTTGTTCCTAAGTTCCACCAGTACTGCTTTTTTGTGTTTAATTTATTTTTTCTAGTGTACTGTTTTGTGTCTCTTCTTGTTTCCTTATCTGTATATTTTTAAGTCATTTTCTTAGTGGGGATTATAATTATTATCTTAAATGTATAAAAATTTAGTTTGAATGAATACCAACTTAGCTTCAACAATATACAAAAACTATGCTCCTATACACCTTGGTCTCCCCCACCTTTTATGATATTATTGTCACAAATTACATCTTTATACATTGCATGCCCTTTAACATAGATAACTGTTGTTTTATGCATTTGTCTATTAAATAACATAGGAAAAAAAGAGGAGTTACAAACCAAGAATATGTTGTTCTTTATTTTTCATATAGATTGGAGTTATTGTCTAGTGCCCATTTATTTTAACTGAAAGGACTTCCTTTAACATTTCTTGGATGGCAGGCTGATTAGTAATAGATTCCCTCAGTTTTTGTTTATCTGGTAATGTCTTAATTTTTCCTTCATTTCTGAAGAATAGTTTTGCTGGATATAGAATTCTTGCTTGACAATATTTTTCTTTCAGTACTTTAAATATCAATATGTCATCCCTCTGTTTCTATCATCCCTCCATAGTTTCTGATAAGAAATCAGCTGTTAATCTCATTGAAGATCCCTTGTAAGTGTGGAGTTGCTTCTCTCTTGTTGCTTTTAAGATTCTCTTTTTGACTTTGATTTTTGACAATTTGATTATAATGTGTCTCAGAATGTATCTCTTTGAGTTTATCCAACTTGGAGATCCTTAGCTGTGTAGATTCATGTTTTATCAAATTTGGGAAATTTTTGACCATTATATCTTTAAATATTCTTTCTGCTCTTTCTCTCTTGCCTCTCTTTCTGGGACTCCCATTAAGTGTATGTTGGTGCACATGGGGGTTTCCCACAGGTCTCCTAGATTCTGTTCACTTTTCTTCATTCTTTTTTCCTTCTGCTCCTCATACTGGGTAAGTGGCCTATCTTTAAGTTTACTGATTTGCTCACATCTGTTGTTGAACCTATCTAGTGAATTTTTCATTTTAGTTATTATACTTTTCAACTTCAGAATTTCTTTTGGTACTTTTTCTAATTTCTACCTCTATATTGACATTCTCTATTTGGTGAGACATCTTTCTCCTGGTTTGCTTTAGGTCTTTGTCCATGGTTTCCTTTAGCTATTTGAGCATATTTAAGACAGTTGATTTAAAGTTAAGTCCAGTGTCTGGACTTCCTCAGGGAAAGTTTCTCTTAATTTCTTTTCTTCCTGAGAATGGGCCATACTTCCTTATTTCTTTGCATGCCTCATAATAAGTTTTTGCTGGAAACTGAACATTTTGAGTATTATAATGTGGCAACTCTGGAAATCAGATTTGCCTCCCTCTCCAGGGTTTGTTGTGGCTTGTTGTGGGTTTTTGTTGTTTGCCTAGTGACTTTTCTAAACTATATTTTTAAAACCCTGTACCCTTTGTTGTGTGTGGCCATTGAAATCTCTGTCCTGTTAGCTAGTGGTCTGACAGATTTTGGTAAATACCCTGGGCCAAAGGAGAAATAATACTCTTTCAGTCTTTCCAGATGGGCTCTGTGTGGCAGCACTCCTTCAATGCTTAGCCTATTTAACTATTTAAATTCTGTCTTTTTCTTTTTTTACATCTTTATTGGAGTATAATTGCTTTACAATGGTGTGTTAGTTTCTGCTTTATAACAAAGTGAATCAGTTATACATATACATATGTTCCCATATCTCTTCCCTCTTGCGTCTCCCTCCCTCCCACCCTCCCTATCCCACCCCTCCAGACAGTCACAAAGCACCAAGCTGATCTCCCTGTGCTATGTGGCTGCTTCTCACTAGCTATCTACCTTACGTTTGGTAGTGTATATATACTAGAGAATGGACTTGAGGATATGGGGAGGGGGAAGGGTAAGCTGTGACAAAGCGAGAGAGAGGCATGGACATATAAACTGTCTTAACCTTCACTTCCTACTACATGGAGCATAAGGGTCAACCAGAGGTGAAAGCTTTGGGTCTTCTCAGGTCTTTTTGGGCATTTGTCTAGCCCTGGGTATGTGTGTGGCCTTCCAGACTCCTTGGTATATGTGGGAGTTTTCCAAAGACCTTATTTCTCCAAGTATCTCCTTCCCCAGCCTCTTCTTTCCCAGGCTTTTTGATTTGTGTATTGCTTGCATTGCCCTGACTGTTGTCCCTTGTCCCAAGTGGCTGTGGCTAATACATTTGCCTTTAAATGCTTTCAACAAACACTGCCCAGGAAGCCACTTCAGCCCTGGGGAAGGTCCAAAGCAGGAGAAACAAAAGCAAGCCCTTGAGCTGATCTTTCAAGGAGCCACCAGATAGGTCAAAACACAAAATCACAATTCTTTGGGAATAGGGTTCATATTGCTCTCACTGGTACCAACAACCTGCCCCAGGAATGTGGGCTGCCTTCTTCATGGCCAGCTTTGAGGTGGGGAGTAGGGGATGGTAAGTGGATAAATTAAAATGCCACAGCACTCTCTTACTGAAATTCAGCAGCGTCTTTCTTCATTAAGCATTTCCCTTGTAAATTTTTTGTCAAATTCTGGAATTCCAAAAAAGTTGATTCTGACAGATTTTACCAGGTTATTTGTTGCTTTTGTGGAAGGACAGATTTTTGGAGTACCCTACTCTGCTGTTTTAGTGATGTCCTCTCCCTTACCATATACATCTCATCAGAATGGACTTCAGATTTATGTTAACAATTCCAGTGAGCTATGAAATGTTACTCCTATGTAGCTCTATTTCTCCTTGCCCTCTTTGAACTATTGTTCCTATACATCTTATATTAATTTTCCTTCTTTCCTTTTTTTAAAAAAAATCATTTATTTTTTTGGCTGTGTTGGGTCTTCATTGCTGTGCGTGGGCTTTCTCTAGTTGTGGCAACTGGGATCTACTCTTCGTTGCAGTGCGTGAGCTTCTCACTGTGGTGGCTTCTCTGTTGCGGAGCACAGGCTCTAGGCATGCAGACTTCAGTAGTTGCAGCACGTGGGCTCAGTAGTTGTGGTTCGCAGGCTCTAGAGCACAGGCTCAGTAGTTGTGGCGCACGGGCTTAGTTGCTCTGAGGCATGTGGGATCTTCCCGGACCAGGGCTCGAACCTGTGTCCCCTGCATTGGCAGGTGGATTCTTAACCACTGTGCCACCAAGGAAGTCCCTATATTAGTTTTCTATTGCTGCTGTAACAAATTACCACAAATTTAGTGGCTTAAATAATACAGTCTTATTGACTTACAGTTCTGGAGGTCAGAAGTGTGAAATGAGTCTCACTGGGCTAAAATCAGGATATTGGCAGGGCTTTGTTCCTTATAGAGACTTTAGGGGAGAATCTGTTTACTTGCCCTTTCCAGCTTCTGGAGGCCACCTGCCTTCTTTGGCTTATGTTCCCTTGCCTCCAACTTCAAGCCAGTAACATCAGGCCAAGTACTTCTCATGCTGTCATTTCTCTGGTTCTCTCTCTTCTGCCTCCCTCTTCCACCTTTAAGGACCCTTGTTATTACATTGGGCTCACCTGGCTAATCCAGGAAAATTTCACTATCTTAAAGTCATCTGATTTGCAACCTTAATTTCCCTTTACCATATAACCTTACATATACATAGGTTCTGGGAATTACATATGGGCATCTTTCAAGGGCCGTAATTCTTCCTACCACACATTTGTATATTTTACACATAAAATATACACATCTGTATATTTTATAAACCCAACAACACGTTGTTATAATTATTATTTTATATAATTTTATGCTTGAAGAAGCTGAGAAAAGAAAGGAGAACAAGTATAAATATTTATAGTTTGTTATATTAACCATTTTATTTACCATTTCTTACTCTTTTCATTTTGCTGCTATGGATTCAAGTTGCCATATGGTATCATTTCCTTACTTCAACATGGCTTTGTTCCCATCTACCTCCTTTGTACTCTTATTGTCAAATTACATTTCTATATGACACAGAACCAACAATACAATTATATGCATATTGTTTTATAAAATTGCTTTTTAAGTCAGTTAAGGAAAGAAAGAAGAAATATACATTTATACTGTCTTTATAATTGTATAATTACCTTTACCAGTGCTCTTTGTTTTTTTGTGAGAATTTGAATTAATATCTGGAGTCACTTACTTTCAGCCTGAAGAACTTCATTTAAGATGTCTTGTAAGTACTTACAATTTCACTCAGTTTTTGTTTACCTGGAACTGCCTATATTTCATGACTTCATTTTATGAAAGATAGCTTTGCTGGGTATGTTTCTTGATTGATGGATATTTTTCTTTCAGCACTTTGAATATGCCGCTCCACTTCCCTTCTGGTTTCCATTACTTCTGATGAGAAGTCAACTGTGAATCATACTGGGGCTCCCTTATGCGTGGCAAGTTGTTTTTCTCGCTGCTTTCACATTTTTCTCTTTGTCATTGTATTTCAGCATTTTCACTATGATGTCTCTGGGTGTGGATCTCTTTGAATTTGTCCTACTTGGAGTTTTTTGGGGTTTTTGGATAGATAGATAATATTTTCCATCAAATTTAGGAATTTTTCAGCCACTATTTCTTCTATTTTCTTCCATGCCTTTCTCTCTGTCTTCTCCTTTTGGTACTTCCATTATGCATATAGTTGTGTCCTTAATGATGTTCCCCCTTTCTCTTAGGTTCTGTTCAATTTTCTTCATTCTTTTTCTCTCTGTCCTTCAATTCACATAAATGTCTTCTGCCAGTTCAAATATACTCTTGTGCCCTTTGCTAATTGTACTTTTCAACTCCAGAATTCCCATTTGGTTCTTTTTTTTATCATTTCTATCTCTCTCTTTTCTAAAAAATATTTATTTATTTATTTGGCTGTACTGGGTCTTAGTTGCGGCACATGGGATCTTGTTGCAGCATGTGAGATCTTCAGTTGCAGCATGTGGGATCTTTAGTTGTGGCATGTGGGATCTTTAGTTGTGGCATGTGGGATCTTTAGTTGCAGCATGTGGTATCTTTTAGTTGTGATATGCAGGCTCTTAGTCGCGACATGTGGGATCTAGTTCCCTGACCAGGGATTGAACCCTGGCCCTCTGCATTGGGAGCATGGAGTCTTAACCACTGGACCACCAGGGAAGTCCCTATAATTTCTATCTCTTTATTGACACTCTTTAGTTGATGAGACATTGTCATAATACATAGCTCCTTTACTTCTGTATGCTTGATTTCCTTTAGTTTTTTTAATGTATTTAAAATGGCTCCCTTGAAATCTTTGTTAAATCTAACATCTGGGCCCTCTCACAGGCAGTTTCTGTTGCCCACTTTTTGTTCCTGTATTTGGATCACACTTTCTCTTTTCTTTGCATTTCTCTCTCTCTCTCTCTCTCTCTCTCTCTCTCTCTCTCTCGCTCTCTCTCTCTCTCGCTCTCTCTCTCTGTTTTTTTAAAACTGGACATTTTAGGTAATGTATTATAACAACTCTGGATGCTGATTCTCCTCCCCTGCTCTGGGGCTTATTTTGGTTGATGTTTGCTTGTTTATTTGTTTCTTAACCTGGCTAGACTATTGTAGTGAAGTCTAGTTCCCAGCAGTATGAAGCCTCTGATGTTGCTCCTCAGAGGGCACAGCCTTGAGCATGTACACAGTCACCCTGGGACAATAGTGGCTTTAGTGGGGCTCTTTGACACACTCTCTCTCTCTCTCTCTCTCTCTCTCTCTCTCATCTCTCTGTTGGCTATCTGCCTCATTTGGTATCACCCCCAGCTGTTAGGCTCCACTAATTGATGCCTGATTATTATTTTTGACAATGCCTGGGAACAATAAATTGCTTTATAGTCTGGTTCAATTGAATTTTAGTAGGGCTAGTTTTTGAGGCAAGTCTTTGACATCTCTGCTACCTGTAGAAGGAGGCTTCATAACTGTCTGTTTTCCTGATTCTCTTTAGAAAACTATCAGGCTTATGTTTAACTTGTTGCTCATAGAGCTACCAGCCTCATCTTATATGCTTACCACCAAAATCTGTATTGTTGTTGACAGCATGCTCAGCCTTGAACTTGTCCGCACCCTGATTCAAATAAAGTCAGCCTTTTGGGGAGAGTTTCAGAGTGTTCTGTTCTTAGGAACTGTCTTTCTCCAGTGAAAATCTGTGAGCCACTCTGCCCCCGTGCTAGGCAGGGGAAGTAGCCTCCGAGCTTCTTAGCTTGCCTTTCCCAACATGGAATCTTTTTCCTACAGGCAAGCTGGGGTGAGGATTGGGACCCCAGTATTCTCATTTTGCTGTACCTGTAGTAGAGCCTCTTCCCTTTGAGTGAGGGTTGGATGGAGGAAGGGAGCCACTGACCTTTCAGCCAGACTCACCAGGAATTTTGCCTCTGCCACTTGGAGTTGGTGGCCAGCCTATTCCAGTGAGATACTGTATCCGTTGACTGGAATCTGATGGGAGAGGAAGCTCCATCTTCTTGGCCACATCCACCCATCATGGTGGAGCTTCCTTTTGATTTGGTGAGGATGGGATGGGGTGGGGAGAGTAGGGAGTGGGTTATGGTTCAAGTGCCACAGACTCTTGCTGTTCTTACTGAGTTTTTTTTTAAAACCAAGATTCAGTAGATTTCTTGAATAAATAATGTTTCTTCATTTGCTCTATGCCCTTAGGACAATTTCCAGAGACTTTAGATTATTGTTGTTGGTTTTCTTTTTAACTATTTTTGCCAGTTATTGTTGTTTTGCTGAGAAATGGGTCCATGGGATTTCTCACACCACCATTCTAGAAGTGGAATTTGGGACAGGTCATTCTTAATCTTTCTTAGGGCCACAGCAGTGAGGAAGATAGAGGACCCTGTATCTGTCGGGGTCCTTCAAAGTGTAAGTGATAGAGACACAAATCTAATTAAGCCAGAAAAGGAAATGTACTGGCTCACAAGATTGAGACAGTGTGCACAGCTGGCCCAAAGGACGCTGCCAAGGCTCGGTCTCTCCCTCTCTTTCCTGACTTGGCTGTCTTCTGCACAGACATTCCCTCAAGTTGGCTCTCCACATAAGCAGCCCCAGGCTTGTGCTGTGAACTTCCTGACCCAGGAAGGGGCTCTTTCCCCAACAGAAAGAGGGGTGCTGGCTTGAAAAATTAACAAATAGCCTCTAGTTGCCCCTTTTAAAAAGTGCACACAGGCAGGTACACACACAATTTTGTGTACAATTAATTTTCACCTGCTGTAAATCTCTTTCACATACTCAGAACGTAAAAACAAACTTTTTGAGAGTTATAGCTCCTTTAACTGCACTTTTCATGCAAAATGATTGGTCACTTCCTGAAACACTGAAACAAATGCAAATTGCACAAGTAAAAGAAAGAGCAAACTTGAATCTTGCCCCAAACTGCTCTAAGAGGCTGCTATCATTCGACTTTAATAAATTGAAATTACAGAATGGCCTTTGACATGGCAATTTTCACGTTATTTTGGACATGAAATTGATTTTGATCTGTTTTGATGGCAATGAGACTGAAAACTCTGACTCACAAAAGTGCAGTATAACAGACCGATCCCCCCTGGCTCTGCTGGAAGAGGGGATGCCTCGCTGGGCTGATTTGCTGTGGCCTCACTTTCCATGAGTGTGAGGTCATCTCTGGCAGGTGTGCCTCACGGAGGCTGCCTGAGGCGGAAGCACTGGCCGCTGGTCGGGGTCACATAGGAGGGCTGCCTGGGACGAGGAAGTGTCCGCACTGTCCTAAGGAGTTTCCGAGTGTCTGCACACTGTCTTGGTTGACATGGTAACGAGACTTGCTGCTCAGCTCAGCCCAGCCTGCAGCGGCCTGGCCTCTGCCTCTGGAGGGTTCACCCCTCTTTTCCTCTCACACTTCAGTTTCTTCTTGGCCAAAGGACATCATTGTTCTCCAGCAGCTCCCACAAAGGGCCTGGGTTTACCTCATCCATACAGCCAAGCCCATCTGTCAGCAAAACCAAGACTCAAGCTAAGTCACCCCACCCAATTCTCCTGAGAATTGGGTTTGCTCCTCCTTCACTGACCCTGAGACCCCCCTTCCGACTTGGGCTGAGTGCATCAGAGTTGTGCTCTGGGAAGTCTATCAAGTACTGCCAGGAGTTCCACTTCCCTTTCTGGACAAAAAACCCCAGAAGAGATGGGATGTGAACTCTAAATTTGAGACTGTTTATAGTTTCCACAGCAGTGACCAAGGCTTGTGTCAGTGCCTCTCACAGCAGTGGCTGCCGGGTGGCAGCAAGGCACAGGGAGCTGGAGCTTCTGCCTCACAGTGCGACAATCCCGCACCATCACGGGAGCTCATCGGACAGAGGGTCGGGTTCCACAAAACTTCCCACCGGTTCTCTGATGCCTTCAGACATGGTCTTTACCATCACTCACCCTGGGTGATCTGGCCCCCTTGCCTCTCTGATCCTATTTTCCTCCTGTCCTCCCTGCCCAGCACAGGCTCTTCCTCCTTCCTGGATGCTCTTTCATCAGATGCTCCCATGACTCCCTCTCTCCCCTCATTCAGGTCTTTGCCCACGTGCCCTCTTTCGGTGAGAGCTACCTGGACCACTAGAATATTTTGTAACCTACCTACCCCCACCCCCACCTTCTTGGCCCTGGCACTCCCAATCCCTCTGCTCTCCATTTTCTTTCTCTCCCGGGGCAGCTGCTCCCCCTACCAGAGTCAAGCCAACCCTGGGCAGAGGACTGGGCAGGATGCAAGGCCCAGTGATACCTGGAAGCTAGGGTGTGGCAGGGGGGCTTCATGGCTGAGCACCATTTCAGGGCTGGGGGCAGAGGCTTTTCCTGTCTGATCTGTGCAGCTGGTACAGGAGGGCAGCTGGGACCAGGACTAGGGCTGGTGGGCACAGAGGTGACAGGAGGCAGGGCTGAGGCTGAAAGATATCTGAGAAGGGCTGAACCAGATGAGGGGCAACCTGTGCCATGGTGGAGCAATCTTGGTGCGGAGGGATCTACTCTAGGATTTACGAGGGACTACTATTGGGACTAGTAAGAGCTCTGCCTGGACCCACATGGTTCATGAGGTTGGATGGGGTGGGGGGTTCCAGAAATAGACAGGACCAAACTGGTGGGTGTCAGTACTGGATTCTAATTCTTTTCTTTTTTTTAGTTTACTTTTGGCTGTGTTGGCCCTTCATTGCTGCACGCGGGCTTTCTCTAGTTGCGGTGAGTGGGGGCTACTCTTCGCTGCGGTGTGTGGGCTTCTCATTGCAGTTGCTTCTCTTGTTGCGGAGCACGGGCTCTAGGCACGTGGGCTCAGGAGTTGTGGTGAGTGGGCCCAATAGTCGTGGTGAGTGGGGTCAGTAGTTGTGGCGCACGGGTTTGGTTGCTCCACGGCATGTGGGATCTTCCCGGACCAGGGCTCGAACCCATGTCCCCTGCATTGGCAGGCGGATTCTTAACCATTGCGCCACCAGGGAAGTCCCAGGACTGGATTCTATCTGAGGTTTGGGAAGAGGTGGTCCACCCCTCTTCCTGCCTCCCTTCCCCCTCCCCTTTCCCTGCCAAGGCAAGGCCTGGCACCCAAGCCCTTCCAGTGGCTCTGGGTGGACACCTGGGCTCAGGATGGGAAGAAGGCCCTCTCCTCCATTACCTAGAACTTAGGGCAGCACCAACCCCAACAGGCTGAGACAAAGAGCAGGTGAATTTCTTTAAGGCCTCCCAGCTGATTCTCTTTGGTGTCCATCTGATTTGCCCTTGGCCTGGGCCTGTCACAGTTGGCAGAACTTGGACACACACAGAGAGATGGGCACTTGGTTCCATAGGCATGAAGGACCTCTCTCTGTTTCACACACCCTGAGCATTTCATGGTGTCCCGTAACATGAGAGCAGGCTCTTTTTCTTGCTCTTTGTTGATGCCTTCATCCTGTCATGCATAAGTCTTCACTGAGATCTTCCTCTCGGCTAGCGCTGGTGGTCCAGAGAGGAATCCAACACACACTTTTCCTCAGGAGCTCTTGAATTTAACAATTCCTTGTGATCAGTGTTTTAACGGAGGAAAGTGCAGGGAGCTATGAGAGTCTAGAAACGGGAGTGACTTTCTCTGTTTGCAGGGGCGATGAACTGAGCATGGGCCTGGATTTTAAAGACTGAATAGGAGTCTGTCAGAAAAGGCAGGGGTGGACATTCCGGGCAGAGCAAGCAGTGTTTTCTAGGACCCACGGCTGTAAATGCATTGCAGGGCACAGCGTCAGGCCCGTCAGCAGCCCCTGGCCAGTGAGGCTTCCACTCCTGGGGGTCTGGATTGCCCAGGAACTGCTGCCGGGCCTACAGACATGGCCAGGTCTGTGCAGAGGCTGCTGCCAACCAGGTGGAGGTAATGAGGCGTGACCTCAGCCCCCCCGGGGGGGAGAAGGGGCAGATTATGAGGAACAGAGGGGAAAGGTGCCAGGGATGTGATGACTTCATGGTTGTGGAGGGGAGATGGGCGATGGGCGGCATCTGCCAGGATTAGGGTAGGAGAGGCGCCAGTTCTCCTGGAGCTTGTTGACATGGAGATGCTTAGGGGCAGTTGCGCACAGCTAGGTAGCAGGTCTGGAGCCCAAGGGCAGTGCAGGCTGCAGGTGGGCAGGCACCTCCAGCCTTCGCATGGTCCTGTAGGTGGAGGCAGCAGACAGGAAGGAGGGGAGTGGAGAGTGAGTGTAAAGCCCAGAGGATGCGCAGCCCTCCGTGGTGAACAGATCCAGGTGTGGGGGGCCAGAGTCACCCGCACTCTGTCTCCCGTGGGGATCCAGCTTCACTCCCTCTCTGAGCTTAGCCATGCAGAGCTGGCAGATTTCACCCAGGACTTCCTACCTGGGAGATGAGATTCAGCACGTGCAGAATTCCCTATAGAGTGGGGGTTAAGTCCCAAGGTGCCTGGGCTGTAGGGAAGTGATGTCTCTGGGCGCCTGCTGTGGACACCTGTGCAACAGGGAGGTTTAATGGTGGCAGACAGCATGAATGGAGTCTGACTGCCCTGGGAGGATGAAACACCCCCAGAATCAGTGGGGAGCCAGGGGGCCAGGCTGGAGAAGGACCTGGGAGCCAGGCAGCTTGGGTCCTCACTGAAGGAGGGGCTCGACAGCTGTGAGCCCTTTTTGGTGACTCCATAGCTTTTTTGTCTCCTGACCCGCCTGGCTCAAGCGGGTGTCCAGTGAGAGAGGGACGCCCTGCTAGAGGAAGGCTGTGTGCACATGAGGGACCAGGGATTCCTGGGAACAAAATTGGGGTGCTTCTCCAGGAAAGGGGAGATGCTGATCAGTCCCCCAAACCTTGGTGTCTGGTCCATGGCACCTGCTCAGCACCCAGGGGTCTCCGCATGAGGAAGGACATGTGTGTGCAGGTGTGTGGGTCCAAGCACAGGGTACATGGCCGTGGACTGGGATGTGCCTGACTCCCTTTCATTTTTTGAAAGCCCCACTGTATTAAAAGGTGAAGGAGTGCCACAGAGGTACATTTTAAGTGTGTGCATGAAATAAAGGAAGTCTTGTACCAGATGCAGACACACTGCCGGGCACCAGTGCCAACCAAGTCCATGGTTTCCAACAGGCAGGGGTTCCAGAGAAGGGACCCCAGATCTTCCCCTCCAAACCCCACCCTCTCTGTGCACCTGTATGCACAGCCTCCTGGCATAACGTCACAGGTGTATATTTGATGTGTATCTGATTCCAGGTCTCCCTCTGGCCTCTGCAGGAGCAGGCCCTGGATAGATCCTTGTGTACATTGCCTCAAGACCTGCACATGCTTGTCACAGCAGAGCCCAGGGGAGCATTTTAGGGTGCATGCCTTGTGAGTATCTGGTTGAGCACTCGTGATGCCCACTGGCACAGAGAGGGCCAGGCCGTAGTTTCTAGTCCCCCCACCTGCCCACCTTGCCTGCTAGCCGGCCCCACCTGCCCACCTGGACCTCCTCTGCTGAACCACTTAATCCTGCAGCGTATTTCCTCCGACAGGCCAGCCCATCGATCGGGACTCTCAGGGACTTGATTACAGTGCTTTCTAACAAAGTCAAAAGCAAATTTCCACGAGAGGTTTATAGTTAAGTAATTATGGTGCTTGGTGTATGTGTGCCAAGGCACAGGAATGTGTGGGGCAAGCATGTCAAGAGAAATAGTCAGAAAATTAAATGAGAAAGAAGGAAGGTGAGCATTCGTGAGAGAGCCTGGCAGGCGGGCAGGGGCTCCCAGGAGCCTGGAAAAGGGTGAGAAAGGGGAGTTGTAAAAACGAGCCATTTCACACTTAATTACAATTTCCCATAAAGTACCTAAAGAGTGATGATACGCATTGAACTTGGACAATTAATGTAATTAAACATTCGTGGTGCCTGCGACCCATTTCCTGCCTGGGGATGTCTTTGGAAGCAGAAGTGATTCTTCTTGGAGGTGATTTCAAGAGCAGCCTGGGAAGGAGGGTTTCCTGGAGGGCTGGACCTTGGGGGATGCTGCCCCTGAGCCCCACTTGGGGGCAGGACCCCTCAAAAGAGCTTTTGCTGGCAGCAATTGGAGGCCCAGGCCAGGCTGGGTACCACTGACCGGTGGAGAAAGAAACAGGGGTCTGAGGTTTGTGACCAATTCCCATATTTTGCTCAGTTCCAAGCCATTTGAATCTGACTCTCTGGCTGTCGCCTTCTTTCCCTCAATTCTCTGACAGAGGGCCTTTAAGGCCCGCTTACTTTCCCTGAGCCTCAGCTGTTTTATGTGCATTGAACATGTACTCTGTGGGCTGTTGCCAAGATCATTATGCCTATTTTTCATATGGGGAAACCTAGGCCCAGAGAGGGTGTGGCTTAGCCACGTCTCACAGCTGGGATCAGAACCCAGGGTGCCTCTCAGGTGTGGGCAGGGAGCACAGGGTCTCGCTGGACTGGCAGAATTTGTCTGGCCAGGGTCAGTGCTCACTGCTAAGACTTCCATCCAGACTATGAGACCCAGTGCTCACCTTGGAAGGGGTACAAGGTTGAGTGGCTGTAGACCTTGAACCAGGTAACAGGTGTGAAGGCACCACCTCTGGGGTCTCCTGTAGATGCTCAGGATCAGCCTGGAAGTGCAGTGAACACCGCCTTCGTTTGGTTGGTTGGGATCCTGCTGGTGCCAAGGGCGGGGCCGGCAGACCCAGACATGTCTGGTGGGTGCTTCAGCCATGGGCACACTTGCTGTTCTGAGAGGCATCAGATAGCCAGATGCAAGGAAGCAGCCATGCTGGGCTGAGAGCCGGGACCTGTGGCAGGGACTCCTTCCATCTCACACCCAGGCTGGCCTTGGACTGCGGTGGGTAGAGGGAGCCCCTGCCTGGCCCGTGCTGCTGGAGGCATGCACTGTGGTGAGGTGGCCCCCATCTGGGCTGCCAGGATGGAGAGGACAGGACAGCGGGCTGGTGCCCAGACAGGATCCTGGGGAGTGGGCAGGAGTCAGTAATGATGCTTCTCACTCTCTGTCTGCCTTTGTAGTCACTTTGATGTCCTTCCCCTTATGCATCCCGGAAGCCAAACCCCGTGGCTTACATACACCCAGACCCCAGACCACCGTCCAGCCCAGCCCTCTCTCTGTGCCCCAGACCCCTTATACTCAAGTGCTTAGTGGACGTTTGTCTTTGGGGCCCTTCAGGAGCCTCAGGCCCAACATGCCCCAACTGGCCTCCCCTCTTCCACGTGACTCCTCCCAAGGTTCCCCCTGCTGCAAAGGGCTTCCCAGGGTAGCGGGGTGCCCAGTTCAGTCCCCCACTCCCTGCATCACATCACAACAGTGATGCTGCCTCTCGGCCCTCTGTGTGCTTGTCCACATGCTGTATCCACCTGCTGCCCCATTCCACCTCCTTACAGAAGCTGCCACTTCTCTTGCCATGTCCTCCAGATGACGCCCGGCTCCTTCACATAGTGGCCTCTCCGATGGCTTCTGCCCCTCCGCCCTCCTCCCTGGCTTCACCCCTCCTTGGCTTTCCACGCCACACCCTGCTTATGGCTTCCCTCACTCACCACACCGGGATATGTTTCTACCAACACGTGCTCCTGATCCACACATTTTAATTTTGGCAATCTGAGCAGGTATTCCTTTTATTAAGGGTGAGGTTGGACATCTTTTCATATAGTTAAAAGCTGCTTGATTTTCTTTTCTGAGAACTGTCCATTCATACCACTTACCATTTTCCTTTTGGATTGCTGGGCTGCTTCTTGTTGACTTGAAAGAGCACTTTACTTTTTAAGGACATCAAGCCTTTGTGTGTAGTGCCCGTGATATTGGGTGATTCCTTGGCTGTGTGTGGGACTGAGCCAAGACCCCTGAGAGAGGAACAGCCTGGGGCACACTGAGTGTTTGTTGCTGTGTGGATAACCAGCGGTATATAATGAGTCCTTGTGTGAGGATCCCACAACAAATCACAGCCACCAGAACCTGGCTTCAAGGAGAAAGGGATTCTGGTAAACAGTGGATGAAGCTTTAGGCCGGTAAGTTTCAGCTACCGTGAGGCTGCGGACTGTAGACTCAGTCTGGCTTATTAGACCCTAACCATCTCACAGGCTTCCCAGGCAGGTAGGAGGGGCCCCTAGGAAATGGGCGTGCCAGGTACGGAGCTGAGGTCGCAGACTGACCTAGGAGCCCAGCTTTGGCTGGTTTTATCAGGCGGTGCAGGGCTCACGTTGTTTTTAATTGCCTTCTGATATCTAAAGAACAGAGACTTCACATGCAAATCCAGATTTCAGGCTTCTTTATAAACATAAGGGCCAGTAACACAGACCTACACTCTCCTAGCCACTGCCTTCCGGCCATTCCACCCCCCCACCTCCCCCACCCCTCCCTGCCCCCGCTGTGCCCCCTCATACCTGGCCCAAGATGGCACTCCCACCTGGCTTCTCTTAGGGGAGCAATATTTCGCAGTTAAGAGTGAAAAAAACAAGAGATAAGCCAAGAGGTCTCCCTGTTTCCAGGAAAAATGAGATAACATATTTCTTTCTGGAAATACAGACCATTTCTCTCTGTTCAATATGTAAACAAGGTGTGTCTTGGTCAAAGAGAGAAAGGGGACATTGTGACATGCCCAGCCTAGCCACCTGCCGGCCCTGCAGGCACCGAATCCTTGCCGCTGGCACAGCGGGGACCCTGAGGGCTGGGGATCCCCAGTGAGGATCGCTTTGGAGTGACGTGTGGCCCGTGGCTGGGGCCGGCAGTATGTTCTCAGATGGCTCCTGCAGGCTGTCGGGATGTGCCAGCAGCCATGGCAGTGGCTCTCCCAGGAGAATAGGGAAGGTCAGTAACAGCAACACCCACTGCACGGCCAAGCTGGTGTGAACATGCAGCACCTACCAGCCCCTAACCTCCCAGCCGCCCCCGTTCTTTACTCCCGTAAACCATGGCCGGGAAAGAAGTAGACGCACCTCCCTTCAAGGTGCTGCCTGCAACTGCTCCTATCAAGGAAATGCTGGCTGTGGCTTCTTCCATGCGTGCAGCCCCTCGGGCTCTCCCAGCCTCAGTTGCTCAGACATAGCGTAAGAGAGACAGTTGTTTTCCACGTATCCAACAGGTGGTTTTGGCCCCCGGCTTATTGATTTGTTTTTGCCGAGCCCCTCTGGGTGTCTGGAGACCCGGAGAGAGGTCAAAGGGGGCCTCAGTCTTCCAGGAATTCCCCACAGAGGGTGTGTGTGTGTTGTGAATGAGCATGTGTGCGTGTGTGTGTGAGTGCGTGTGTGCACTTGTGTGCACGCATGTGAATGTGTGTGTGTCGGGGAACAAGTGAGAGCAAGTCAGCAAGTCTGTGAAGGTGACGTAGCCCTGGAGGGCTGTAGTGGAGGTGATTCTTCAGGTAAAGGGGGCCTGGCAGATCACTGGGACTGAAATACTGGAGGAGTGAATGAACCAATGAATGAATGAATGAAAACATGGGTTTGGGGGGCCAGGGAAGGAGCCACTAACTCAGCCCGGTGGAGCGCATGGGGAGGGGCAGCCAGTCAGGAACTTCCCAAACAGGAGGAAGGGTGGCGCTGGACCTTCAGGGAGGGGCAGAATTTGCCAGGCAGAGAGTGGTAGCTGGGTCTGGCACTCTGGCTGTTTCTGCCCCAGGGAGCAGCGTGTGCAAGCTTTAGGGGTGGGAGAAGCCAGCAAGTGGAGATGGGCAGGTGGGCCGGGGTGGGGTCATCTAGGGCCTTCCTGTCCTACTTGGAACTGCAGGAGACGGGAGCAGCGGGCCCCAGCAGCCCTCTTGGTGTCTGCCTGCTGCACTGGCTGGGTGCCCTGTGCAGTCCACAGCACGCACAGCTGTGATGGTGGCCCCAGTGTCCTGCAGGGCCAGGCGGGAGCACTGTGGTCCAGGAGTTGACTTGCACAGACCCTGGCTGGGTCACATCTGCTTTTAAACCAGGAAAGGAAACCCCAGACATTTTAAAGTAGAATGTGATGTTTCTTGTAGTCTCTGTGCGCCCAGCCACTGGCCTGTCCTATGGAGCCCTTGGGGTGTCCAGGGCAGCCAGGGGTGTCCAGGGCAGCCAGGGGCCTGGTGAACTGGTCTTGTGCCATCCTGTCTGCAGAAAGGGCAGCCCTTGGTGGCCACGGGACTCGGGCTTGGAGTGCATCCCCCGCACCGCCCCCCAGTCTGTTAGGAAAGACCCATGTAAGGCTGCATCACGGATTAAATTTACAGCGTTCAGCACTTGCTCTGATTTCTCATTTCCTCCCTTCTTCAGATGGGACTGATCAAATTAAGCCCTGTCGACACCGTGGTCTGACAGGAGGCTTGGCACTGTGTAGGGAGCACGGGGAGTGTCCCTTCATGACCACCGTGGAAGCACGGCAGTCCCTGGTCTCCAGGGAGTTCCTCCTCGGTGACTGCAGGCTGTGGCCTTTCAAGGCAGGGAGCATCACGGGAGAGGGACATGTGGGGTCCATCAGGGCTAATCAGTGTCCCCTCCCCAGCCCCACAGGCTTCTGAACCCACCGAGCTCACACAGGAAGACAACAGGAGGAAAACCCAGTGTCTGCAGGCCTGGGTGATATGGCTGGGGCCCACGGCTGGCTGAACCGGGGGCCTCTCAGTGCCATCTCCTGTCTCTGCACCTTGCGATTTACCTGTGGCAGAGGTGGGTCTCTTGCTGGTGGAGGATGGAGAAAGGCCAGAAAGACAGAGAGGAAGGCCGAGTCTGCCTGGGGAGGGAGGGCCGACATCTCCCTGGCACTCACTGGGAGGCTGGGGGCTGCAGGCTCCCAGTTCCTGGGCCAGCAGCGTGCAAGAAAGGATGAGCACCAGCCCTCTGCGGAGCGCTTTTCTGGGCAGACCCAAGGTGACCACTCCTCCAGGTGTCCCTTGCCCACCCAGAGGCCGTGGGTGTGGAGAGTCCCATGAATCTCCCCGAATGTCAGTCAAAAGGCCTCAGCCTCCAGGGCTGCCCCACTGCCCTTCTGGCCCCAGTCATGAGGGTGGCAGGGGCAGTCCCTGGTCACTGGCTCTGCTCTCTGAGCAGGCCCTGGACAGGAATAGACATGAGGAACATCAGGCAGCAGACCATCTCTCCTGTCAGAAATCCCTGCTCCCTCAGCCTTGCCCAACCTGGGATATTTGGAATCATTCTGTCCATTTTCCTGCTCAGTCCACGGAAAGATTTTTTTTTTTTTTTTTTTTTTTTTTGTCACACAGCATGCAGGATCTTAGTTCCCTGACCAGGGATCGAACCTGTGCCCCCTGCAGTGGAAGCACGGAGTCATAACCACTGGACAGCCAGGGGAGTCCACTGAAAGATTTTAAAGCAGTAGGGCCCCATGCTTGTGCACCCACCGAGCATGCACTTATGAGCGGAGTCCATGCTAAGGGCACCCTCACCCCCAGAACTGTGCAGGGTACCACTGAGTGTGGTGGCCCTGAATATGGGCCCTCGGCATCTCCCTCCTACCGTCCAGCACACACTCTCCTTTAAAACATCTAAAAGTTCCAGTTCAGAGCGAAACACCAACAATACAAAGAGTGAGGCGGGCAGGGATGCTGAGCAGCTAAGGCTACTTTATGCTGCCAAAGAAACGCCGTCCTGCCTCTCTCGGTCCTTGTTAGAGCCCCACACCTCAGGGCTGTGAGTGGACACGGTGAGGCGGAGTGTGGGTCTTTGTGCTACAGGGTCATGGTGGGTGTGGCTGTGGGATGAGGTCTCCAGTTTGGCGGGGTACCCCTGGAGCTTTCAGCTGCTTCTTGTCTACCAGCCCCAGTGCAGCTGGCTCCGAGGGGTGCTGTCCGGGGTTCAGGTGCAGTGGGCTGGATTCTGGGGTCAGACACCTTACCTGCCGCCCTTGATGCCATGAGGCAGTGGCTGGAGCATGACCTTCCTGGGCTTGTCCCTCCATCTGCATAGGAGGAAGTCCAGCCCGGCTCCACGGGGCTGGTGTGAAGAATAAATAAGGGATGTCTGTAAAGCCCCAGTGTTGCCAATGTCATCTTCATCGTCAACAGTGGGAGGCCTTTTCCCATCACGCTGCTGATGGGGGTGTCTGGAGGATTCTCCCTCCTGGAAGGTGGCTTGGTGCTACAGTGTGGCTCATCCTGCATTGCCACCCTGAGTCCCAGCGTCAGCTGGGGGGAGCCATTTGTCCTGGCCCCAGCCCCTCTGTGTGACAGGCTCCAGGTAGGAAGGACCAGGATGGGTACAGCAGGTGGCAGGGAACAGGGGACAATGCCCCGGGCTGGGGGTGGGGGTATGGGCAGGCTGCTGAGAGTTCCTGCACCCATGATCATGGTCTGGCAGGAGAGGGCCTTGAGCAGGGCTCTGCAGCACCCTGCACCTGCTGCATCTGTTGGCACCAGGCCCCTCTCAAAGCACCAGGAACACCACCCTGCAGTGTCCTTGCCCACCCTGCATGACATGGGGCTCAATATCTGAAAAGATGAAAGGCCCAATAGGAGAAACAGGTTGGCAGCTGGAGAGAAATGCCTTGGAACTTGGATTTGGAGAATCCAGAGACTGAGTAGCTGGTTCCTGGTGGAGGCATGAACTAGGGCAATGACAGAGGGCTGGGGGTGGGGGCAGGCTCAGAGACGCTTAGGATGAGGATGGAGCCGACTGTGTGGGTTCGGGAGAAGCAGTCCCCTGATCCTGGTGTGGGCCTGGTGCCCTGCAGGTGCCATGGCCCCAGGTGGGCGCTGCAACTGAAGGGGTGGGGTGGGGCGTGGAGGAGGCATTCAGTCCTTTAATTCTGAGTGTGGGGTGCTTGAGGACCTTCCAGGGAGCGATGCCTAGGAGGTCACTGAATGTCCAAATCTAGGACTCTGGAATGCGTGTGGGGCTGGCGACATGGATTTCCCTGTCAGTGACGCGCTTGTACAAGCTGTGCCTGGACACAGAAACCATGAGGACCGTGGCCCCTCGACGTTGGCCATCAGCGCCCCACTTGCCAGCCTCTCACTTCCCCTACATTCAAGGCGAAATCCCAGGGAATCCTCCCTTCTGTCGGGACCTGTGGGTGTCTGTGTTTTGTTCTGAAGTTCACAGTAAATATTTTCATTAAACGATCTGCCAGCCTCTCCATTGTATCCCGCCATCTGGCTGCTGAGTGCTGGTGAGAGGCAGTATAGAGGTAACTCAGGGGCAGTTTTCCTTCCCTCAGCTGACTGCCGCAGAAAGGACTTTGGTGCCCTGGAGGCTGAGGCCGGTTTTAGGGACCTGCCTGCCTTGGCCATGTGCAAGAGCTCACCAGGGAAGGACTCGTAGTCCCCGGACCCCAGGGGCCTGGTTGCTGAAGAAGACCTCATGTGTCCCTGGCGCTGGGTGAGCTTCAGAAGGCGGCTGGAGCATGGGTCGGGGGGTGGCGAGCAGGTGCAGAGGAGCCTAGGCCATTCAGCTGGTGCGGGAGTATAGGGCAGGCCAAGGCTGTGTGAGGGCTGAGGACGGCAGGCCCCGGGCCCCGCTGCAAGGAGCTCCTGGCCATTCAGGCGGCTCCGCCGGTTTGGGCCTAACCTCAGTGGCCTCAACACTTCTGCAGGCACCCTCACTTCCCAAGGACACGTATCTGTGGAGGGCTGAACCAGATCCTGGCCCCTTTCTCTCGGCCACAAACCTTAAATTCACAGGGGACTTTCTCTGCCCCATCTACACTGGGGTTGCTCTAAAAGTAGGAGGTGCAACAGGGCAGCACCATGTGATACTAACAGTCTGAGGGCACTCTGGCTACAAAACCAAAAGCTGGTGTCTAGCTTAGGCCAGTGCATGAGATGTGTGTGTGTATGTCAGGACTCTTGCAGTTTCAAGACAGAAATCCAAATGAATCGACTCAAAGAGCTGGAGAGTCCAGGGGTATATCAGCTTCAGGTACAGCTGAAATAGGGACCTAAAGGGTATCACCTGTTCCCTTCATCTCTCAGCTCTGCTTCTCCTGGGAGCAAGCGGTGTCCAGCAGCCCCTGGCCCACTTTGTACACCTCAGCAATCTCAGCAGAGAGAAAGGAGAGGGTGTCTTCCCAGGTACTCCAACAAATGCTTGGCATTGGGGTTCATTGGCCAGTCTGGGCCATGTGGGTGCTCCTGGATCTGGGGGTACAGTGGGGTTGGCTCCCCCTGAGCCATGTGAACTGGGAGCGGGGAGTGGTTCACCAAAGGAAAATCAGGGAGCAGCACCCAGAGAAGGGGTGGGTCACCATGCAGCACAGCTCTAGGTGGCTCTGTTCACCTCCAGCAGGGAAGGGGGGTGCTGGGCAGGCCAGGTGTTTTATGTCCACCACCGAGGAGCATCGTTGCCCCATCCCTGGGAGGGCATGCCCTGGGGGCAGTTTCTTTCCCCTTCTCAAGAGCTCCCATTTCCCCCTGGAGGTGCTAGAAGGGTAAGCAAGCCTGGACTCCAGACAATTTATGCATCTTCCAGCTCTTGTCTCAGATTCGGTGCACCTGTTACTGGTGTGGCCCTGATGGACGAGTGCCGAGGGGCTGGCCTGGCCCCAGCAGCCCTCCCTCTCCTCCTTTCCACCTCGAGTCATAAAAATGATACTGGCTGCCAGAGTTGCAAAAATTAATTCCGACTTGGTAATAAAGTTAGAACGGGTTGGGATGAAATAATCCTAATGAGCTTCTTTTAATAAAGCTCACCAGTGGGGCTCTGTGCTGATGGCCCCCGTGGGGCTGAGTCTCTTTCTGCTCCCAGAGCCTCCAAAGAGCCAGCCTGCTTCCAAACAGGGCTTTTGCTGTGTCCTAATTATGCTTCTATGTAAACATATTTTATCTTAATGATCATCTTTAGGGGAATTTGCAGTCACAGAGGGCTTGTTTCTCTGTCGTTAATAAAGAGGATGACTTTCCTCCAGATGACCTCCCCTAGGTGGAGGTGCCAGGGTACTCCTATGGGCTGCTGGTGCCCAGGACCCTGGGCCCGGTCCACTGCCCCTGCAGGGGCCTGCACTGGTTGTGGAAGGAGAGCTGGGCTTGCCTCTGACCCTGGTCTAGTTCCATAAGTGTCACTCTCCCCTTCTTCACAATACGGCAGTTTCTGCTCTGCAGGGCAGTTGTAGGGATTCGAGCTTCAGGGGTGCCTGAGCACTGGGGAAGGGAGAGTGATTTGTTCTCATCCACATAGCAGAGCCCTCAGCACACCCACCCATCCACCCATGTGCTTGTCCAGCAGAGGCCAGGCGTGTGAAAACTGCTCATGGGCAATGGGCAGTCGTAGGGGGACCTGGAAAGTGCACTGGCCTTGGAGTTCACAGCCTGCCTAACACGGAGATTGTAAAAAAGCATTTAGCTGAACTTTCTTCTAGCAATTTTATGACTTCATTATCATCATCCCAGGTCACCAATCGGCCAGGAACTTGTTTTTGCTTGAGGTGTGAAGCCAGGGTTTGACCTTTTCCTCCTTTATCTAACCAGTTGTCCCAATATCATTAAAAAAAAGAAACCATTTATCTCCACAACCAGCTTTCTCTCCTTTTCCCTTGCAATGAACAACCATTCTAAGGTGATCAAAAGGTATCCTTTTGTTAGTGTATATTTTTGCAAAATCAGTGTTGGTCTTTGACAGTTTTTTTTTTTTGCGGTACGCGGGCCTCTCACTGTTGTGGCCTCTCCCGTTGCGGAGCACAGGCTCCGGACACGCAGGCTCAGCGGCCATGGCTCACGGACCCAGCCGCTCCGCGGCATGTGGGATCTTCCCAGACCGGGCCACGAACCGGTGTCCCCTGCATCGGCAGGCGGACTCTCAACCACTGCGCCACCAGGGAAGCCCCTGACAGTGTTTTAATTGACAAATGGTGCTGCATTTATCTCACCCTGACTCTGTTTCTAAGATCCATCTGTCTACGTGGATGTCAAACTTCAAACCTCTGCATAGCACTGTGTGGAGTGCACATGCCGCATTTGCCTCTCTCGCGCACTGATGACACCCAGGTTGCCTCCAACTCCCCCCAACATACCCAAACAACATTGCCATGAACAGCTCTCAGTTGCCTCCTGAGAGACCTGTGTGAGCTTGACCATCTGTGTGCCTAGTCCAGGGGAGAGAAAAATTGCCAATGGGGCAAGGGTAAGTACAGGGAGGGGACTGGGATATCCTAAGGACGCCCTATGTCTTTAGGACGTAGAGTGAAATTATTGGGCTATCAGGTTCTTACACATTGTTGAGTGAGTATTGCCAGATTGCCAGGATGTCCACGCCTGCTCCACTTCCACCATTTACCAAGTCATCCAGTTTACTCACTGTTTTATTTTTTGATCAGCTATTTAAAGTTTACATATAAATGAATATCAAAGGTGATTAATGTTATTTTCTTTCACATCTTCATTGGAGTATAATTGCTTTCCAGTGTTGTGTTAGTTTCTGCTGTACAGCAAAGTGAATCAGCTGTATGTATACATATATCCCCATATCTCCTCCCTCTTGCGTCTCCCTCCCTCCCACCCTTCTAGGTGCTCACAAAGCACTGAGCTGATCTCCCTGTGCTATGTAGCAGCTTCCCACTAGCCATCCATTTTACATTTGGTAGTGTATATATGTAAATGCTACTCTCTCACTTCGTCCCAACTTACCCTCCCCCCTCCCTGTGTCTTCAAGTCCGTTCTCTATGTCTGCGCCTTTATTTCTGCCCTGCCACTAGGTTCATCAGTACTGCTTTTTAAAATTCCATATGTATGCATTAGCATACGGTATTTGTTTTTCTCTTTCTGACTTACTTCACTCTGTATGACAGATTCTATGTCCATCCACCTCGCTACAAATAACTCAGTTTCATGCCTTTTTATGGCTCAGTAATATTCCATTGTATATATGTGCCACATCTTCTTTATCCATTCATCTATTGAGGGACATTTAGGTTGCTTCCCTGTCCTGGTTATCATAAATAGAGCTGAAATGAACATGTCTCTTTTTGAATTATGGTTTTCTCAGGGTATATGCCCTGTAGTGGGATTGCTGGGTCATATGGTAGTTCTATTTTTAGTTTTTTAAGGAACCTCCATACTGTTCTCCATAGTGGCTGTATCAATTTACATTCCCACCAACAGTGCAGGAGGGTTCCCTTTTCTCCACACCCTCTCCAGCATTTATTGTTTCTTGATTTTTTAATGATGGCCATTCTTACCAGTGTGAGGTGATACCTCATTGTGGTTTCGGTTTGCATTTCTCTAATGATTAGTGATGTTGAGCATCATTTCATATGTTTGTTGGCAATCTGTATGTCTTCTTTGGAGAAAAGTCTATTTAGGTCTTCTGCTCATTTTTGGATTGGGCTGTTTGTTTTTGCGATATTGAGCTGCATGAGCTGCTTGTATATTTTGGAGATTAATCCTTTGTTAGTTGCTTCATTTGCAAATATTTTCTCCCATTCTGAGGGTTGTCTTTTCATCTTGTTTATGGTTTCCCTTGCTGTGCAAAAGCTTTTAAGTTTCATTAGGTCCCATTTATTTATTTTTGTTTTTATTTCCCTTACTCTAGGAAGTAGGTAAAAAAGGATCTTGCTGTGATTTATGTCATACAATGTTCTGCCTATGTTTTCCTCTAAGAGTTTTATAGTGTCTGGCCTTACATTTAGGTCTTTAAGCCATTTTGAGTTTATTTTTGTGTATGGTGTTAGGGTGTGTTCTAATTTTATTCTTTTACGTGTAGCTGTCCATTTTTCCCAGCACCACTTATTGAAGAGGCTGTCTTTTCTCCATTGTATATTCTTGCCTCCTTTATCAAAAATAAAGTGACCATATGTGTGTGGGTTTATCTCTGGGCTTTCTATCTTGTTCCACTGATCTATATTTCTCTTTCTGTGTCAGTACCACAGTGTCTTGATTACTGTAGCTTTGTAGTATAGTCTGAAGTCATGGAACCTAATTCCTCCAGCTCCATTTTTCTTTCTCAAGATTGCTTTGGCTATTTGGGATCTTTTGTGTTTCCATACAAATTGTAAAATTTCTTTTTCTAGTTCTATGAAAAATGCCATTGGTAATTTGATAGGGATTGCATGGAACCTGTAGATTGCTTTGGGTAGTATAGTCATTTTCACAATATTGACTCTTCCAATCCAGGAGCCTGGTATATCTCTCCATCTGTTTATGTTATTTTTGATTCCTTTCATCAGTGTTTTATAGTTTTCTGAGTACAGGTCTTTTGCCTCCTTAGGTAGGTTTTTTCCTAGGCATTTTATTCTTCTTGTTGTGATGGTAAATGGGATTGTTTCCTTAATTTCTCTTTCTGATCTTTTGTTGTTAGGGTATAGGAATGCAAGAGATTTCTGTGCATTAATTTTGTATCCTTAAACCTTACCAAACTCATTGATTAGTTCTAGTAGTTTTCTGGTGGCATCTTTAGAATTTTCTATGTATAGTATCATGTCATTGGCAAACAGTGACAGTTTCACTTCTTTTCCAATTTGTATTCCTTTTATTTCTTTTTCTTCTCTGATTTCTGTGGCTAGGACTTCCAATACTGTGTTGAATAATAGTGGTAAGAGTAGACATCCTTGTCTTGTTCCTGATCTTAGAGGAAATGCTTTCAGTTTTTCACTAATGAGAATGATGTTTGCTGTGCTTTGTCATATATGACTTTTATTATGTTGAGGTAGGTTCCCTCTATGCCCACCTTCTGGAGAGTTTTTATCATAAATGGTCATTGAATTTTGTCAAAAGCTTTTTCCTGTATCTATTGAGATGACCATATGTTTTTCATTCTTTAATTTGTTAATATGATGTGTCACGTTGATTGTTTTGCGTATATTGAAGAATCCTTGCATCCTTGGTGTAAATCCCACTTGATCATGGTGTACGATCCTTTTAATGTGCTGTTGGATTCTGTTTGCTAGTATTTTGTTGAGGATTTTTGCATCTATGTTCATCACTGATGTTGGTCTATAATTTTCTTTTTTTGTGATATCTTTGTCTGGTTTTGGTATCAGGGTGGTGGTGGCCTCATGGAATGAGTTTGAGAGTGTTCCTCCTTCTGCAATTTTTTGGAAGAATTTGAGAAGGATAGGTGTTAACTCTTCTCTAAATGTTTGATAGAATTAGCCTGTGAATCCATCTGGTCCTGGACTTTTGTATGTTGGAAGATTTTTAATTACAGTTTTGATTTCATTACCTGTGATTGGTCTATTTATATTTTCTAATTCTCCCTGGTTCAGTCTTGGAAGGTTGTACTTTTCCAGGAAGTTTTTCATTTCTTTCACGTTGTCCATTTTTTTGGCATATAGTTGCTTGTAGCAGTCTCTTATGATCTTTTGTATTTCTGTGGTGTCAGTTGTAATCTCTCCTTTTTCATTTCTAATTTTATTGATTTGTGTCCTCTCCCTTTTTTTCTTGTTGAGTCTGGCTAAAGGTTTATCAATTTTGTTTATATTCTCAAAGAACCAGCTTTTAGTTTTATTGACCTTTGCTATTGTTTTGTTTGTTTCTATTTCATTTATATCTGCTCTGATCTTTATGATTTCTTTCCTTCTACTAATTTTGGGTTTTCTTTGTTCTTCTTTTTCTAGTTGCTTTAGGTGTAAGGTTAGATTGTTTATTTGAGATTTTTCTTGTGTCTTTAAGTGAGCTTGATTGGCTATAAACTTCCCTCTTTGAACTGATTTTGCTGCATCCAATAGGTTTTGGATCATTGTGTTTTCATTGTCATTTGTTTCTAGGTATTTTTGGATTTCCTCTCTGATTTCTTCAGTGATCTCTTGGTTATTTAGCTGTGCACTGTTTAGCCTCCGTGTATTTGTTTTTTTACTGTTTTTTTCCTGTAATTGATTTCTAATCTCATAGCATTGTGGTCAAAAAAGGTGCTTGATACAATTTCAATTTCTTAAATTTTCCAAGGTTTGATTTGTGACCCCAAATGTGGTCTATTCTAGAGAGCGTTCTGTGTACACTTGAGAAGAAAGTGTATTCTTCCACTTTTGGATAGAATGTCCTAAAACTATCAATTAAGTCTATCTGGTCTATTGTGTCATTTAAAGCTTGTATTTCCTTATTTATTTTCTGTCTGGATGATCTGTCTATTGGTGTAAGTGGGGTGTTAAAGTCCCCCACTATTATTGTGTTACTGTCAATTTTTCCTTTTATGGCTGTTAGCATTTGCCTTATGTATTGAGGTGCTCCTATGTTGGGTGCATACATATTTATAATTGTTATGTTTTCTTCTTGGATCGATCCCTTGATCATTATGTGGTGTCCTTCCTTATCTCTTTTTTTTTTTTCTTCCTTATCTCTTTTAACAGACTTAATTTAAAGTCTATTTTATCTGATATGAGTATTACTACTCCAGCTTTCTTGCGATTTCCATTTGCATGGAATATCTTTTTCCATCCCCTCACTTTCAGTCTGTATGTGTCCCTAGGTCTGAAGTGGGTCTCTTGTAGACAGCATATATAAAGGTCTTGTTTTTGTAGCCATTCAGCCAGTCTGTGTCTTTTGGTTGGAGCATTTAATCCATTTACATTCAAGGTGATTATCACTATGTATGTTCCTATTACCATTTTCTTAATTGATTTGGGTTTGTTTTTGTGGGTCTTTTTATTCTCTTGTGTTTCCTGCTTAGAGAAGTTCCTTTAGCACTTGTTGTAAAGCTGGATTGGTGGTGCTGAATTCTCTTAGCTTTTGCTTTTCTGTAAAGATTTTGATTTCTCCATCAAATCTGAATGAGATCCTTGCTGGGTAGAGTAATCTTGGTTGTAGGTTTTCCCCTTTCATCCCTTTAAATATGTCCTGCCACTTCATTCTGTATTGCAGAGTTTTTGCTGAAAGATCAGCTGTTAACCTTATGTGGATTCCCTTGTATGTTATTTGTTGCTTTTCCCTTGCTGCTTTTAATATTTTTTTCTTTGCATTTAATTTTTGATAGTTTGATTAATACGTGTCTCGGCATGTTTCTCTTTGGGTTTATCCTGTATGGGACTCTCTGTTCGTCCTGGGCTTGATTGACTATTTCCTTTACCATGTTAGGGAAGTTTTCGGCTATAATCTCTTCAAATATTTTCTCAGACCCTTTCTTTTTCTCTTCTTCTTCTGGGACCCCTATAATTTTAATGTTGGTGCATTTAATGTTGTCCCAGAGGTCTCTGAGACTGTCCTCAATTCCTTTTTTTAAATAAATTTATTAATTTATTAAAAAAATTTTTTTGGCTGCGTTGGGTCTTCATTGCTGCACAAGGGCTTTCTCTAGTTGTGGCGAGTGGGGGCTACTCTTCCTCGCAGTATGTAGCCTTCTCATTGTGGTGGCTTCTCTTGTTGTGGAGCACAGGCTCTAGAGCGCAGCCTCAGTAGTCATGATGCATGGGCTTAGCTGCTCTGTGGCATGTGGGAACTTCCTGGAGTTGCTCTGTGGCATGTGAGATCTTCCTGGACCAGGGCTCGTACCCATGTCCCCTGCATTGACAGATTTTTAACCACTGTGCCACCAGGCAAGTCCCCATCCTCAATTCTTTTCATTCTTTTTTCTTTATTCTGCTCCCTGGCAGTTATTTCCACCATTTTATCTTCTAGCTCACTTATCTATTCCTCTGCCTCAGTTATTCTATTATTGATTCCTTCTAGAGTGTTTTTAATTTCAGTTATTGTGTTGTTCATCGCTGTTTGTTTGCTGTTTTGTTCTTCTAGATCCTTGTTGAATGTTTCTTGTATTTTCTCCATTTTGTTTCTAAGATTTTGGATCATCTTTACTATCATTACTCTGAATTCTTTTTCAGGTAGGTTGCCTATTTCATCTTCATTTATTTGCTCTTGTAGGTTTTTACCTTGCTCCTTCGTCTGTAACGTATTTTTTTGTCGTTTCATTTTTTTTTTTTGATGGGTGGGGCTGTATTCCTGTCTTATTGGTTATTTGGCCTGAGGCATCCAGCACTGGAGTTTGCAGACAGTTGGATAGAACTGGGTCTTTGTTGCTGAGATGAGGACCTCTGGGAGGCCTCACTCCAATTAATATTTCCTGGGGTCTGAGGCTCTCAGTTAGTCCACTAGTTTGGACTTGGAGCTCCCACCACAGGAGCTTGGGCCTGACCTCCAGCTTGGGAACCAAGATCCCACAAGCTGTGTGGCATTGCAAAAAAAAAAAAAAAAAAAGAAAAAAAAAAGGAGCAATACAATAACAAAGAATAAGAAACAAAATAAAATGAGAAAGATAAAAAATATATTAGGAAAAATAAAAATATAATTGATTGAAACAACTGCAAAAAGGTAAGATAAAACCACAACAGAAAAAAGAAAAAATAAGGGGGGGGGGAACAAGCCAAAAGGAGCAGAACAATAACAAAGTATAAGGAATAAAATAAAATTAGAAAAATAAAAGATTTATTAGAAATACAAAAATATAAATGAATCAACATGGTAAAACAGAACCCCAATCTAAAAGAGGAAAAAAGAAAAAAAAATAAAAAAGCCTTGGCTATGGGGGGCGTTTAGGTGGGGGTGGAACTTAGGCAGGGGGTTGACATTTGAGTGTGGGGCGGGGCCTAGGCTCAGGACCCAACCAGCAGGAAAAGGCCTTGGGGGCGGGGCCTAGGCCGGTGATGTTCAAGCATGGGGCAGCGCCTCTGCTTAGGATCTGCGTGGAAGGGGAGAGGCAGTACCTCCAAAGCAGGGCCTCTTGAGTGTGGAGTTCTGGAGTTTGGAGGTAAGGCCCTGAGTGAGGGTGTGTGGGTGGGGTTTAGGCCCAGCATGTTGGAGGGGGTCTCCGAGTGTAGAGGTAGGGCCCTGGGTGGGGGTGTAGGGGCGGGGCTTGGGCTCTGCACGGCAGGAGGGATGCTCTGAGGGCAGAGGTTTAGGCCCTGGAGCCCAGGAGGCTCCCTGGTGCCTAAGTGGGCAGGGAAAGCACTGGCCATGTTCCCTTCTGTTCCTCCGCCCCCCCACCATGGTCTCCCCCAGGGTCTCCCTCATCCCTGCTGGACCCCTAACCATGGGTGGGTCCCGCTGGGTATAGGAACTCCTTCCCTCCCTCAGCCGCCCCTCAGGGGTGCCAGTCCTGTAGTTCTGGCCTTTACTTTTGCTCCCGTTTCCCTCCCTCCCACTCCTTCAGGACCCGCGTGGCTGGAGGGGGCCTAGGTGGGCCTGGATCAGGCCCTGGATCTCAGCAGGCTCCCAGGGGCCCAAGTGGGCAGGGGAAATCTGGCCACGCTCCCTTTTGATCCTCTGCCCTCCCAGTGTTCCCCCAATTCCCCCCTTCAGGCGTGGGATCCCTTCCCCTCCCCCCAGCCACCCCTCAGGGGTGCCAGCCCCATCCTAACTCCACTTCTCCTCCCTCACTAACCACCACGGCCCACGTCCTACCCGGTCACTGGGGGTTCCTCCCACCCCCTTAGGTGCCCATGGTCCCCCACTGGTCCCCCACTGGTGCCTAGTTGTGTGGAGACACGAATTCCGCTATCTTGTCCGCTATCTTGACTCCACCCCTCAAAGGTGATTAATATGAAAACTAAGGGCAAGCACACACCATTCATGCAAGGAGTGGGCAGCACTGTCCCCGCTGGGCAGAGGCTCCAGGAGGAGGTGAGTGGAGCAGTCTTGGGTCATGGTCTGACTTGGCTTCTCTGGGAGGTGACAAGGCCCTTTCTGGGGAACTCATGAGCAAGGTCATGAGTGAGTCTTGGGAAACACTGGGCTCTCCACAGTTGGGTGCCTGGCAAGACCGAGGTGTAGACCAGGTGCTGGACATGCAGCAGAAGTCCGGTCAGTGAGAGTGGGCTGCTCTGTCCTTTCTATATCTGAGCCCACCATGGTCTACCTCCCGCTCTCAGGGCAAAGCTGGAAACTTCTGTGAGTGACATGTGTGTTTTCAGCAGAGCCTGAGGGGAGAGACCCTCATTAGCACATGGTCAAGACAAGACAAGTACTGATGAGAAGCTGGCCCAAGTTGTCCTGGGCGTTCTGTCCTCGGGTTAAGAAGATGGCCTGATGAAAGGGGGGTCTTGGTGATGACAGTCCATATGCTGGGTCACACTGCTGCAGTGTGGCTCCGTTGCCCTCCACAGCTGCTGCAGAGCTGCCACCTTGGGATCACCTTTCACTATCCTCCAGGGGATTCCCTCCTCATCTCTCGTGTTGGGTTTCCTTTATCTCTAGTCTTCCACTTTCTTGGTTACCTCTTTTGTTTTGAAGGAGCACATCCTTCAGTACCTTCAAAGGGGTGCTGGACAGATAAAACTTCAGACAACTTACTTGTCTGGAGATATCTTTCATACTTGTTGAGAACTTGTCTGGGTATAGAAATTTTGAAGGCTTTGCTCTATTGTTTTCCTGCTTCTAATGCTGGTTTGGGGAAGTCTACAGCCATTCTGCTTCCAATCCTTTGTGACCTCTTCTGTAACTGCTTCCCCCGGCCCCTTCTTATTCTCTGTGAAAGTTTGTAGAAACTTCCTTGTGTTCTGAAATTTCATGATGATGTGCCATGGTGCTGGTCTGTTTTCATCTGCTGAGTTGTGTGCTAACTGGGCCCTTTCAGTCTGGGAGCACCTTTTAGTTGTAGGAAATTTTCTTGAGTAATTTCGTTAATTCTTTCCTTTCTGTTTTCTCCTTTTCTTAAAAAAAATTATTTATTTATTTATTTTTGGCTGCATTGGGTCTTCGTTGCTGTGCACAGGCTTTTTCTAGTTGCAGCGAGTGGGGGCTGCTCTTCGTTGTAGTGCGTGGACTTCTCATTGTGGTGGCTTCTCTTGTTACGGAGCACGGGCTCTAGGCGCGGGGGCTTCAGTAATTGTGGCACATGGGCTCTAGACCGCAGGTTCAGTAGTTGTGGCGCATGGGCTTAGTTGCTCCATGGCACGTAGGATCTTCCCGGACCAGAGCTCGAACCCGTGTCCCCTGCATTGGCAGGTGGATTCTTAACCACTGCATCACCAGGGAAGTCCCTCTCCTTTCTTTTTGGAGCTTCTATTATATGGATGATACACCTCTGGTCTGGTCCTCCAATTTTCTTATCTTTTTTCCTGATGGTTCAAGTCTCTTGGTCTTACTGTTTTATTTTCTAGGAGATTTTTCAACTTTGTCTTCCTAATCCTTTCATTAAGTTTTTTTATTTCTGCTGAAATGTTTTTAATTTCAAAGAACCTTTTTGATTGTTCTCATTTTGTTCTTGTTTAGTGAATGCGATATTTCCTTCTACCTCTCAGAGGTCACTAATGATAGGTTTCCCCACCTTCCTAGGTAGTCTTTTTTTCCTCCATTTTCCTCATTTTGATTGTTGTGTTGTATCTTGGTCTCCATCTGTTGAGTCTGGGACTAATCCCAGAGAGCTGGATATCCTTGGCTGGCTGCCCCTGTGTAAAGCTGGGCAACAAAAGAGGTGACTGGGAGCTTGATGCAGGTAGTTGGGGGAACCATGCACAGTAATATTGCCTTTTGGTCTTTGGTCAGATTCCCTAGAGAAGCCTCCTTCCAATGTCCTGCCTGAGGGGTAAAGGCTTGACTACCAACGTTCTGGGAGTGGATTGTAGAAGTGGGCTGGTGTCTCAGCATTCATTTCATTTTCCTGTTCTTAGCATGGTACCTGTGCTCTCAACTACACCTGGTGCCTGCAGCCCAGAAACCTTCTTTTCCACCTTTTTGAGAGAGAATGAGCTTTCAGACCAATGCAGTGCTAGTTATTGGGCTGTTACTGGGACACAGGGTGTGGGGAGGGGATTTGGCATTGGCCATCAACTAGTCCTTATTTCGATCCACCCATCATCCCACTTCCAGAGGTACTTGGTGCCTTTGGAGGATTCTGCAGTACAGACTGGAAGAGTCTTGGCCAGCTTCTCAGATATACTAAGTCCATCGCCACATGGCCACCTGCTTTCCAGTTTACAACAGTTCTGTTATTTTCTTCCTCTCCTTCTCCCCCTGTCCGTGTAGGCTTGTGATTAAAAAAAAAAATCATACCTTTTCTAAAGTTGTAATGGGGTTCCAGGGAGGAGCAAAATTAGATGTATGTGTTCAATGCATTTTTACTCAAGGTCCCTCCTATGCTTGGATTTGTGTTTAGACATTGTATTCAGTTCCAAAATCTGTCTTTTCATGACACTCGTACCACTGTGATCTAATTAATGTTATTTTGTAGTGTCTTCTGAAAATTTGAAAGGTAAATACCTTCTTGTTATTATTCCTTTTTAATATTTTTTCTGACTATTCTCTCATATGTAGTCTTCCAGTTGAATTTCGGAATTATTCTGTTGGATTTTAACAGTCTTTTTGATGGAGATTGTGTTAAATTTATAGATTAATTTGGAGGAGAGTCAACCTGCAATCCAGGATAGTGTCATTGTGTCTCCAATTACTGAGGTCTTCTTTTGTTTTTGGGGAGAGCCTTGACTATATTGTATTACTCTCTGTGTAGTCTTCATACATTCCTTATTTTTATTTATACCTAGATATTTTGTGGGGTTTGTTCCTATAGTCAATAAGCCTCTTTTCCCATTCTCTTTCCTAGCTGGTCACTGTTATGTACAAGAAAGCTATTGATCTTTGCATACTGATTCTATGTAAGATGAGAATTAACTATTTCTTGTAGGTTTGGTAAAACTCTTCTATAAAACATTCTGGGCTTTTCTTTGACTGCTTTTTTCCATTTCTTCTAAGGTTTATTCAGGTTTTCTACTTGAGCCAACAGTTAGAGTGTATATTCTCTATTTAGTCTAGGCTTATTAGAACTGTGTTTTTAATTTCTGGTGTTTAGGGTTTGAGGGTCCTCCTTCTTGTTTTCTCTGATTTTGCTCTATGGTAGCAGCTGTGGACATGATTTTTGAGTTTCCTTTTTGTCCTAACATACAGTAAAATTTGGAACTTGTTCTGCACGTGCTTGAACAGGACACATTTTATGGTTGTTGGGCTTAAACATTAGGTTGCTTTAGTAATTCAAATCTTCTACAGTAATGCAAATCCTGCCTAATGTTTTATCTAATTCATGTTTCTTTCTGGAATAGATGTATTAAAAAGCACATAGCACTGTGGCTTTGCCTATTTCTCTTTGTATCAGGTTGAAGCTCTGTTAGGTGAAAAAAGTTCATATCTTTTATATCTTCTCAATGAATTGTTTATCAGTTTGTCCCCTTAATGTCTTGGATTATATTTTATCTCATGAATGTAGTTAGGCCTGGTTTCTTTTTGTTGGCAATTAAATGGTAACTCTCTCTTCACCCCGTTTGTCTGAACTCCTCCTGGGTAATTTTGTTGTAGTTACACCTTCTATAAGTAACTTACAGCAGGATTTTGTGCCAGCTCCTGCTCCTTTGCCAGCCACCTGACTTTTGCTCCTGCTGCCCACCCCCCTCTGCCGCCCCCAGCCTGGGCTTCCTGGCCCTGCTGTACCTGCCTCTCCTTCCAGCCCAGCTCCCAGCTCCCAAGGGCACCCTCTGCCTCCCCACTGTTGGCCCTTTGCTCCCTCCCATCGTATCTCTGCACTGGCTCCTACCCCTCACAGCCCTGCGATTATCTGTGAGGCACTGAGGCATACAAGACCCTGGGCCCCTGTCTTCTGAGGGGCCCTCCACTCAAGTGGAGAAGACAGATAATGCCCAAGTAAATTCACAAATGACATTCGAACTGCAAATGGTGGTATGTTCCATGAAGGAAGACACTGGGGGAAGGAACAGCCTATTTTAATTTAGAATGAAATAAGGCAAGTTGCCCTGAGGAGGGGACATTTCAGCTGACACCTGGAGGGTGAGAGGGAGGAAGCCCAGTGAGGAATGAGGGGAAGATCATTCCATGAAGAGGGGACAGCAGTCTTTCCCATCACTGAGCAGTGGCGTCTCAAGGCTCCGTGCCCCTCCTCCCCTTGTCGGTGTGCAGCTGGCCCTGAGCGGGGAGGCAGAGGGGGACCAACACATCTGAGTCCACTGCAGGAGGCAGTGGGTCCCTGGCACCAAGGGCTGCAGGTCCCCTTCCCTCTAGACCTTTTGGGGGGGGGGCTTCTACTGGACCTGATAGTGTTGCAGGAAGGGAGACCCCTTCCAGGGCCCGAGAGTGAATGAATTGTCCGACGAGACACACATGCTGACAAAGCAAGAGACTTTATTGGGAAGGGGCAGCCCGGTGGAGAGCAGCAGGGTAAGGGAACCCAGGAGAGCTGCTCTGCCATTTGGCTCACAGTCTCAGGTTTTACGGTGATGGAATTAGTTTCCGGGTTGTCTCTGGCCAATCATTCTGACTCAGGGTCCTTCCTGGTGGCCCACACATCGCTCAGCCAAGATGGATTCCAGCGAGGAGGAATCTGAGAGGTTGGGAGGACATATGGACTGGCATCTCCTTTTGACCTTTCCCGAATTCTTCCAGTTGGTGGTGGCTTGTTAGTTTTGTGTTCCTTACCAGGACCTCCTGTCGTAAAACATCTCATGCAGGGCTTCCCTGGTGGTGCAGTGGTTGAGAGTCCGCCTGCCGATGCAGGGGACACGGGTTCGTGCCCCGGTCTGGGAAGCTCCCACATGCCGCGGAGTGGCTGGGCCCGTGAGCCATGGCTGCTGAGCCTGCGCGTCCGGAGCCTGTGCTCTGCAACGGGAGGGGCCAAAGCAGTGAGAGGCCTGCGTACCGCAAAAAAAAAAAAAAAAAGAAATTTTTTGCAAATGGTTACCTGGCCAGGGTGGGCAGTTTTGGTCAGTGGTTCCCCTAACAATAGGAAGGTTAAGTTTGGGCAGGAGCAGCAGCAGAAAGGACATCCTAGGAGAGGCCAGTGCAGCAAAGGCCTGGGCGTGGGATGTGCACAGGGACAGCAAACACCCAGGCACCCTTGAACCTACAGAGCCAGCACTTGCTGCATGATGCTCCCATGGCATTTACAGACTCAGGTCCCTGGGGTTTCTCTTCTCGGGAATAAACATGCTTGTTTCTATCAGCTTCAGTTTTCCCACACCATCCCTTGGTGCTGGTGAAGTACACAGGTCCCTCTGGGGCACATTAACAACTTTGGATGACATGACTTGGGCTGGGTTCCAGCCCCTTCTCTGTGGTGTGACTTGTCTGAGTCACTTAATCTTCCTGGGGTTCCTTGATGCTAAAACGGGGACAGTAATGAGGATAGTGTGGAGCCTCCCATTTGCTGTGAGGATCAGATGGCTGCTGGACATAGTGGAGGTTTGTTACTGTGAGGGGCTGTGCACATGCCCCACCCTGCCACCAGATGCAGGGGCAGCAGGGTCTGGCAGGGGCGTGTGATTCAGGGGCTGTGGCTGCTGTGACCCACTTATTCCCCTGGAGGGCAGGTAGTTCAGGATGCCCTGGATGCAATTCTGCTTCCCCTATTCCGTCCTCTCCACAGACTGTTATTGACTCTTTGAGAAATTCTGTCCGAGCCGCTGTAGAGACTCTAAAATGAGGGACAGCTTTTGGAAGCTTCCTGTTGTGTCATCCTTTGCCTGAGACATGAACAGTCCAGAAAGGTCTCCCCAGCACAGGGAATGCCAGGAACTAAAACCCCTGTGGTTACCCATTGAGAAGATAGGGTCCTGCCATAGACACCTCCGCTCAGGGAAGCCTCAGCCTGCCGGGGTCCAGTCTTCTCCCATCTACCATGGATCAGCCACCTAGGGGGTACCAGTGGCTTCTCCTTGTGGGGAGGCTGTGCACAGAGGGCGATTGAGTCAGGAGCCAGGGCAGCATCGTCCTCCCACCTCAACAGGAGATGGGCAGTGCTAACTGCTCGTTAGTGGGCCAGTTACAAGCATGCAAGAGCTCCGGGGGAGGAGGGGAGGGTGACAGAGAGGTCTGAGGGACTGAGAAGAACTGAGGCCTTTAGACCAAGGAGGCAGCCCAGTGCAGGTGGACAGGCCCTGAAGGCCGGGATTGGTTTCAGGAAATCACTAGGCAGCCAGCTGAGAACCCGAGCAGGACTCAGCCTGAGGGATAGGCCCGCTAGAACCAGAGTGTGGTTGGGATCTCTGCATGGCCTAGCCTTTAGGATCGGGCCCATGGTAGGGAGACTCAGGAGACATCCAAGAATGACAAGGTGGAACGACAGCCTGGCTGCTGGGTCCCATCAACACTCATGTGGCCCCAGGTCTGGGCGTCTGACAGACCCTGCTGACCTTGGAGCTGTTCCCTACGTCCTGCCAGGCCTGAGCAGGGCTGGGGCTTCCAGGGACCCGACTGTAGGGTGGGGCTGTCACCTTCAAGGTACCCCAAGCGGCCCTGTCTTCCTCCCTTCATCTGCACTTTACTTTGGATTTGGACATATCTCTACAGGGGCTGGGCCTTGGAGGGGTGTTCTAGAACATAATGTCCAAGCCACCCTCTAAAATTATCATGCTCGAGATAATAATGATAACAATAATTATGCTTGTGGTGAAATTAACATTTCTAATGCATTCTTAGAAAACATTGCTGTTTTTAATGGGCTTGTAACATACAATTTAGTTAAAAACTGAGCTTGCGGGCTTCCCTGGTGGCACAGTAGTTGAGAGTCCGCCTGCCGATACAGGGGACACGGGTTCGTGCCCTGGTCCGGGAAGATCCCACATGCCGCGGAGCGGCTGGGCCCGTGAGCCATGGCCGCTGAGCCTGCGCATCCGGAGCCTGTGCTCCGCAACGGGAGAGGCCACAGCAGTGAGAGGCCCGTGTACCGCAAAAAAAAAAAAAAAAAAAAAAAACACAAAAAACTGAGCTTGCTCAGCAGAAGCAGCTACAAGATGTACCCTAGCCAGCCCTGGCCTGGTGGCAGCCCCATTCCCTCCCCCAGAAAATGTCAAGAGGAGTCACTGCACAGTGACTTCTTGGGTTAGGGTTGGGGGCGCACTCTGTTGCCTTCAGAGGTTAAGTGGGCAGCAAGGGCGGCAGGCCAGGCAGCGGGCCCCTGTGTCCTGTTTCCAGGCATGGCTGTCACTCCACAGCTCAGTGTAAACTCCCCTCCCCCTCTACAGTGACTCCGTTTCTTAATTTCTCAGACAAGCTGGCTATTCTAGGTTTTAACATGAAATCTCCAAATTTTGAAATACTGTCAACCAAATAAGGTATTTAAAAAACACCACATGGCCCTAACAGGCACCCCCATGGTCTGGTTTTGCTCGGGGACCACCTGTCAGTGACCCCTGGCTTGACAGGGGCAGGGGGTAACATTCAGCCTCTTCCCTGGGAAGAGCTTTTTATGGAAATTACCATCTTTCTGCTTCCCAAGGTGGTTCTGAAGGTGAGCTGTCCCTGGTTGTTGAAAATGCAAAGAAATAAATGTGTAAAAATAGAGTAGCAATTCCTCAAACCCACTGTCAGGTTTAAGTAGCTGATGTTTCCCCTGGGAGCAGCAAGGATGGCCCTGAATTACCTCCAGACAGTGCAGCAGAAGGATGAGCTCTGCACTGGCGCTCTCCCTGGAGTGGCCCTGGGCAGTGCCTGCCGTGTGCATGTGTGTGCGTGTGTGTGGAGAGTGTGTGTGTGCCTGTGCATACTGGGGGGACATGGGGGACTACAGGGCTGGGGCGGGGGCACAAGGACCCCAGGAGGTAAGGAATGCCAGCAGATGCTCAGCCCTGGCACTAGCCCATTCCTCTTTTCTGTGCAGCCCTTCCCCCTCTGCTGCTCCTTCACTTCCACTTTTCCTTCCATAGCCAGGTTGCAGGTTTGTGCCTGAAACCTAACAGACAGCAGGTGTAAAGAAGAGAGCTTCTGGCTGGCTGGGGAGCTCTCTCAGTCTTCTGGTCTGTAAAATGGAGGCAATAACACACATCAAAGAGGCCTGTTGTCAGCACTGGATGAGGAGACATACTCGGAGGGCCTGGCTGCCTCACTGTGCCTCCAGAGGAGACCGTGGAAAAGAGCTTAGGGGACAAGTGAGAAGAATTGTTCTGGAAGACTCTTTGGTGATGTCATGATAACCTGAGGTCCTAGGTCCTTCCCAGGGCAAGGGTCTCTGAGACACATCTGTTCCTCCCCCTACCAGGAGTGCCAAGGAGGGGCAGGACCCTGGGGTCAAGGACCTGGCGTGGACATATAGACCAGAGCAAGGTTGTGAGGGGCTTCCAGAGACTTTGGCACTGGGACTAATTGGACAATGTGGTCTGTGGCTGCCAGCAATGCTGAAGGTCGGCCTGGCCAGCTCAGCTGCAATCCTGAGAGGTAGGGGCCAGGATTGGTCCATGGTAGGCTCCAGGCCCAGTGGGAAAGTAGAAGGGGATTGAGACAGATGCTGCAGCCCTGCAGATGGTGCAATGACATCCTGGGGTCCTGGGCCTGATGCGATCCAGCCCCTGGCCCCCTCAACTGTGGCCCCTAAGGCCCCATGCCCCAGATGGTCTGCCCCGCTCTGAGCCAGGTGTTTAGCCTGTGGGGGACGGAGTGAGCCCCTGCCAGGCAGACTGTGGTGGAGTTGTCATAAGAGGGGCTCATCCTGATTCCTGCATGATTCAGTCAGGCAACCTTTCATCTCTTTGGCACTTGGCATCAGGGGCAGGCACAGTTCTGGGGTCGGGGGTCACCCATGGCCTGGCCCCAACCCAGGAGTTGAGTGGGTGGGCCTGGCACAGAGATGAGGGACCTAGCTCCAACCAGGGACTGAGCAGGAAGTTCCAGAAGAGGAGCTGTCTGAAAAGACACTGTGAAACACATACCACCTGGGCTGGGCCTCAGTTTCCCCGGTTATAAATGGGGAGACCAGCCTGGGAGACCAGCTCTTTGGCACTGGGTGGCCCTTGGGGAGTGTGCGAGTGTGTGAATGAGTGAAAAGAGTCCACCCTGCCCATCCAGCTTCCCACCCTCTCTGTTCACTGCTGGGTGCCAAACCTGGCCTCTGTGATGGCCGAGCTGTGGATTTGCATGCTGCTGGGTCTGAGCTGACTTGGTACATCACTGCTGCCCTCTCTGAACCTCAGTTTGCTCTCCTGTGAAATGGGGACAGAAATGCCCTCGGTTAGGGTGCTGTGATGATGACAAGCTGATGGCCAAGCTGGCACCTGGCAGGTGCCGAGTTGCATCTGAGTGGGGTTTTGTCCTGCTGCGGTGTCCCTGGTGAGCCTGGGCTGCTGCTACAGGCTTTGTCCTCTCTCCTTCCAGGGATCTTCCCAGGCAGCCTGGACAGCCTCAGCCATGCCCTGGGCATCCTGGAGGAGCGAGTCAACAGCTCCAGGCAGAGGGTGCGCAGACATGCTGCCGACGACGACTACAACATCGAGGTCCTGCTGGGGGTGGATGACTCTGTGGTCCAGTTCCACGGGAAGGAGCATGTGCAGAAGTACCTACTCACCCTCATGAACATTGTGAGTGGGGGTGGGGTGGCAGGGGCAGGGCACTGGGGGTGGGGCTGAGAGGCTAGGGGTGCAGGTGGGCCAGGGCAGCTGTGCTTGCCACGGTTTCCTGGTGGAGCTGGGGGTGAGTGACATGGTCACAGGGAGGCTGTCTGGGTCTACAGGTGAGAAAAGGTGACCCTCCCATCGATTTTGTTGAACCTCAGTTTTCTCCTCTGCAAAGGGCGGGTGGAGGGGGGTGGTTCTGACTTGGCAAGGCTGTTTACATACTAAGGCAGCTTTCCAGAAACTCGTCATTTGTGTACCAATTTTCTTAATTTTTCATCATACCCACATGGTATAGGCTGTGTATTTTCCTGTAAATCAACTGACTTTTTTAAAACTTAAAATTATTCACAAAGGCAACCTCGCTTTATTGTAAAGGTAACCTAGAAGTAAAATGTAAAGCGATGTTATTCAAATCCAGCTAGACAGTCCTGCCTTCTGCCGGGTCTGCACCACAGCCCGCGATGTTCAAATGGGAGATTAGTGTGTGTTAGAGAGGAGGACAGACAGACCGACACCCATCCGAGGTTTCTCCTTGAGGTAGTTAGAGGAAGTGAAGATGGAAGAGAGCATCTGTTTCTCCCTGTGAGGTTGGGCTCCTTAACTGGGTGACTGGGTGCCACCTAAGCCTCCTGTGGCGCCACGGGACACCTGCCCTGTCTACCCAATCCTGAGAGATTAAGCTGTTACCCCTCCCCTCATTCCAGCCCCTTCCACCCCAGGAGGTATAGGATGCTGACCTTGTAGAAAATGCAGTTCCTGCCTCTGCCCAGGGTGGTGTGGAGGTCCTGCCCCTCGCTGCCTGGTGCCTCAGTTGAGCCCTGCTGGGAGAATATTAGGGGTTGGAGGGAGATGCAGTGGGCCTGCAACCAGGACACACTGTGGGCCGAGCATTGTGGGAGGAGTGGATTTGTGGAAGGAAGCCTGGGCTTGTAGGGGGCTGGAGGTGGGCAGGGAAGCCCAGGGGATGGGGGCTCTACAGCAGGCAGGGCTGCTCCCCAGCCTGTCAGTGAACTGGGTCCTCCAGAGGTCCAGCTGGTGGCGAGCAGTGAGGGGGTAGGACATTTACTCCTGGCCTGGTTCTCAGCTCTGCTTCCTGGGCCATGGTGAGCCCCTGGAAATTCAGCTGATCCTTGGGCAAGACCTCCCAGAGCCCTAGTGAAGAGATAGGTCAGGGGCAAGAAGGAGGATATGAATGAGCTGGTCACTGGACCAGGAGTAAACCCCTGCCTGCCGGCCTGTCTTCCTCTCCACCTGCCTTAGGTAAGTCACTGACCCTCTGGAATGCAGCCATCTCATCTGCAAAGCAGGGCCAAAGTCTGTTTGCAGGTGTTATTTTATTTTGGAGAGTGTTGTCACACTTAATCTCACTTATTTTTGAAAAGTACCTTTAATATAATAATAGTAATAATAATACCATGATGGCTACAAATATTGAGCTCTTAATATGTGAATCTGTGTGCCAGGCTTGTGCTAGTCACTTATCATGCATTATCTTTGGAAATCTTCACACTAACTCTGTAAAATTGGTAGATATAAAATCTTGTCTGCCTTCAAAATATATGTCTTTCCCGAAGTATTATACTGCCCTCCAACCCAGTGGACAAAAGGACTGGTTGTGGAATTCGAGAGTCCTGAATCCTGGTAAACTACTTGTTTCTTCACACTGGAATTAGCATACATCCCACAGAGTAAGAGCTCAGTCTCGTAAGATGGGTCCCACTTCAAATGCCGAGCTCAACTCCCAGGTTGTCAGCTGTGCTTCTTACCAACCAGCTCCTCAAGTTCAATAATTTGCTAGAACGGTTCACAGAACTCAGGAAACCACTTTACTTAGTATCATCGGTTTATTATAAAGCACGCAACTGAGGAACAGCTAAACGGAAGAATGCATAGGGCAAGGCATGGGGAAGGTACATGGAGCTTCCGTGGCCTCTCTGGATGCACCACCATCCCAGCAACTCGATGTGTTCACCAACCTGGAAGCTCTCCAAACTTCATTGTTTAGGGCTTTTATGGAGGTTTTATTTTGCAGGCATGATTGGTGAAATCACTGGCCATGGGTGATTGAACTCAATCTCCAGCTTTTCTCTCCTCCCTGAAAGTTGGGGGTGGGGCTGAAAGTTCCAACTCTCTAATCATACAGTTGGTTCCTCTGGCTACCAGCCCCCATCCTGAACTATCTAGGGGCCCACCAAGAATCGCTTCATTAACATAAACTCAGGTAAGGTTGAAAGGGGCACATTATGAATAACAAAAGATGCTCCTCTCACCCCTATCATTAAGGAAATTACAAGTGTTTCAGGAGGTCTGTGCCAGGAATGAGGGGCAGAGGCCAGATATATATTTCTTATTATTTTGCACCTGGGTTACCCCTGACCCCACCACTACCAGGTATGTCACTGAGAATGGGCTTCAGTCTTCTAAGCCTTGGTTTTCTCATCTTTAAAATGGGCAATAATTTTCATCTTGAGTTGTCGGTGAGGATTAAATGAGATGATGAAGGTGAACGTGCTTTACAGTCTCTAAATAAATGTGGTTTTGCTATCATGACGATGACAATATTTAGTTTAGCGACAGCAGGTTTAGAATTATTCTTGACAAGTACAGCAAGGACTCTGAGTGTCTTCCTGAGGCTGGTGGATCAAATCCACCTTTTCCCTGGTGTGGAGGGTCCCTCTGTCGCACACACCTTATGCCCATGAGCTGGTAGGAGGAAGTCTAGAACTTTGTCTTGGTTTTGCCAGTTAACTTCAATTTATTCATTTACACCCCCGTGATCCAACTGTACCTCAATTTTGGATAAGGGTGTGGTTTGGTTAGTTTCTTGAAAAGCATGAGAAATATAAAAATTCTTAAATTGAAACAAATTTGATTATAACAGAAAGGGATTTTAGGAGATGAATCGGAGGAGCTGAGAAAGAGTACTTGGGCCGTGTCTTTTTTCCCCTGCTGCATCCTGCAAGTGGTGCTTGTTCCAGGCACAGCGGCTGGTCCTGCAGAGACAGAGGGCCTGGTGGACACTCCTGGGGTCAGGGAGACACGGCAGTGGGGGGGTATCTGTACCTCCAACCTGAGCTCCCACAGTAAGAGTGCAGTGTGGTTGAGGGAGGTGAGGCCCCCTGCTTGGATCCTGTGTTGCCTTGACAATACCCTCTAAGGCTCAGTGTCTTCATCCAGGGTACATGCATGCCCTGGGAAGAGTCCCTGGGGATGATCTAAGGCGCATGAGCCCTTTGGTGGTCTTGGGGAGGAGGGGGATTGAGGAGGCAGGAATATTTGAGAAAAGATGAGCTTCTTTAGCGGTACTGTCCAATAGAACTTTCTGCATTGCTAGAAATGCTCTAATTCTGCATGTCCAATACAACAGCCACTAGCCACCCTGACCCTTGAGCGCTTGAAATGTGGCGTGTAATTGAAGAACTGAAATTTTAATTTAATTACGTTCCAATAGAATTTTAAACAAATTTTAATTATGAAAAAATATATAAAATTTACCATCTTCACTGTTTATAAGGGAGCAGCTCAGTGACATTAAGTATACTCACATTATTACGTACCCATCACCACCACCCATCTCCAGAACTCTCTTCATCTTACAAAACTGACACTCTGTACCCGTTAAACAATAACTCCCATTGCTCCCTCTCCCCAGCCCTTGGGAAGCGCCATTCTACTTTCTGCCTGCTGTGCCCTTCCTCTGAACTTGACCAGCACATGGCGCTAAATGGCAGTGTGGGTGGCCCTGGGTGTGGGGGCCTTTAGACCCGGTAGGTGCTGGCCCACCTGAAGCTGCAGCCAGAGCCCCATGTGACCCTACAAGTCCTGGCCAGGGTAGGGCTCCCTCTTCTTGTAAGCACACAGCTGGTCTTGGGGCTTCCCAGCATTTGGAGCCAAAGCAGCAACGTGCAGGACAGATGTGGCAGCAGCCGGCCCAGACTGTGCTCCAAGTGAGGCATTTGGTCAGCAGTGAGGACAGCCAGGACCAGGATGGAAGTATTCCCAGCTCCCAAGGCTGGGGGCCAGCCCTGGGCGGACAGTCTGTCCCCTGAGGGAGGTCACAGAAGCCCTGGGAGGAGGGTCAGGTGGGGGGTCCCAATGGCAAAAGACCTGGGGAATGTGGGCTCCAAGGAGCAGCAGAGGCCAAGGTGTCGGGCCAGGTGTCGGCGTGGCTCAGCCCTGGCAGCTCTAAGCCAGCTTGGTCTCCCTCATCGTTCAGTTATTCTGCTTGCAGGACTCCCTTTGGGGTCTCTTTGTGGCTGACCCTGGGCTGGGACGTGGGTCCTGGTGTGACACCGACATTTCAGGTTCATCAAATATCCACATGCTCCCCTCCCTTCCATTTCCCAGCCTCCCTTGCACCTCATTTTTGGGGCTGTGTGGCTAGTTTTAGCTAACGACCTGTGTGGAAGGAAATGACGTAGGTCACCTCTTGGCCAAGGCAGTTGAGAGCCAGTGTGTCCACTCCCTCTCTCTCTGTCCCACCACAGTGACCTTGGAAGTCACATGTCCCAGTAGCTGCAGCCGCAAAATGGGGCAGGGCCGCCCAACCTGCATAAGTCTGTGATGTGTGCAAGGAAACACACACCAGCCTTTACTGTATTAAGCCACTGAAATGTGGTAGATTCTCTGTTAACTGCAACACAGCCCATCCTATTCTAATACACACAGCTCCTGTCCATACAGTACAATCAACAGATGTTTACTGGGCATCAACTCTATGTCAGCCGTGAAATAGGGCCAATGTGGGGAACAAGGGGCCCAAGTAAGAGGGGAAGTTGGAGGCAAGAAAGGCCAGTCAATAGAGGGACTTGGATGTGACTCTAAGGGCAGTAGGAAATTGCTAGAGGTGCTACTTCCTTCCAACATTAATGGGCAAGACATTTAATGCCCTTTTTTTCATAGGAAAATGGGAATTAATCCATCCCCTCTTTCCACCTCAGACTCTCGAGGGTCAGAAGGGTTGGAAATATTTGCTGAGCATTTCGAAAGAGCCACCTGGATGTAGAAGGGGTCTCATGGTGTTCAGAACCCTCCCACAAACCCATTCAAGCACCTCTTTCGAGGTCCAGTTTCCTTCTTTTCTTCCTCAAGTCTAGAAAAGTAACATTCTTTAAACTATGCTATATTTAACATGTACCATATACTATTTATGATGGAAAATTAGAATATATTCATATAGGTTTGTGAATGTTTTCTCCTATCAATTATTGCCTAGTACTTCATTTTAATGATGGCATAACATTGCACCACGTGACTGTAGCATACTTCTTAGGTAATTGATTATTTATATGACTCATGTAACAAAATTTATTTCCCTTTTAGATGTTAGTTTGGCCACTAATAGTAATGAATATCATTATAGCTGAAACTATTACTCATCCTTTACTATTTCCTTAAACTAAGTTCCTAAAAGTACAATTCTTGGTCCACAGTTATGTGCAGTTTAAAGTTTTCTGTGTCAGAAAGCTTTCTGTTCATTTTCACCTATTCATGTTCCATTGAGTAAATGCCCATCTCCTCACCTCTTCACACCACCAAATCCTTTTTAGCTTTGGCAGTTTGATAGCTACAACAGGGATATACTTTTGTTGTAAGTTGTAGGTATTTGATGGTAAGGAGGTACCATTTAAATATATATATATATATATATATATATATATTTTAAAACAGTGATCATCTTATATTTTTATGATTGGCCTATTCATGTTCTTTATTCCACTGGGACTTTAGCTTCTTTTGTGTTAATCTGAAGAACTGTTATATTAAAATAGGTTAATTTTTTGTCTGATGTTTGTGTGGGAAATGTTTTCCCCAGTTTTGTTGTTTGCCTTTTGTTTTATTTTGTTTGGGGTTGGTTTGTTGATGGCTTACATTTTTGTGTGTAGTCATGTCCTGAGATCTTTTCCGCCCTGGTTTTTCCCTTGGGGGCTGTCTTTGGCATTTCATGCCCTCTCCAGAAGTTAATCTTCTTGGAGTTTCTTTCTGGTTGCCCCCAACAGTGACTCCCATGGCCTGTTGTCAGCAGCATCATTTCCCAAACCCCAGCCCTCACTGACCACCTGACGATTCTTGCTGTGCATTCAGCTGCGGCAACCCCACACCTAGAATGTCTCCTGGGTACAAAACTCCCGGGGCCAAGTGCAAATTGAAAATGTGGTTCTCTTATTCAAAGAGCAGGAAAAAGTGTCATAAGAGGTACCTATACAAAGCCTTTTCCTTTCGTATACAGCCTTTCAACTTGTCAAGATTTTAAAATTTTCTATTTATTATCACTCTAAGCGAAGAAAAATTAGGATTTTTAATTACAATCATGCGTTTTACCATTCATCTTTATATTGTACAAGGCCTGTTTTAAATGCAGATATTAGAACATTTAACCAGCATGGGGAATCACCAAAATTAAACAGATTTGTACTTTATGGCTTGTGCCCGAAGGGTGCTGCAGGCTTACCAGAAGTTCAGACAAAGCACCAACCAGACTTAAGAAGGTTGGGAGGAGGAAGACAGGCCCCCCCAGGAGTGGAGCCATGAGGGAGCACTCCCTGAGGGCCCCCGGTCCTGGCCAGTGATGCAGGGCGTGCCCCCGGGGCCTGACAGCTGCCTGTCCTGTCTCCCGACAGCTGCCACTGAAAGAACACAGGGCATCTCCCAGCCCCAACCCAGGTCATGCCCTGCCCCAAGATGCCTCAGGGCACATGTGTCCACCTGACCCTCCCTGCACCTGCATGCAGGTCCCTGTAGTGGTCACTGAGTGGGGAGTAGGAAGACAAGAGCCTGTCCTGTGGAAGTGGGACCACGTGTGAGCCAAGGCTTCCCCATCCCAGCGGATTTCACTCACAAAACACAAATTCAGAGATAAAATAATGAATTTCAAGATGGTAACCACAGAGCGTTAAGCCCAAGTGCAGAGCCCTCCTGGGCGTGGGCCCTGGTCACTCGCCTCTGAACCCAGGAACCTGAGCCTGTGCTTCTTGCCTCAGGCCCCATTCTTATGGCCCATCCCCATCCTCTACTCATCTGGAGGCTCAGCTCAAACCTACCACCGCTCTCAGCTCTCTGCCCAGATGAAGAAAGCTGGTGCCTTCTGAGCACTGAGGCCAGGCTGTGGGCTGAGGCCTCATCCCTTGGGGTCCTCTGCACTGATTTTTACCTCTCATACACCATAGCCTTGAGATTGCTGGCAAACCCAGGATGAGGCCCTGTGTCCTGGGCCCAGGGTCCTTTAACCGGGCCAGAGAAGCTGGGACCCCTTGGGGAAGGCTGCCGGACAGCCTCATCCACATGTTTGAGGGAGGAGGGGTCTCGATCCCACCACCAGTAGGCTGTGAGGATGGAGCGGGGAGCACTGGCAGATGTGCGGCCCCTCCAGCCATGCTGTCTCCTCCAGGGCCCATGCCCCACACTGCTGCTGGGTCCCGCCTTGGTCCCCTACTTAGGTGTGCCTCTCCAGCGCTGGCCACCCCCTGCCGCCATCCCGTTCCTGCTCCTCCCGAGTCTTCAACTGTGGCTCATCTTCTGACCTTCACCAGGCTCAGTTCTGAGGACAAGGAACTCCCCCCTGCCCGGGCCGCCCTCTGCACTGGGAACTGCGGTCCTGTTGACCCCTCTTCCTTGGAAACGGGCTTCCTGCCTAGCCTGGAGCTCCCAGGCTGGGAGGCAGTCAACACTCCTGAATGTGCCTGCTGCTGACTCTGATGCCAGCCCTTGAGCTAGTCTGTGCTTTCAAACTCAGTGCTGTGGCAGTGCAAGCCTGGCACCCCAAGGAGCCATGCAGTGACGCAGCCCTCATGTTCGCGGCACCTCCAGTTACCTTGTCAGGCGTGGACAGTGGGTCTTCTCTGGGCTCAGGTGAATGGGAGGCCAGGGAGGAATGCCTTCGGGGAAGACTCAAGAGCCATTATTAAAGTAATATGTTTACAAATGCACTTTAAAAAGTAAAACCTATTCATGCCAAGACTTCAAGAAATATAAAACTTAGGCACAAGACTAGTGCTTCCTATATGGCTTATAGCATTTAACTAAAGCATTAATTTCAATCCTACACTTCCCTGAGCAACCAAAGGCCTTGGTGGTTGCTCGGGCTCTCAGGATCCATAGAGACCTAGCACTGCTGCCTGACTGAGCTGCTGGTCCGCTTGCACTACTTCTAGGTGTGAGACAGGCCAGTGTGTTGGGTGATGACCTGCCCCAGAAGACGGCTCTTTGCTCGTGGGAGCACGTCCTCTCATCAGGCCTGCCAGAGGCTGCTGAGGCCACGGTACAGATGTGAGGTGTCTCCCCCTAAAGTGCCACTTTTTCTGAATGGCAAGCATTTTAAAACATCAATTTTATATGAAAGTAAACTGGGACATATTACTGAGTTAAAGCAAAATTCGCCTGAATTTTTCAAGATAAACTGGAGCATCTAAGGCAGGGTTGCCAAAACTATAGTCCAAATCCGGCCCATCATCTGTTTTTGAAAATAAAGTTTTATTGGGACATGGCCATGCCATTCATTTATGAATTGTCTATGGCTGCTTTTTTACTACAATGGTGGAGCTAAGTAGTTGGGACAGAGATCATACGGCCCACAAAACCACTATCTGGGTGTCAAGAAGTATTCTCTCTCAGGGTGTAAAGAAATCTTCTACTTGCTTAGGGCTCACCTTGAGCTGTGGCCCCAGCGCTTTATAGTTGCATTTGCCTCCCACTGTTGTCCGTGCACATGGGCATACGTGTTAGGGAAGCACTGGGCGTAGAATGAGGACCAGCTTTGGAGTCAGAAGCAGTTGCACCCTAATCCTGGCTTTTACCTACCTGGCAAAGTTCCCACCTTGCCCTAAACTTGGTTTCTTCATCTTTAAACCTCCCGCACACTCTGACCCATAAAGACTGGCACACTCACACCCGGGTACCCCCTGGAGACAAGCTCCCTCTCTCCCTCTTCAGGCCTCTGAGCCCCGGCAGCTAGAGCAACCCTTTCTTGCTGGCCATTGCAGGAACCTCACACGTGAGCTGAGCTCCACCCTCTGCCTGCTCAAACCCCAGCCCACCCCCACCCCAGCTTTGCCAGCTGAATGGGTCTGTGAGGTCACTTTGGGGATTCTTTTTAAAGCAACTGAGTGAGCATTTTAAAACAACATAGTAGGAGGAGCAAGATTTCTGGGCCAGCAGATCTGCCCCTCCCACCTGGGCTAATTGCTCATGTTCTGGAAGAATTTCTGCCCCCACCCCCACCCCAAGCATCTCTTCTGTCAGGGGCAGACACACTCCTTAGGCTCATGGAGAACATGGGATCCAAAGGGGCTTCTGAGCTTTCAGAGCCGAGGCCATACCCTTTGACCCTTCCTAGTGTGGGATCAGTCCTCTGTACAGTATGTTCTTAAACATTTTTTGTTGAATGATTTCTGTCTGTGCCAGGATTCAGATATTTTCCCTCTTTTCTTTTCTAATTTAATCCAGAAATTGGCCTGGGCTCACCAAAGCCTTGCCAGGATTTGCAAACAATCAGAGGCACATGGGCTCCAGTTCTCATCAACTTCCAAGAATGCTGGGGACACGTGGTGATGGTGGGGAAGGCAGTGACAGGACAGGAATGTTTTCTGCTCTCTCGGGGGTGATCTCGTGAACTGGCCACAGAGCTGCAAACCCGCCAGGGGGAAAGCGCAGACCCAAGTCCCATTTACGTGTCTCTGGCTCTGGTGTCTGGGGAAGAGAAAAACATCTCTGAAACTGGACACTAAAACTTGGTTCCCTTAAGCTGAAGGGAAGCAAGCAGCGCTCCTGGGGCAAGAGAGACACATTTGGGTTTGGGCCTGGCCGTAGCAAAGGATGTGAGGATGCGGAGAAGAAGTTCCCACTGTCATACGGCAGCTCCCCAGGCCCCAGGGTCTGCTGGTGCTGTGGCCACAGCCGGACGTTCCTGGCACTGTTCCTGTTCCTCATGCTTGTCCCGCTGGCCTGAGAGCATGGCCCTGTGTGCCACCAGGAAGTATGACTATCAGGGCCAGCAGTGTGTGAGGCTGATACAGTACTTAGAAGAGGGCAGCGCTCTCAGATGCTGGCAGGAGCCAGGCAGGAAGCCTAATCAGGGTGTCCAGGCTGTGGACAATAGGGAGTGGTGGAGACTGGAGCGACAGGAGAGGCTACACCTCTGGAGATCCCCTCCTGGGTTCCATTCACTTGCGGTCATTTAGGAATAAACAGGCACACTCTTGTGAGCTCCCCACCCCACCCCGCCGAGAAGCTGGAAATCCAGCTTTTACAGGAAATCTAATTACTTTTCAACGTTGGCAACAAATTGAAATTAAGACCTCACACTGCACTAGTGAATCAGAACACGACTGGCCGATCAGCGGGTGGATTGTTCCTTCAGGCCTAGAAGAAAGGAAGCGACTGCCTGCCCTGCCCTGCTGTATGCCGTGATGGGGGATAATTAGTGCCACCTCCTAGGGCTGTTGTGAGCGTGGTTTGAGTTAAACACCAGAAAACTGCTTAGTGGCACTCTGGGCACATGGAGAGCATGCCTCAAGTGTGAGCTGTCCCCGGTCATGTATTTGCTCCTTGGGCGCTCTCAGAACCCTGGTCTAAATGGGCCCCACTCTGGGCACTGGGGTGCAGAAGCAGGCAGTCGTGTTCCTATGCTCAGAGAGATTGGAACACGGGAGGGGTGGGGAGCAGGGCAAGGAATACGTAATTTCATCCTGGTTAATATGCCTGCTGATCATGCAAGTACCACAGGGTCACAGGGAAGGGTGCCCCAGATGAGGGCCCCTTGCGCTGCCCCTAATGCAGAGGCAGAGTTGACCAGGAGGGGAGCATGGTGTAAAGGCTCAGCGACATCTCCACATCACAGTGCAAGGTTGGGCCCGACTGGAGTGTAGGGTGCTTGGGGAGAGGCAGGAATGAAGTTGGCAAAGCCTTCTGTGCCAGGCTAAGGGGCTTGGGATCCACCAACATACTGTCAGGGGAGTCATGAGTTTGCTTTGGGGTCTAAAGAGACAGAAACATCTCTCTTAGGGAGTTTGGCGTTCATGCCTTTTACTATTGGAAATGCCTCTCCCTATGGCCTAAGAGGCTGAGTTTTCACACATGCTGGCCCCAGGCAAGGAGGCACTTATATGATGGCTCTACGTTGCCCTGGTGGCCCTGTGAGGTTCCCTTTCCTGGGTAAGGTCATTGAGGCTCAGAGAGGCTGGGTGGCGCAGGTAGGGTGTGGAAGATGAGATTCCCATATCTGTGTGGCCTGGGTGCGAGTCCTCTCCCTGCTGCCCACGGCCCCGACTGTCTTTTCCATCTATGACTCTCCTGGCTCTTCCCCTTGGCTTCTTCATCTGTTGTGTCTTCCTGTTCTCTCTAGGGTTTGCTCACCTACCCACCCACTCATTCACTTAGTGCATGTCTCTAGAACACCTGCTATGTGCCAGACAACAGTTCTAGGTGCTGAGAATGTCGTGTTAGCAGGCCTGAGGCCCTGCCTGCATGAAGTCACATTCCAGTGGGGACGGGGGTGGACAGTAGATGCCCCCTCCTCCCAGGGATGATGATGCAAGTGGAGAACATTCTGCTGGGGGGAGCCGAGGCCTGTCCTTACCTCTGCCTCTTCTTCCCTGAAGTGTGCAGCACTCTCCTGCCCCCTGGACTCCCCCACACCTCCCTCCCCACTCTGGGAGGCCCCCTGACAGCTGATGAGGGAAGCCTCAGAGCAGCCTGTCCTTGGCCTCCCTGGGGAGCTGGCAGTTGTCAAAGCAGGAGTGAGAGTCCCCCCCCGAACGAGGAGGGCTGGGTAGTGTCACTCCTTGGTGACAGCTCTGGGCAGCTGCAGAGCTTGTCTCCTGCAAGCTCCAGCAAGGTGACAGCCAAGCCAGAAGAGTAGAGAGCACCACTTCCCATCTGGCTGTCCCTCCCATCCAGGTTCCTCCTTGGCTGCCCTCTGTGCTGCAGGAGTTGTAGCTGAGTGACCCTTGAGTTCTCCTCCACTGCCCAGGGGGCCCTTTGTTGGCATGTCTCAGGGGGGTTAGGGGTTCACACAAAGATGCCAGAAATTTAATGTCAGATTCAGAGGGTCTACTTACCTGGTTTTGCATGTTCAGCACCTGGCGACGAGCCAGGCACAGAGTAGGTGTTGAGGAAATGTCTTGTGAATGAACAAATCAATGAGTAAATGAATTCTCATAGAGTGACTGTGGTCCCACCGACTCCCATAAAAAATAGGCTCTATCTGGGACTTCCCTGGTGGTCCAGTGTGTGAGACTCTGTGCTCCCAATGCAGGGGGCCCGGGTTCAGTTCCCGGTCAGGGAACTAGATTCCACGTGCATGCTACAACTAAAAGCCCACATGCTGCAACTAAAAGATCCTGCATGCCGCAACTCAGACCCAGTGCAGCCAAAATAATAAATAAATAAATATTTTTTTAAAAAATAGGCTTTATCTGTCCGTGGAAAAGAAGTACCAGTAGCATAAGTGTTCTTGTCCCTTCTTCCTTGATGCTCAAGGCTGTTTGTCTCCACCATAGATGCTGGAAGTTTGAATCACCAGGTCGTAGGAATGTACAGTTTTAATTTCAGCAAGTTTGCCAAATTGCTCCCCAGAGCCCTTTGCCCTGGTTCCCACGCATGCTCACATGGGTGAATCTCCCAGTTTCTCTGAGCCTCTGTTCCCCAGTAGGTAAACGGGGGTAGTAATGCTCACTTGCAGGGTGCAGGAGGTGAAAGGTAGTGCTGTCAGGAGGCACCTGGCACAGGTCTGGGAAGGTCAGAGCTGACCAACGAGGTGCAGCCGTTGTTCTTTCATCCACGACATCTGCCAAACCAGCCCAGCTCTTGTCCTCGAGAAGCTTGGCTCTCTTGGGGACACACTGGCTTGCCTTAGCGCAGCCAGAAGGACAAGGGCCTGGCTGGGGAGGTCAGAGCCGAGGTGAGCCTTGAGCTGATTGACCACAAGTTGGTACTTCCGAAGTGGACATGGTGGGGAGGGTGCAATTCTGTGTAGACCTTCAGCGTGTCCTGGGAATGGGAGGCCTGGAGTGGGACAGACATGGGGGTGCAGGGCAGGGAGGCCTCGGAGGGTAGAGCTGGCCAGAACGGGGGAGCTTGGATTGATCCTGAAGCTTTGGGAGCCAGCTGGGTTCTAGGCATTGAGGATGCAACAGCTAAGGATGCAGAAGAGCCCCCAGCTCTCAGTGGGCACAGACAGGTCCAGTGGAGGGAGGTGGCAGTTAGCAGACTAACAAACAAATGAAGGGATATGAGGCCGTGATGGTGCAGCAGAGGGAACGGCCTGGAGGATCCTCGAGCAGCATCCAGGTGAGCCCAGCAAGCTCTGGGGGGATGTCCACTGTACACGCAGAGTGAGTGGGAGGCAGCCAGCTGCGGGGGTGGGGCAGTCCTCATGCCCCTTGCCACCTGAGCCTAGCAATGAGATGGGCCTTGTGGGCTCCCGTGGCCCTTCCGACCCTGAAGTGACCTGGGGCAGGTACTTGCGTGTCCAAGAACTCAGCCCCTCTGCCTTTGGTTCTGGGCTCCCTGTGTAGCAGGGTATGTTCATCCATCTTCTCAGTTGCCTATTTGTTCTCTTCTTCCATGTTTCCGGGCGCCCGTTCCCAGCCTGGGCCCAGGTGGTTAACACACTGCCCTGCCCGGGGACAGAGGCTGGCAAAGACAGTGCAGCTACTCAAACAGAATCTCGTGGTGCGAGGGGCCATGTGGTGCACGCAGGACAGGAGTGTTCCCCACTGTGTTCCGAGGTGACTTCTTACATTCTGGGTGTTAGGAATAGTGAGTGCCGAGGGATTTCACTCTGGAGGAGGGGTATATTCGCAGCAGACAACTCTGGCAGTGAGCTGTGATGCTGCAAGGAGGGCTGCTCTGAAGCTTGCGAAGTTTTCTGGGAGGCTCACCTTTCCCGGTGAGCCCCTTGCCTTTGCCAAAGGCACAGGTGACAGTGTGAACGGTCAGGGTTTCCTTAGTCTCTTCTGTGTCAGTGCCTGGTAGGCAGGATCCCTCCCTTTCTCATCACGTGGGGGACCCTGGGGCCTTAGTGGCAGTGGGGAGAGACTGGCCTGAGTCCTCGCCATTTTTGCTGTCAGGTCTGGCCCCAGACTCTTTACCTGGACTGCTCCGGTATGCTGAGCCCCACCTGGTCCAGGTCTGGTGCCGTGATGACCCATCCAGTCTGAAGCCTCTCCCACCCTGACCAGCATAGGCAAGAGCTTCTGGAGCCCACACACACCTCTCAGGGGCTGGGGCTGGGGCTGGGGGTGTTCCAGGCCAGTTTACTCCCAAGAGACCCTCCCGTTTCTCACCTCCTGCTAGAGCCACCTTGGGAGGGGACTCTGCTCTTGCAATGTGGTCTCATCTTAGGGTCCAAGTGGGGAGCAGGAGCTGTAGCTCTCAGGATCTGTGTTTGACCCTAAAGGTGTGTGAGGGGCAGCAGCAGGGGTGGGGGGCCATAACCCTGGGTCTGACTTCCTGCCTCTCCTCAGCCTCCTCCCCTAACCTACATAAACCAGGGCAGTTGCTTCTCCCCTGTTCCCCTCCCCAGGGACCTCCCAGGTGCCATGGCCCCCCTCCCCATGGTGGCATTTTCCCTCTTTCTTTCCTTGGGTCACATGGTGATAGGGAAGCAGAAGAATATGAATTATAGGAGGGACGAAAAATCATTGTTTTTTCTAATGACATGCTGGTGCCCAGTTGCTCACATCACAGGGGTGGGGTTGTGCTCACAGGCTCTGAGACAGGGATGGGGTGGGGGACCAGGGAGGATGCCATGAGGTGTCACCACCAGGGGCCTCCCTGAAGTGCTTCCTCTGGAGGAGACTCCAAGCCAGGCCCTCAGGGCTCTGGTCAGGGAGGGCTGAGGAGCTCATGGGTGACATCCCAGTGCTCTCCAGGGCCAGGGCCGCTGCCAACAAGAATCAAGATCCCTGCCTTCTCTCTTCTCCTTCCTGTCTGTGCCCTCCAAACTGGCCTTGGTGGGACGGTGGGCTCTAGCCTTTGGCCTCAGATGAGTTATTCTGTGTCCTGCGGCCTCAGCAGGGTCCGTCCTTCCCTGTTCTGCGGCATTATCCCTTTCTGATGAGTTCTCGGGTGATGAGTGGGAAGGTTGGGCCCCAAGTGGTGGTGTGGCTGTTGGTTACCCTGTGGTGGAGCTGGCAGGGAGAACCCCGGGTCTGGGTCACACACGGATACCTGGTGAGTCCCAGCATGGGCTCTGGAAAACAGCCTGGCTGTGCACTGCAGTCCAGGTAGGCCTTTCCCGATGGCCCTGAGGAGAGCCCAGGGTGGGCCCAGAGAAAGGACTCAGGGTATTTGACCTTCTGTCATTTGATGACAGCTCTACTGAGTCTGTGCTGTGTGCCTGGGATTTTGCTGGATGCTTTAAATATAGTGTTGAGGTCGGTCCTCCATACAGCCTGAGGGGCTAGAACTAGTATTGCCTCCATTTCACAGATAAGGAAGCTGTGGCTCAAACAGGCAAAGTACCAAGCCCAAGTCACAGGGTAAGATGGTGGCCGAGCCCACCCTGGAACCCACGCAACCTGATGAAGTGACGAGGTATGGGCAGCTTCTTGGAAGTAATCAGTGCCAACATGGGCAGCTGTTTAAGGCATCTTTGTTCCTTCATTTGCACAGTAAACATTTGTTGAGCCTCCACCTAGATTCAAGGCACCTACTTGCCTGGGGGTGGAGGAGCCCGTCCCCACCCTGGGGACCTGCAGAGATGTCCCCAGGCCCAGGAGAGTGTGGCCTCATGCAGGACTGGGGACTGAACGGTTTCACCTTCGTGAGAGGAGTCACAGTGGGGGTCCTGGGGGCTGAAGAAGGGGCTCCACCTGCCTCCCATTTTTGTGCACAGTACGTACGACCTTAGTAATTCCTGTCCTGCCCATTTGCATTTCATGACAGTTTGATATTTTGAGCAGAGGCCAGAGTCGTGTTTGTTCTTGCTTTGCCTACGAAGCATTTGCTGAGAAACGAGTGGTAAAGAAGATCTGCAAAGGGAATGTTTATTCTCACAATGAGACTGGGCTTTTGCAGTCCCGTTTATGTGTCATGAGATGCACACGAATGAAAATACTCACTGGAAGCCCGCAGACTTTCTGCCCCAGGTTCTACAGCACTTTCTTCACCTCCATCTCCACCGTGGCGGTCCAAGCCTTCTCCTGGGGGGCTCAGAGAGAGCAGCCTTCTTCCCAGTTATGCCAAGGGTTCCTGGAGAAGCCACAAAGCAAAACGGGCTATGTGCCTACCTCCTGAGGCCCCACAACAGACTCCTCCAGATCTGGCTTCTCCCCACAGGGTGCTCGGGCTCCTTCTTAGTTGCCAAAGCTTGGCTCAAGGGAAGAGGTGGTAACTTTCCTGAAAGTTGGACGTAAGCGTTGGGAACCCAAACAGCCTCTCTGCCCCTGCCTGCCTCAGTAGGAGCCCCACGACCTGGACCAGCCCCTCTGTCCCTCCACCCTGGTAGGGGAGAAAGTCACCTCTGCCCAGCAGCCTCAGGGCACCTGCCAGGGCTCAGTGGTTGCCCAGGGCAGAACTCTGCCACAAAGAAAGCAAACTTTTACATTATCATGCAGACCTTGTGTCCTTCCTTATTGTCTATTCCAGAACAGAAACTTGGCTGCATCTTTGCATAAGCAAAAGGCGCATTACGATGTATTTCCCCAAACAAGAGAGCTCTTGGCCTCTCTCTGCACAGAGAAGGGCTGCGGCTTTGAACCTTTTCCCCAAGGTTTAAAGATTCCAGGATCAATTTCTCAGACAGGGCTCAAGGACGTTGTCCCTGCTTCCCCTCCTCCTGCGGTCTCAGCAGAGGTGAGCACACAGGCCTCGGGAGGGCAGGTGGGGGTGGGGAGGCACTTGGGCACTTAGCTGGGTCTTTGATAATTACAGGGCATCATGCACCCTGCTGCTGTCACACATTTTGCCCATTTCCTCTTGTTTCATGTTTACCAACGTTATTCACCCATTCAGAACTCTTTACTGAGCACCTACTGTGTGCTTGACACTGCTAGGGACACAGCAGTGACTGAGGAGGAGGGGTGCCTCCACATCAAGTGCATAGTCCAGCCTGGGAGCAACTACTTTAAGGGCTCACTTTGAACAGGGGACAGTCGTGGTGGGGGAGGAGAATGAGAAACCAGAGGGCACTGCAAGTGCAAAGGCCCTGAGGTAGGGATGGGTTCCCTGCGTAAGGAGCTCACAGGTCAGTGACTGGACCATGGTGAGCAAGGCGAGGGCAACCTGAGAAGAGGGAGCAGGGCTTTGATTTTATCCCAGTTGCAGTGGGAAGGCCCTGTGGTGGCGGTAGGGGGAGGGTAACTGCCCTCCTCCTTTGAAATACATCGATTGCTCTTTGTTTTTTCAAATGCTCTTGTATGGGAAGCAGCCGCATAGCACAGGGAGATCAGCTCTTGGTGCTTTGTGACCGCCTGGAGGGGTGGGATAGGGAGGGTGGGAGGGAGAGAGATGCAAGAGGGAAGAGATATATGTATATGTATAACTGATTCACTTTGTTATAAAGCAGAAACTAACACACCATTGTAAAGCAATTATACTCCAATAAAGATGTAAAAAAAAAAAAAAAACAGCATCCGCCTGCCAATGCGGAGGGCACGGGTTTGATCACTGGTCCAGAAAGATTCCATGTGCCACGAAGCAACTAAGCCCGTGCGCCACAAAAAAAAAAAAAAAAAAAAAAAAGAATTCAGAGACTGGAGAGGGAACTCCAGGTATGAACCATAGCACAAGCAGCAGGAGAGGGCAGCTGGCTTCCGAGAAGGCAGAGCTGTCAGGACTGAGGGTTCCTGGAGGAAAGTAGCTGAAGTGGAGCTCAGAGAAGCCAGCCAGGGCCAGCTTAGCGAGGGCCCCAAGTGCCAGGCTGAGGGCTGAGGCCTGTTCCTGAAGGCACCGGGGAGCCATTGAGGGTTTCAGGCAGAGGAAGCAGGAGGTCAGACCTTTTCTGAGTGGTGACCACCGTGAAGAATGACCGTGGGGGAGACACGAGGTGGGAAGGTGCTGCTTCCTTGTCTACCTGTGGAGGAGATGGAATGGGAGTCAAGGGACAGGCGGGGGGGAGTTGGGAGGGAGATGTTTGGAAGCTGCCTTCTGTCTTTGTGGCTCTTTGTGCCATGTCTGTTAGCTCTCTGCTTGGCGGAAACGTTGTAGCTGTGTCCCTATTATGGAGGCAAGTGTTTTACTGGGCATCTTATTCCCGGGGGTCTCTACACCACAGCGGGCCCTGCTGGCTTCTGGCCTCACCGGCAGCATCCTGTGGAGAGTGGGATGCAGCTGGCCTCAGGGGGCTATGGCAATTTCACAGCCCCCTGAAAAGTTGGCGTGGCCCTGGCGGGGCAGGGCAGGGCCCACTCCTCAGCAGAGCCAGCCTCCTCCATGGCCCACAAGCCCTGCATTCTGCCCTTTCTGTTCCTGATGAGTCGCAACGTGGGGATTGGGAGCCAGACACCGGAGGGGAACCCGTTTGCAGGTGGGGGGATTCTGCCACACCACTGTAATGAGCAAGAAGACGTCCCAGGCCACCTGGTCACTGTGGGGGTCCCACCTGCTTGGGAGGGGGCTGCAGGGGGCTGGGCCTCAGGTGAGGCCACCGGGAGGGCTTGTGAGTGGGAATCCAGGTTGGGAACCACCCAGAAGGTCCAGCAGTTGCCAAGAGGTGCCTGTGCTTTAGGGCGAGGCTGGGGCACACCCAGCTGGAAGCCCTTCCTCCCTAAGAGGAGCAAACTGTGTGCAGCTGTGTCCCTGTGTGGAAGGGCAGAGGCTTCCTAGGAGAAAACAGTGAAAGGTGCACCACAGTGGAAGGCTACCAGGGAGGGCGGGGCTGGGGCATCTCTAGAGCAGGCCTGGCCTCCTTGCTGGCTATCTGCTGGGTGTGCTCCAGACGTGCCTCTTCTAGCTCCTCAGTAGTCCCGGAGGCCCAGTTGGTCTCTGAGGGCAGAGTCAGGGTGCCCAGCCCAATTGACAGGAGCTGGTGGCTGATGGACAGCTCAGAAGACAGTGCTTCCCCAGCTGGGCCCTCGCTCAGCAGCCTGACACCCCCTGGCTCTGACTGCCTGGCCCTCATCCCCAGCAGGAGGTGGGCCTCTGCCTCGCAGAGTCCAGCGCCTGGTGGTGGGGATCCTAGGGTTCTGGCGCCCTCCTGTCTCTCGAATCAGGAGTCAGGGTCAGACCTGTCCAGCATCCAAGAAGGACACAAAACCCCTTACCCGAGATGAGAGTGGCTGCCATCGGCCCCAGTGGTGGGACCAGAACAGGAGGATCCTGGGCCCCGATGGGCAGGGTCTGGGCCAGGAACTGAGAAGAAGCCCTGCATCTCCTTCCTCCCTTGGGGACCAGCCTCAGCTTCCTCATCTCTCAGGAGGGGCTGACACCCCTCCTTCTGGCCTCAAAGGGCTGTTGGGAGCATAAAATGAGGTAATTCTTTGAACTCAGCCCTGAATTCCTTCCAAATAACAATCTGTCCTGCCACTGTCCCTGGATGCCCTAGGCATAGCTGGGAGCCGGACTCCATTTCAGCTCTCTGAAGCCACCCCTCCTTGACAAGAGCCTGTCCCCTCCCAGGTTCCAGAGAGCAGGTTCAAGCTCTCTCTGTTTTCATCTTCTTCCCAAACATCGGGGCTGTTTTTACCCTCTCTGCCCCACCCCGGCCCCCCACTCGAAGCATGACCTGGGAGTCAGAGTTGAAGGGAGTAAAGTGAAGCTGGCCATTCACTCCTGTCTCTCTCCCCTCTCTCCTCTCCTGCCCGCCGTCCGCCAACTCAAGCCCAGATGCAGCAGGACCTCCCTGTGTCACTGCCTTCTTCCTTTCTACACCACGACTATCAGTCAAACTCCATGAGCCGAATTGGCGAGGCTCTGCTTGTGAAAGATAAAGCAATCCTGTGGAGACAAAAAAATCCTCTCTCTTAAGAAAAAGTAGTTTTTAGGGCTGTTGTTTCACTGTGGACCAAAAAGTCTAGTTTGACCCTCAAAAGTGGGCAAGGACCTCCGTGTTTAGGGGGTGTACACCCGGTTACCGTGACCTCATGGGAGGCTGCGGGGCGATATGACTTAGCAGCAGTGACTAATACAGTTTTCCTGTTTTCACCAACATCATTCCATCATGCATGTGCGGAAGTCTAGTCCTCACAAAGCTTTGTGACATGGGGACTGTCATTCTTGTACAGAAGGGAAGGTCCGGCAGGGGTGAGTTGGCAGAGCCTCCCAGGGCTCCACCTTGTCAGCTGCTGGTGTCATCTTGTCTGGTAGGTGGCTCTCAGTGCCAGTGTCCACCCTCTCCAGACTCATGCACCGAGTCACAGTGACCATCCCGTAGGGCTATCAGTCGTCCCTTCCCTGCAGGAAAGCCAGGTCAGGGCAGAGAAACAAATTATAATTGGAAGGTAGATTTGTGGGCAGGAGGCTTCCGGCAGGGACCGCACTTAGGGCTGGCTGGTGGCCTCCCTGGACCCCACCGTGCACATTAGCTCTGCCTTCCCATTGGTGCCGTCTCAACACACAGCAACGGTGACAGGAGCCACCAGGCTCCTTGTCTAGCATGCCCCATGTGCCTGCCTGTCCCATCCATCACGAATTGATTTTCCTTGCTAACGCTCAGATTTCCCAAAGGGTTTTCCTACTGTTTATAGGTAGCAATTACCATTGCTCAGATAGAGATTCTAAAAGCTGGGATTCAGGGGGAGTATGGCACTGGCCTGAGATGACAGAGTGGGCTCTGGGAGGCACGCTTGGTGGGGTCTGCCCTCACAAAGGGTAGGTCAGCAGCCTCTGGGCTCGGTCTGCATACAGGGAGGGGTTGCATGGCCAGTTCGTGCCTCTCCACTGAGTGATGGTATGAGTGGATCCGTTCTTTTGACGAGTGTGTCCTGAGTATCTGCTGTGTGCTGCTGCGTCCTGGGTGCTGGAGACATGCAGGGAAAATACAGGTGGCCATGCAACTCACAGTCCCTTTGGGGACACAGAGAGCTCAGGAAGCAATGGACCCTGGTGCTGGCTGGGAAGCAGATCAGACCTGGGGGCCCTTCCAGGAGGAAGCAGCCACGAGGCTGGGCCTCCAGAAGAGTAGGGTTTTGTCAGGAAGTGAACGAATGAAGTGGGTGGCAATGAGGCGGCCGTTTCAGGTAAGATCCCGAGAGCGCGTGAGGGTGGGAAGGAAGGCTTTGTCGGCCCTGAGCCCAGGGTTAACCTGACTAGTGTTTCCAGAAATTCATGCTGGCTGTGCTGTGGGGAAGGAAGGGTTCCTCACCTTTCTTGTGCAGTGGACCGCTTTGACATCTGGTGAGGCCCCTGGGCACCTGCACCAATAATGTTTGTAAATGTAAAATATTAAATACATGATAATAAAAGAGTGAAGAAATACAAATGAAGCCAATAGTATGAGTCGCAGTTATCAAAACAGAACACAATTTTGTGATATAGCAATATCTGTTCTTAATTAAGACATTAAAAATTAGATCTGTTGGTGTGTCTAGAATGACCCCCCTTTCCAAGTTGTGATGAGTGTAGACGACATTTCACAACCACCAGCAGCAACTGAGGAGTGATTTCTGCCAGTGACAGTCCCGGCATTGCCCCCGCCACTGGGGTTTGTGGCCTGCGTTCTCCCTGAAGGAAAGGCCATGTTGCATTTACAGTGGTCAGCGTCCCCATCCCAGTGTAGGCTCCAGGTGGAGAATCCCTGAGTTGGTGGGAGGGGCTGCTGAGGAGGGAGTGGCAATATCCTGGCAGGGGTTAGAGGGAAAGGAAGGGATGGATTCAGAGTTGGTGGTGATGCCTGGGTATAAAGTGTGGCAAAGAGGAAGGAGTGGGGCTGGGTCCCAGCGTTCTGGCCATTTGCAAAGCCAGAGCTCGTCCTTGGGCCTGTGGTTTCTGCTGACACGTCCCTGATTGTCTTTCAGGTCAATGAAATTTATCACGATGAGTCCTTGGGGGCCCACATCAATGTCGTCCTGGTGCGGATAATCCTGCTGAGCTACGGGAAGGTGAGTGGGCACTGCAGGCTGGTGCCTTCCAGACACACCGGAGCCCCCGCCTCTGTGGGATGAATGGGGCCCTCCAGTGAGGTGCAGGCCTCCTATAAAAGCCTTTGTGTTGCCCAAAACCACCCTACCTCTACCTGGCTGCCCTGTGGTTCATACAAGAAACAAGGAGCTTGTGAGCCACGGCTACTCTGCTTTCAGCCTCACTCCTTTCAAAATTTAGGTTTTTTTTATTTTAAGAAGAAAAATTTTATTTCAAACAGGTTCAGTGGTATATGCGCTACAGCAAAGGCTGGTTGTAGCAGTTTCCTTTCAAACCTGTGCCGATGTATAAATTAGATGTTATTTGGGAATGATTAATTTCTGGTAAAATGTAGATTCAATCCAACATTATGCCAATTTTTACACTTATTGTAGACCCTATGTTAGTACTAGAGGTTAAATTTTCATCACCAAAAAATGAGAATAACCTTACAGCTACTCCTAAGGTAATGAGCTATGCAATTAATTCCTCACTATTGCTTTGAAAATATACCCCTAGGTTGTTAAGAGAAATTCCAGCTCCATCCAAATCTATTTTTTAATTCTTCAGTCATCACCTACTGTTGGCTTGATTGTCACTCCTCTTCTTATTTGACCCCAACCAATTGAACGCCAGTGTTTCTCAACTCTTTGGCTAAGGGCAATTTTTTCTCCTACTTCTGTGCACACAGGGTTAGTCAAAACGATTTTGTCCAAATCAGCCTTGACTGCACTAACTCTTCCTCCTGTCGGCAGGGATCCTATGTTCACCATAAGCACTTCATTCTTAGACAGCTTTTGCACTTTTGCTGCTTTCTGGTCTCCTTCAGTGCGTACACCTAGAAGCCGTCTAAGCAGGAAATAGGGAATTTCCAATTCTGTGAGGATTTCAGGTAAAGCTCCAACTGCGCCATTCTGTCAGCCCGGCACAAAGTGCGGTCAATTTTTCTTCCAACTCCAATAAGACCTCCTGGAGCAGCATACTGAAGATCATTATACTATGCGAAAAGCGATACAATTTTGGAAAAGATGGGTTGACACATGAGTTTTCCTTCACTATCTTTGGAAACAATACCAGGTCTGACTTCTATCTCCTGGCCCAACTTTAATACTCCTTTTAGAATACTACCACCAGCTACACCCCCCTTAAGGTCATCAACCTCACAGCCAGGTTTGTTGACGTCAAAGGATCTAACAACAATAAGTCGGGGTCCTGAAGTAAAGTCTCTTAGGGGTACTGGAATTTTCTTTACTAGGTACTCGCAGACAACTTCAATATTGTATTTTAGCTGAGTAGAAATTGGAATAATAGGAGCTCCTTCTGCTACTGTACCTTGTACAAATGCAAGGATCTGTTCATACTGTTCTTTAGCCTGGCTTTCTTTTACCGAATCAGTTTTATTCTGTAGAATCAAAATATGCTTCAGTTTCATGATTTCAGTAGCAGCCAGGTGTTCAGCAGTCTGAGGCTGAGGACAAGACTCGTTACCAGCTATCAACAGAAGAGCTGCATCCATCACTGCGGCACCGTTCACCCTAGTAGCCATCAAAATATTGTGGCCAGGACAGTCAACAAAGGAAACACGTCTGACTAATTTGAAGTTCCCTTTGGTCCCTGGAATGTCTGTAGGAAACTCATCAGGTGTACTACTTCCACAGGATCTAGAACATTCTGGCCAAGGACAACTTGGGTCGTCAAGTTTATATATCTTAGCATTAGCATAGCCAAGCTTGACTGTAATATTTCTTTCTAGTTCATCTTTGAACCTGACAATGTGAACTCCAGAAATAGCTCTTACAATCCCAGATTTCCCATGAGCTACATGACCAATTGTACCTATATTAATTGTGCACTGTCTGCTGATAACATCATGTGAAAGTGGCATCAACTTGGTAACATCCAAAGTGTTGAGATCTTGCTGAAAAAGGTGCAGCTGCCCTAAAGTCACACCGGCCTCACGCCCCCCACCCCCCACCCTGCCCTGCTATCTTGCCTGGAGGCTAAAATTTAGGTTTCGTTATTATTCAAGTTTGGTGAGACCAACAGATCAGGAGGTGACTGCCATGGTTTTTTTTGTTTGTTTGGTTTTTTGCGGTACGCGGGCCTCTCACTGTTGTGGCCTCTCCGGTTGCGGAGCACAGGCTCTGGACGCGCAGGCTCAGCGGCCATGGCTCACGGGCCCAGCCGCTCCACGGCATGTGGGATCTTCCCGGACCGGGGCACGAACCCGTGTCCCCTGCATCAGCAGGCAGACTCTCAACCACTGTGCCACCAGGGAAGCCCGCCTGCCATGGTTTTTTTACCCACAGTTTCTGGCCATGCAGGGCCGCACCAGAAACACCATGGTTGGTCAGGAGGCCTAAGGAAGGAGAAGGAAACTGTGGGCAAGCACCTTTATTGTGGTTTCCTCAGGAAGGACAAGGTAAGGCGGGGTAAGCAGGCTTAGGATTGGCCAGTGTGAATAATTTTCAGCAGGCTCAGGAGCATTGGGGCTGCCCCTAGTTGTTTGGTACCTGGCCCTATTGATTTGCACAGGGGATAGTGGGCTGGAGTGTGAGAGCCCAATGAAGGAGGTGGCTGGGGGTGTGGACTCTGAATTGGTTGGTTTGCATTTGAAGAGCATATGATCCAGAATGAGTTGTTTACTGTCTCTAGGAATTGGCTGACCCTGGGAGGAGCAGGTCCTCCCAGGTCAGCAAGGCCCTGGATGTCAAAGCATCAGAAACAACCTGTGTCCTCCTCTTCTCATGCCACGTAGCTGCTGTTCTAACTGAGCAGTCTTGCCCTTCTTACTTCCCTTTGTTGTGAAACTTGGAACCGTCTTTCCTAGCAGCATGCACGGGTCTATGCACCAGGATTAGAAAGCCCCCAGGCACAAAGACCTGAGATGGAAAAATAAGGGGGTGCCTAAAAGGAGAACTGGTGAGGAAGGAAGGAGCCCCATGGTGCTGGCCAGTGTGTTCTGAGCAAGTGCCTATGCCAGGCAGCTCGGGAACACTTTACATGAAATTATCTCACTTCGTCCAAGGACAGATGGGGAAGAGGAGCTATGAGGATCCCACTTCACAGATAAGGACACTGAGGTTTAAGGCAGCTCAGTGGCATGAGTAGCCAGTGGTATATGGCTCCTTAGGAGTCCAGCTTCTCACCCTGGCAGCCAAATTCTGGAGTCCGTGGTCTGACCCCACGCAGTATGAAGAAAGTCAAGTCATAATAAGATGAGGCACATAAGGCATAGTAAATTATGCGAAGGGTCCTGCCTGCCGATGCAGGGGACACGGGTTCGTGCCCCGGTCCGGGAAGATCCCACATGCCGTGGAGCGGCTGGGCCCGTGAGCCATGGCCGCTGAGCCTGCGCATCTGGAGCCTGTGCTCTGCAACGGGAGAGGCCACAACAGTGAGAGGCACGCGTACTGCAAAAAAAAAAAAAAAAAAGAAAGTTGTGAATTATGCAAAGGGTCAACTCCTCTACTCAAAGAGAGAGAATCTCATTCTCACAAAATAAAATCGAACTGCACACAATGTACAAGGCCTGCAGTACAGAAATGACAATGAAGGACTTTATGGCTGGTCAAATTCCAGGAACAGTGGACCTTGAGCCCACTCTTCCTACCCTGGGAAGTGTGTCACTCTAAAGTGATGGAAGTGACCACAGTGAGGATAGCAGTCATGGTCCTTCATGCCCCATGGAGAACATAAAGTGTACCAAAGTGGACTGTCAGATCAAGGGAGAAATTTGCAAAAACCTTACTGCAGGAGTCTTTCATACCCTTTTCAAGACCTTTAACAGATCATATTTTAAGAGGCATAGGAGTTTCCCCTACCTCCAGTATCCTTGTTGCTTAAAAAAAAAAGCCTTCTCAGTTCAAGCCTTCTTTAATAAGTTATTCAGTCATTTATAGCCAATAACAAATGTTCATGATTTTTAAGAGACAGTATCCCTGCATTGATCTCTTCTGTCTAGAGCTCACTGTCCAGTCCAGCAGGCACTAGACACATGTGGCTACTGAGCACTTGAAATGTACTTAGTCCAAACTGAGATGTTCTGTAAGTATAAAACATATGCCTGGTTTCAAAGACTTAGTACAAAAAAAAAAAAAAAAGGAAAGATGTAAGATACTTTCTTAATAATTTGATATTAATGAAATAATGTTTTGGATATATTGGAGTAAATAAAATATTTTATTAAGTTAAAAAAAGGCATAGGAGTTTCAAGTAATATAGTGGATAAAGTTAAATTAGTAGTTATATCATTTTTTCCCCTTGCCCTATGGAAAAATGTGCCTTCTTTTTGAGGAATCATAGAACACTTAAAAATTACAGAAGTACTTCAGGTCATAAAGAAAATTTTAGTGAGTTTTATTTATTTATTTTATTTTATTTTTTAATTAATTAATTTTTTTTTTGCGGTACACGGGCCTCTCACTGTTGTGGCCTCTCCCGTTGCAGAGCACAGGCTCTGGACGCACAGGCTCAGCGGCCATGACTCACGGGCCCAGCCGCTCCACGGCATGTGGGATCTTCCCGGACCGGGGCACGAACCCGTGTCCCCTGCATCAGCAGGCAGACTCTCAACCACTGTGCCACCAGGGAAGCCCTTAGTGAATTTTATACAGCAAAAATAGTTTGGGCTATTCTCTGACTCGGTGCTCTAAAACTAGGTGGAGAGAAGGGATATATAAAAAGAATAAATCCAGTCTCTTTGAAAAAAAAAATCTCCTAGGAAGAATAATATTAGACCCTCAGTTGCAGACCATTGGGAAAACTAATGAAAACAAGAGTACTACAGATCAAAACCTGTGGGATGTGACCAAGGCTGTATTCATAGGCAGGTGCTTTCCAAGATCACACAGAGCGAATGAAAACAAGTTAACCCTGTATTCAGCTCGGTAAGTTAGAACAGATGTTAACAACCACCCAAAACCAAAAACCTAAAGAAAGTAAAAATAAGGAAATAGTTCAGAAAAAAGCAGAAATCAATACATTAGAAAATAGAAAGAAACAATAGGATCAATCAAGAGGAGAGCCTTGGAAAAAGCAAATCTCTGGCATATTCAGTCTAGAAGAAAAGAGAGGAAGCATAAACTAAAAGAAAGAGTGCGTATAATGCAACCCACAGCGGGATGCTTATCCCAGCTGAAGAGAAAGCTTTGGAGGAGGTTGCTGCCCTAGGCAGCTGTTGGGAGATCTCCACCTGGGCCTTCTCCCCATCCCTCGACTCTGACACCCAGTGGTGGTCAATGGAGGAGGAGTGTGCACACCTTCTTCTGCATGTAAGCAGGCAGGTTTGTGGCATGGCAGTGCACTCTGGGCATGCAGACACAGTACACAGCCAGGGAAGGCTGGGGTGGCCCAGGCCCAGTGACACAGTTCCAGCCTCCATCCTTGGAACGTCCCATGGGACTTTGCCCATCCCCACTGCAGCAGCCATCAACATGTTCGCCATCCCTTCCCCTCCTCAGGCTGGGTCCTACCAGTCCCTCCTTTCCTGGCCTGAGACCCCCTTAGCATCCTCCAGGGTCTGAGGAATTTTTAGGTGTGTAGTGTGAGGGATGGGCATGATTATATCCAACCTCCCTCCCCACTTTCTACCTCTGGAGAGGGGACATGGGAAACTTCACGTTGTGGGGTAGGAAGGGGAGGAGAGCCACCAAGTGGTCTGAGCCCTAAAAAGAAAAATTGGAGAATTGTGCATGGTTAATTGCTTACCAGCACTGGCAAAGCTTTGGCTCTTTTTTCACCTAAAAACTGTCTGGTTCCTTCTCCCAGTGTTGATTACTCAATGGAACAAGGCCTTGTTTATTTTAACTACTTCCTGGCAGGCTCTGTGCTAAATTGCCCCCACCCAAAGCTGTTTCTTCTTATTCTTCGTTCCTTAAGTGTCACAGGCAGGTAGAAACCAGGTAGAAAACCTGAAGGTGAGATTTTGAGAACCTCCGTCAGGGACCTGGAAATCCTGGGAAACAAGGGTTTCCTGGGGAAATGGGAATATTTCAAAGCTGACTCCAAAAAATGTAGAAAATACCACAATAAGCCTCATAACCATGGTGGGAACTCAAATTCTTCTCTGTTTTCAAAGTTATCTTAAAATTACCTCTAAATAGAGAGTCGGATAATATATTTTTGCCAGTCTATTCTTATTCATTTGCAAGGAATTATTAAGCAAAGATAAAACAATACCACATAAAGTGTTTCAGAATATATATATATATGTTCTGAAATCCACCCAATTTATCTTTATAGCCAACATGATTCCTACACACAAAGCTGCCAAAGGTAGCATATCTAAGACAAAGTACAGACCTGTTTCACTTCTAAAAATAGATGTAAGAATTCCTGAGGCTTTAAGCATTTAATTCAATAATGCATAAAGAGAAACTCTCACCATGATAAAATAGGGTTTATTCTAGGGATGTGATGATTGTTTAATATTAGAAAGTCTGTTCATATAATTCATCACATCCATTTGCCTAATGACAAAGCTCGTCATCTAACAAATACTTTTTATAAAAAATATTTATTTATTTATTTGATTGTGCTGGGTCTTAGCGCAGGGTCATGCACGGCATGTGGGATCTTTAGTTGGGCACGCGGGATCTTTAGTTGGGCATGCGGGATCTTTAGTTATGGCATGCGGGATCTTTAGTTGAGGCACGTGGGATCTTGTTCCCCAACCAGGGATCGAACCCAGGCCTCCTGCATTGGGAACACAGAGTCTTAGCCACTGGACCATTAGGGAAGTCCCTAACAAATACTTTTTGAGGGTTTTTTGTGCCAAGCACTGTGCCGTGTCACTGACGTGGTCCCTGACCTCAGGGGCTGCTCTAGAGCAGAGGTGCAGATGAGGAAACAGTTACAACTGAGGGCTCAGGGACTTGGTCAGGGCAAGGGGGGCAGGCAATCTTATTTAGAGGTTAGGGCAAGCGACTGGAGGCAGTGACTTTTCAGCCATGGGGAGGGAGTGAAAAGGGGAAGAACCAGCACAGGGAGCGGTGGCTTAGGAGAGGGTGGGAGGCATCAAAGGGAGCTTAGTGAGCTCCCTTTAGTGACCTTAGTGACCTTAGTGACCTTAGTGAGCTGTCCTGGGACCGTGGCCACAGGGTGAAGAAAGGAGAGAAGATGAAAGAGAACTTTAGGAGGCCAAACCAGGAGCGGATGGGTGCTACGCGGGTGAATGTGGAGGGACGCTGAGTCCGTGCCTTGGGCAACCTGGTAGATGATAATGCCGACCCCTGAGATGGAGAGCACGGAGCCGGGGGAAAGTGGCATGTGGGGAAGAAAGGCAGTGAGCTCAGGGGAGACGTGCTGAGTTTGAGGTGCTTTGTGCCATCCCAGTGGAGATAGCCAGGGAGATGCTGTCATGGGGAACTGGAGCCTGGAGAGAAGAGATGAGCGTGTTTTGCAAAGGCATGGATGGGGGTGCACAGAGAAGCACACCGAGTCGGGGGCAACTGAGAAAGAGCCCCAGGGGGCTCTGCTGAAGGCACCAGCAGGGCAAGGAGTGTGATCAGCTCCATAGGAACTGAGAGGGTATCTCATGGTTTTTAAAAGATCTGTGAAACTAGTAACAGATGGTAACATGACAACCCAAATTTTATTTAAAGGTAGAAAAAGAAGCACATTGTCCCTAAAAGTGTTCTGCATAGCTAATTCTCAGGATGTTCATAGATGTTTTCACAGGAGAATAGAGGGGTTCCATGGTCAAATGAGTCTGGGAAATGCTTATAAAACAAAGTAAAACAGGTATTCCTGACAGCAAAATTTCTCAGAGACTTTACTATGAAAATGTGCAGGGTGAATCTCTAGGAGATGGATCAGTATGCATGGTTTCTCCAAACTATTTCTCAACAGAACCCTTTTCCTCGTGGAATCAACATTCTACAGAATTTGCTTTGGGACATGCTGCTCTTATGAAACAGTTACAGTAAAATTGGCAACAAGAAAGAGACGCATAACTTTGTTACTGAGGTTTTGGAATTCTGGACAATGTCGTATGACATGAAACCAGTATCAGAGGAGAACAGATAAAATTATAATTGTTTGCTAATAATTATGTGCCCGGAAAACCTAAAAGAATCCATCAGAAAACCAAGGAGTTTAGTGACATGGCCAAATATAAGATAATTACACAAAACCCAATAATTTCTGTGTGAACCCACAATGCCCTGGTAGTAAAGATAATAGGGAAAGAAAAGTTCCCTTAACGATAGTAACCAAAAACATAAAATACCTGGAATAGTCCTAACAAGACAGCTATAAGACCTACGTATAAGAAGAAAATTGCACATTGTTAATGATAGGAAAAAAATAAAAATAAATGAAGAGACATATGCTATTCCTTACAGGAACACTGGGTATAGTAGTGAGGTTGACTTTTCCCAGATTAATAATTGGAAACTTGATGGAATGATTCTAAGATTCATCTAGAAGCATAAACAGTCAAGAATGGCTGGGAGCGGCTTCCCTGGTGGCACAGTGGTTAAGAATCCACCTGCCAATGCAGGGGACATGGGTTCGAGCCCTGGTCTGGGAAGATCCCACATGCTGCGGAGCAACTAAGCCCGTGTGCCACAACTACTGAGCCTGTGCTCTAGAGCCCTCGAGCCACAACTACTGAGCCCGCATGCCACAACTACTGAAGCCCGCACGCCTAGGGCCCGTGTTCCGCAACAAGAGAGGCCACTGCAGTGAGAAGCCCGCACACCACAACTAAGAGTAGCTCCCACTCGCTGCAACTAGAGAAAGCCTGTGCACAGCAACGAAGACCCAATGCAGCCAAAAATAAAAATAAATCAATAAATTTAAAAAGAAAAAAAAAAAAAGAATGGCTGGGAAAACCTTGAAAGCCAAGCAAATAAAAAGGATTTACTTCAAACACCTTGTAAAGCAAAAATAATTAAAATATACTATATTTGCATAAGCATTAACAGATCAACTGAATAAAATATATAGCTCTGAAAATACCTCTCATATAAATAACATGCGATAAATATAAATGGAATGGTTATAAAGTGTTATAAATAAATCTATGATAAATATAAATTTCATATATAGCAAATTAAATACATCAGATGATAAACATAGGCCAATAAAATTCAACTAGTTAAACCATACAAATCAAGAAGAAAATATTCATTGTCAAGGACTTCCTAAGCATAAATACAGTAGAAGGGATTATAAAGAGAAAGATAGATATATTTGAATACTTAAAATATAAAATCATCAAAAAACACAAACAAAGGGCAAACCACAATCAGGAAAAGCATTTGCAATATGGAAAAGATATCCTAATATATGAAGAGCCCTAGGAAAAATAGAATTGGCAATGGACATAAGCAATTAACTGAAGAAAAAATACAAATGGCAAAAAAAGAGAAAACATTGAACTTTACTATTAATCAAAGAAATAAAAGTTTACCATTTTAAAAGCATCAGCTGTGTTAAGATTAAGACGAGGGATTTACTGCTGGCTTGGGTGAATGTAGCAGTACACTCCCCTGGTATGAGTATAAATGTGTACACATTTCTGGAAGGAAATGTGACAGTTTGTCATTTCCCTTAAAAATGTTCTTCATGTTTGCCCCCAGTCATTCGTTTCTATGATTCTATTCCAAAGCAGTTAACAGAGCTGTGGATGAAGTTTTAGGAACAAGACAAACGCCATGGCCTTATTTCTAAGTGTAAACAACTGGGAGCAATCTAAATTGTCTGCCAATAGGGGTCTAGTTAAATAAATTACAATATGTCTATGTGGTAGATTATTAGACTGCCAATAAATCCCATTTTCAAAGCATGTTTAAGGGCTTGGGGAAATGGTTACAGCATTAAGTCAAGTTTGTTTGCTTTTTGGAAAAAAGGATATAAGCTTACAGTAGTAGGATCTCAATTTTGTTTGCAAATATATACACAGAAGGGACTCAAGGAATACATCAGACGTGAATAGTACTTATCTCTGGGTAGTAGGTGATGGATTTTTATTTTCTTCTTTGTACTTTACTGAATTTTCTTAATTTATCATGATAAGGATGTTTCCTTTATAATTGAAATAGTGCATTTTTAATTATGGAAAATTTGTTTATATTTTTAAAAAATCATTTAAAAATGGTAGAGTCCAAGTAATTCTGTTTAACTGAATGCTAGCACCTGGGGAAGGGTCTCCAGTGGCATGCCACAGGGCTCTGTCATGTCCAACATTTTATTTCTGATTTGAAGGAGCATGTAGAAAGGACTTCATGCTTTTGCTTGGCACCTCTTCTCTGTGGTGGCTTGGAGGCACTTGGAGAGGGATCTGTGTTCTTCTGCCTGGGAACTCTGTCACCTGAGTGTCTGTGGAAACTTTGGGCAAGCCATCTTGGCCAGAGGGAGGATGCAGGCTGCCACAAGTACGTGGCCTTACCTACAGGTGAGGCTGTATTACCCAGGTGTTGCAGGCACCTCCCTCATGGCCATGACCAGTCTGGTCCTTTATGTTCCACCTCGTAGGGAGGGGTTCTGCTTTGCGTGAGCCATGTTGGTACCCTCCGAGTCCCCCATAGGCAGAGTGAGGGTAAGGGAAGCGGGCATGGACCCCATTGTGAGGCTACGGCCTACTCTTCCTGGGGACAGTATGGGGAGGAGGGCAGGCCATGGGGCTGCCTCGAGCCCATGGCCAACAAGACGGGTGGCCACAGCACACTTGGGCAAGTGGAGCAGCTTCAATGAGACTAGGACCAATACAGTGAGAAGTGAGAGGGCACAGGGGGACCAACGCCTCCCTCGCCTTCATGACTTCCCACTGGGAAGGAGTTTGGGAATCCATGATGGTGAGGCGACAGGAAGGGAGAATGTGGAGCTGGATGTGTGCTTTCAGAACCGAGTCCAGGCTGCACCCACCGCACTCCAGCAGGGCTCGGCAGACCAGCCTTAGACTTCTGCCGATGACCTCAGAGGTGTCAAGATAAAAGAGGTACCATGATGTGGAGTTAGAACCCCACATCCATCCCCAGCCCCTGAAGCCTGGCCGGGAAGGACAACATGCTGCCACCCCTCTGCTGGCCCCCAGCCCCTGATGGCAGCGGGGCTGACCAGTATCTTGTAGCAAAGCCCACCCCACACTCTGCCCAGCTTCTCCCACCTCCCCAGCCCACCTCTTCTCGGGAAGCCATGGGGGAGGCTGGCGCCCATCAGGGCCTCTGTTTCCTGGGGGATTCCAGAAAGTTATAGGGCCAGACTTGGTCCTCCTCCAGCAAGTGGCAGGATTGTGAGTGGGGAGTGGAGTCCAGGGTGTGAATCTCACTTTCTCTGGGGAGGACACACTGCAGAAGTACAGGTAGGGGGAGAGTAGAGTTGGGAGGACATGGCTGGCCAACCACATCCAGGAGGGCTGGCACTAGACAGATATCCGGACGCAGAGGGACTGTGGCCCCACCTGCTGGCCCATCGTCTCTGGAACGGAGCATTCTGTGCCTTGCACAGAGCATAGGAGCCTAGGGACAGTGCGGCGTGTTTGGCTGTGGGCTCAGGAGCAACCCCCGTGAGAAAGGAGGGGTTGTTCCACTGACCTGGAGCAATCAGACCATAAGTCTGAACATGACAGTCCATGGAGAGTAGCTGTCAGGGCCAAGGGTGCCAAGCCAGACACACAGAATGCCTCAGAGCCAAAGGTCGCATCACGGACCAATATTTCTGTAAGTACATCTAAAAGGAATTTTCTAGAAAAGGGAAATGTGACAAAAACCAAGATTATACAAAAATACCGGCCCCTGGGCTTCCCTGGTGGCGCAGTGGTTGAGAGTCCGCCTGCCGATGCAGGGGACACGGGTTCGTGCCCCGGTCCGGGAAGATCCCACATGCCGCGGAGCGGCTAGGCCCGTGAGCCGTGGCCGCTGAGCCTACGCGTCCGAAGCCTGTGCTCCGCAATGGGAGAGGCCACAACAGTGAGAGGCCCGCGTACCACAAAAAAAAAAAAAAAAAAATACCGGCCCCGACTTTTTATTATTAAATTCCACAGATATAAAATCACTCCATCAAACTGCTATAAAAGTTTCCCATTTCTGTGCTTGTGCCTATCTCGTTGTGGGCGATAAGTTTGTGTCCACTGGTCACAGACTCCACTTGGCACAGTGCTGGGGATGAGGCCCTGTTTTTAGGTGTCTGAGGGACCTCAGGGAAGTGGGAAGCATGCCTCCTGAGCAGGTGGATCCTGGGACCTGCCTGCCTGCTCCCAGGACTGGAGCACCAGCTCCCCATGAACTCAGCAGTAAACAAGATTGTTTCAGAGTGGTGAGCACCATGGGGTGCCCTGGATGGGGTGACCCAGCAGGAGACTGCCTGGCTGGGATTCACGTAAATGGAATGAGCTCTGCTTGTTCAAGGAAAAGCCAGGAGGGGCTTCTAGATGGGGTTGGGGAGTACAGTTTGGCTCACGGAGAGGATGGATTCTGATGAGCTGCTCCTCAAGGAGCCACGCATTTCCTGTCAGTGAGTGAGGCCCTGTCCCTGGAAGACTTTAAGCATAGCAAGGCCGAGGTGACTGGAGCCAGGAGCCCTGCCAGGAGAGGGGCCTGAGCTGTGTCCCCCAAGGCCCGGCCGGAAGCGCTCTAGGGGCTGTGAGGCCGAGACCCAGGCTTGGGGCAGAAAGTGGCCCGGTATTCAGATGCTGTTATTTATTCCAAGCTGTGATGGAAATAGAGCAGCTTCCGTACCCTCCGCTCCCCCTGTGCCTGTCCCCAGGCCTCGCCAAGGCTCCAGTGGGGATAAAATCAGTAGCACTTGTGCAAGTGACATGTTGTTTGTCTTCCAGCTTATGAGAAGCCTCTGAGTTATCTCAAGTTTTGCCTAAAACAACGTTTTTCTCCATTTCTTAAAAAAAAAAAAAAACACAGCAGAAGAAAAGAGATTATCTTATTTTATACAATATGCCATCAGCCAGGGAGCAGAACACCGGCAACACTTGAGGGTTGCATAGCAACTGGCTTTTCAATTGATTTTTTTTTTTTGAGAAGGCACCAAAGCTACTGAACTGTTCTCATTTTAAATATTTCCTAAGATGATTAAAATCAAAGCAAACGGAAATCAGAGACTTGGGGACAATCAAAGAACATAAGGTATCTTGTCAGGTCAAGACAAAATATGGAATGCTCTTAGAAATTTTTCAGCGTTGGAGGGGAAGGGTCTGAGAAATTCTGACTGTGAGTCTCTTAGGGGAAGGCAAGAGAAGAGAATGCTGGGGCAGGGCTCAGTGTTCAAGGCCCAGTGCCACCATCTGCTTACTGCATGTCCTGGGCCATTGCCTACCTGCTGTGGACCTCCGCTTCCCTGACTGTGTGAGGGGCAGTGTAGGGGATTCAGAACACCCCAGGGACAGCCCCTGGTTTCCCCAGAGTCTGGGTCCCAACCCCCAATCAGATGGGGGCCAAGCATGGTGTCCAGCCCCCACCCCCACCCCCAGTCATTGCGGCCCACCTCCTGAGCCAGACTCTCCATGGTCCAGAGAAGAACAGGAAGCATTAGGGCCAGATGTGCCCCATAGGCTTGAGCTGGGAAGGTTCATGTGAAGAATCCTGAGCTGGCTTTCTCTGGGAATAGCTTCCCAGCCTCTGGGAGGATGTCTGGAATGTTCCTTGATGATATGGGAGTCCTGAGCAGAGAAATAAGGATCATGCCTTCCAGCCCTCACTGGTGTTGGGGTCGCAGATGCCTGTCATGAGGTTTGAGCTCCAGGCACCGCCTTGTCCGCTGGAGCTGCCTGGAGAAGACCCCCAGCCTCGGGGGAGCCTGTGCTGCACCCAGCCTGGGGCTTGGTGTTAATTCTGGCCCTGTTGATCCTTGTGGGAGCTTCAGTGAGCTATTTACTCTCACTGAGCCTTAGTGTCCCCTGTAAGGGGAGTGCACACTAGCAATGACAACAGGAACAAGGGTATTCATGCAAGTCACAGCCTGCAGTGCCCTCTTTGGCTCAGACCCTGTCTGCAGCCCCTTATGTGATGTCACACACTTCACCCTCACAGCAGCTCTCTGGGGCAGTCACCTCGTCAGCCCCACCTGCCAGGACAGGTGAGTGGCCTACCGAGGTCACACAGCGGTGAGCAGCTTTGCTGGGCTGTTATTCCACAGGCTGGGGAACATGAGCTCTGGGCTCTTTGGCTATGCTCCCCACAGAGGGCATTTTGCTGCCCCCCACCCTGGGGATGCTCGTGGCATGTAGCAGGTAGAGGCTGAGATGCTGCTCAGCATCCTTCAGTGCACAGGACAGTCCCCACCGCAGAGAATCACCTGGCCCCAAGGACCAGCAGTGCCAAGGTTGAGAATTGACCTCTGCTTTCTTTTTTTTTTTTTAATTTATTTATTTTTAAATTTATTTTTATTTTATTATTATTTTTTTAACATCTTTATTGGGGTATAATTGCTTTACAATGTTGTGTTAGTTTCTGCTTTATAACAAAGTGAATCAGTTATACATATACCTATGTTCCCATATCTCTTCCCTCTTGGACCTCTGCTTTCTTGAACCCAGCCGATCTGGACTCCACTCTGTGCACGCTGTCCTGTTTTGTGCATCTTTGGGAGGGCGGATTGGGCAGGAGACCCTCTGGGGTCATGGCAGTTGAGAAGGCTTCGGTGGGCTTCAGCTGGATCCATGGGACATGAGCCAAGGGGCAGAGACAAAGAACATTGTGGGTGCTGATCACCATGGACAGAAGCGCCTGAGCTCCCAGCTCGGTGCTGCGGTTGTGCCCACTTTGGAGATGGGAAGCCCAGGACAGTGAGGTAACTTGTCCAAGAACACAGGGCAGTTGACAGATGAGCAGGCCTCCAACCCCAGGGCCCTGAGCTGCCCAGGTGAGCCCCACCTGTCACTTGCAGGTGCCCTGGTGGGCAGGGTTTGTGGTCTGAGGGGCTCCCTGATATGCCCCCAAGCCTGCAGAGCCTCCAGGCTGCTGGTGCCACTTTTCTCCTGTCTCCTTGACTGAGGGAGGTAAGAGCATAAATACTGTAATTCAGCTCATTCTGGAGCAAACAATGGAAATGTCAGAGAGCAGTGATGAGAACGGAACTTTCTGCTCAGGTCTTAACTGATTTGTTTAATGTGGGACCACAGAGGCTGTCAGGAGCTTCCGTGGTCCCCCTTGAACCGGTGCCCTGGCGTCTCAGAGCAGAGCCCTGGGATCCAGGCGTCCCACCGGCTGAGGCCCCGCGCTGCTGTTCCTGCGGCAGCAGCGCCACCTGGTGGCCACCTTGGCTCTCGCCCTTCCTTTCTTGTCCCGCCTGCCTAGGGGAGATGGCCCTGCAGACAGAACACCTTCAGAGGTGGTGTGGCTTCCAGGCCCACCTCCACCTCTTTCTAGCGGTAGGACTTGGGGTGAGTTACTTCAGTTGTCTGAGACACGGTTTCTCATTCGGAGAATAGGTCAATAACAGCATCTATATCTTAAGGCAATTATACATTTTAAATTAGATGATACGTGTGAACGCAGAGCCCACTGTTACCACCCAGCCCCAGGGTGCATAAATGCCCTGTGTACTATAAAAACAGTTCCATGCACTATGGACAGCTGGCACCCTTGGCTCCCTCGGGGGGAGGGAGGCTGGTCTGTGAGATCCCGACCGGTTCTGGGGCCACCCCCTTACTGGGCCTGGGGTGCTGCCCCCTGGAACACCATGGCCCTCTGTGCAGTCCTCAGCCCAGCACAGGTGGGAACAGGCAGAGAAGCCAATGCAAAAAGGAGCAGATAGACGACTTTGGGGCCAGGAGGTTGCAGATGACTCCAGTGAGCTGGGTGTGAGAATCTTAACTGCAATAGCAGCTCTCTCAGCCTCTCTCCATCACTTCTGAAGGAGAAATAGACACGTCTCCTTTCCTCGCTCAGATGAGGACTACAGCTCACGTGCTGTGTGATACATAGCAAAGGCACGGGGTGGAGGCGTCTGAGGGCTGTGGATGTGGGCCAGGTGGCAGAAGAGTATGGGGAGATCCCACTAGAGCCCAAGTGACCCTCGTGGGTGCCCAGACCTCCCTCCTGGGCCCTCTGCCTGGACATCTCTGTCTGTGAGGAGCCCTTCAAGGCAGGCGGAACCTATGGGAAGGCTGGCAGCTCTCAGGAAGCAGGAGAAGTAGGTAGAGGAAAGGCTGAGCCTGGGGTGCTGGCTTCTGCCTAGAAGCTCGTGGGTGGTTGTTTGGAGGCTGCCACTAGGCAAGCCTGCTTCAGCCGTTTTTTCGTTCTTTTGAACCTCAGTTCTACTGACCTAACCTGAGTCCCAGGCTGGCTCTGGACTGTTCCCCCAGGAGCTGCACCCCGAGAAGCAGGAGAGCTCCCCAAAGGAAAACTGCTGAACTTTTACCGAGCAAACAAGCTGGGCCCAAAAGGATGATCCATGGCCTGTGTCCCGGCGTGCTGCAGACCCCACCTTTCCCTGCGAGTGTGTGGTCCTCTCCCCATGCCTCCTCTGCAAGTCCCACTGCCAGAAACCATCCTCCCTCTCTTACCAGGCGACACCTCTCTTGCTCATCTCCTGCCACCCCGTGGTCCTGACTGCTGAGACATTACACCAGACAACACCCCCATCCATCTCAGCAAATGTCCCCCTCCCCTCCCCCCTCCCTCCTCACTGACTCAGAGAGCTCTTTCTAAAATGCACATGCGTCTGGCACCTGCCACAGAGCACAAGGCACACTGCGCCCTCCTGAACTCTCCAGACCCTATGAGGATCCCAGCCCTTAGCTCCTTGGTGGCCATCTGAGATGGGTCAGATCCTTGAGAAAGTTGGGACATTAGCAGAGAAATAGGCAGTAAGCAGCTCTGCACCTTGGATGCCGGAACACTGACATCACCCTCCTCCTCCATGTCTCAGGGTCCTGTCTAGGCTGCAGGTTCCCAGGGCCCAGCGCGTGGCCATTGTTTTCTGTGACCTGCCTCCCCAGGGCCACCTCGTCCTGGTGTAGACCCTCCAAGCCCTTCTCTCTGCCCCTCCTCTTGGGGAGTCTCCTCAGAACCCAAAAGCCAGGAGGGGGTCCCAGACAACTTCTGCTCTGGACCCTGCAATGCAAACCCCCATGGGGCTGGAGAATGGAAGTGGCAGGCTGTTTTTTGGAGTGGAGGAAGGAAGACGAGGCAAGAACAAAACGCAAATCAATATTTCAATAAATTATCCTATCCTGCCGCAGCAGTGAGATCACGGTGGCTGCTGAGAGGGGCTGGGAACCTGGGCTGAACCCAGGAGCCTGGTGTCTGGGAGGCAAGAGGCGCTCGCCAGCGTGCCAGTGTCGGGTCCAAACTGCTAAGGCCTTTTCTCCAGGGTTCTCAACCTGGTGACCTGAGAGATGTGTTTTCTTTTGTCCACAGAACTTATTTTAACTTGAGTCAGTGTTTTCCAGGAGGTACGCTTCTTTGTAAAATGTGAACATTGGCCTGAGTAGTGAGATCTGGCAGCCCTGGGCTCTGTCCTTGCATGCCATGCCGATGGGGCTGGCGCTGAGTGTTGTTGCCCCTTCAGCTGGGCGTAGGCTCCTTGGTTGGCCACAGTCCTCGCCACTCCTTATCCCCCCAACTTCTTTACCATAACAGGGAAATACTCTTCTGTAACCTTACCCCTTCTGAACTGGCAAATAAAAGACAGACTCGTTTTTCCTTAGAACCAAATTGCCTCACTGACTTACATCACCGGCCTTGGCCTGTGGGCATTTGGGTTTGCAACACCCACCCAGCACTTCCCACGAGCCCACCCACTGAGCAGTCAGGCCTCTCTCTGAGCCCCCAGCTTGTTTGTCCTCACCCTGTTTCAGCCTTTGCCTCTGTCCCCAACTCCATGGCCTTATTTCTGCTCTCTGGCCCTGACACAGTGTGTCTTTCTGACTGGGCCCTTGACTCCTTGTCAAAGATGTGACCAGAGCTTCTCTCCCACTGGTGTTGGACATACCAGCTGGACCCTGGAGAACAGCCACTGGCTTTCCTTTGCCAGCCAGTGCCCTTGACTGAGCTTCCCACGATTCTCCAAGGAGGAAGTCCCCTGCTCATGCTCTTTCAGCTGCAAGTGACAACAACACAACTCAAATTGACTTTCATGGGAGGAATTTCCTGACACACAATATGTGAGACACATATCTGCTGCAGACATCTTCTAGAATGGCCCCTGGTGAGCCCGCATCTTGGTATTCACTCCCCGGTGTGGTCCCCTCCCTGTGGGTTTGGGCAGGACTGAGATTTGCGTCTAAATGGACTGAGACTTCTGTCTTGGATGTGCCCTATCAATGCTATCTCTTGGGTCACTCGTGCTGGGGGGAGCAAGCTGCCCCGTGTGACTGCTCTGTGGTGAGGTCCATGTGTCCGTGAGGAACTGGATCCTGCCAGTAACCACGTGAGTGAATGTGGGAGTGGGTCTTCCCCAGGGGAGCCTTCGGATGACATCGCAGCCCCAGTCTCAGCTGCCAGCACTCTCACGGGAGACCTTGAGCCAGAAGACCCTACTAGATTGCCTTTGGATTCCTAACCCGGAAACCATGAGATAAGTGTTTGAGGTTTTTCAGACCATAAAGTTTGGAAGTAACTCATTTTGTGGCAATAGATAACAAACAGGCCTGGGGTAGGCTGGCCTCAGGCCTGGGGGAGCCAGGTGGTTGTGTGAAGATACCAGGAATTGACCTCTCTCCACCCCAGGCCCTGCTCTATCTATGCTGGCTTCTTCCTCCCCTGGGGTCTCCTCCCCTAGTGGCAGCTCCAGGCGTGCAGTCTCACACCTTTCCAACTCCTTGGCCCCAACCATCCTTTGCTGGGAAGGTGCAGGGTGGGGTTGGCTGGGCCTGAGCCTAGGGTCAGACCCAGATTAACAGAGAGGATATTTTACCAAAGGGGGACTGGGCTGCTGTTGTCAGAAGAGCCCAGGCAAAAGTAGCTGCAATCTAGCAGGGGAACAATCCCCTGATGTTTGGGCTGAGAGACATGGCCCTGAGGGAAACAAGGCCCTTTTGTTGGAGATGGACTAACAAGGCTCTGAACTGGTTTTGGGCTTTGTGGAACTGGGGGAGTCCCACTCCAGTGGGGGCTCTGTGGCCATCCTTGATCAAGTGGTCATCAGTGGCCTTTGTGATCACCCTCTGATCGGGACTTGGGCTGGCAATCCGAAGCCCAGTGGGGTCCATACTCAAGCACCAAATCAGATCCACCCATGAGGGTCCCTTCCTTCTCATTCCACCCAAAGGTCCTTCCCTAGAAAGGAGAGTCTTTCACTCACTTCCTCCTCCAGAGCTGTGGCCTCTCAAGGTTTTCTGGAGACAGTGATCACCTGGCAGGGTCTTGAGCTGACCTGCTTGGATGAGATATAGATGCCACGTCCCCTTCCTTTGCCCTTTCTGTGTCAGGTGGGGTGGGCCGTGCTGTGCTGCAGGAACAAACAAGCTCCATGTCCCCGCAGTTTACAACAACAAAGATTGATTTCCCCCTCACACTTGTATGTTCATTGTGAATTGGCAGAGGACTCTGGTCTCATTGTCACTCAAGTCTTAGGTGACAGAGCAGCTACCATCTCAACGTGCTGGTTCGCATGCCAACAAGGAGAGACCTCTGGAGGCGCTCATGTGGGCAATTAAGTGCTTGGACCGGGAAGAGACACACGTCACTTTTACTCGCAGCTAATTGGCCAGAGCTCGTCACATGCTTCTCCGAATCACAAGGGGGGCAGGAGTGTACCTCCCTTCCCCTTTTCCAGCATCCTCTGGGCTGTCCACCTCTGTGCCAATGTCTAACAGGTCCTGGCCACCAGACCTCTCGCTCCAGTCTATGACTGACTTCATTAGGACTCAACTACATCTTTTTTAAAAAAATTTATTTATTTTTGGCTGCGTTGGGTCTTTGTTGCTGTGCGCGGGCTTTCTCTAGTTGCGGTGAGCAGGGGCTACTCTTCGTTGAGGCACATAGGCTTCTCATTGCGGTGGCTTCTCTTGTTGCGGGACACGGGCTGTAGGTGCGTGGGCTTCAGTAGTTGTGGCACGCAGGCTCAGTAGTTGTGGCTCTCAGGCTCTAGAGCGCAGGCTCAGTAGTTGTGGTGCACAGGCTTAGTTGCTCTGTGGCATGTGGAATCTTCCCAGACTAGGGCTCAAACCTGTGTCCCCTGCATTGGCAGGCGGATTCTTAACCACTGTGCCACCAGGGAAGCCCCTCAACTATATCTTATTAAAACAAGTAATCTCATCTCTCAGGAGCAATTGGCTCTGTGCTTAGGACTTGGGAACTGGTCTGCGATCTTGTAAGCCATTGACTTGGGTAACTCACGAGATGCCTGGCAATGACTAGTCCTCCCTGGCCTTGAATCGTTCTTCCTTCTTCTGCAACATGCTGGCTTACTAACAATACCCTATATCTTATTCTCTGCTACTTATACACAAAAAGAGAAATATGTGGCTCTGCTTGATGGATATATTTATGCAAGAGAAGAGACAAAACATCTGCTTACGTGTCTACCAAAGAATGCATAGTTCTACTTTATGGACAGATGTATCCTTAAAGTGGAACAGAACGTGCCCAGTACTCTCTGCCTAGAGGGAACTACTTTGATGGTGGGAGTATGTGGTGAGAGCAGAAACTGGAGTGTCTGCTGTGAGGATTGTGGAGAGAAAAGGGATGAGCGCAGCTTATAGGAGACTTGATTTTGAGATGATACAGCGTATGTTTTATTTGTGGAGGAAGTTTAGGGCAGTGGATTGAAAATAAACTTTGGTTTCAGGCTTCCTAGCTGTGTGACCTGGGGCAAGTTACTTGACCTCTCTGAGCCTCAGTTTCTTGCCTCTTCGGGTGGTTGTGAAGACTGAATGAGAGAGTGAATGCCAGTGCCATGGTGCAGATCAGGCTGCACTGCTGCCAGTCCAGCAGCCAGCCTTGGCTAGTAGGTATGTGTCATGACACAAAATGGAATGTGGTTGCTCCCAGTGGCTTCCTGTCCGTGGATCCTGAGGGAATTATCCCTGTGCTCCTGTTCCTTATGTGGCTCCTTTGCTGTATTTGCTGCAGGGTTTTTCCCTCCTTTGTGTCGTTTTCTGCAAATAGCTTCTATCAAGGGGAAAGCACAGGTCTCTGGGCTTGTGGTCATACTGAGAGTTCTGTCTCCCCTGTCCTGGAGCCTGCCAGAATGTAAGCTCTTCAGGGTGACCGAGGTTCATTGCATTTGCCTCCTGGCCAGGGCCTGCACAGAGCAGGGGCTAAATAGGATGCAGGGGCCCTGGAGGTAGGGTGGGCTGAATGGACTCTTTGAGCCTTTAGACAGCCTCAGAGCTTGGCTCCCACGTCTCACCTGAAATTGTGCAGTGACTTTGTGTGGAAACTCGTGCAGTTATGTGGAAAGGCCGGGGAGCCTTTCCATCCACTCAGGAGAATGGAGCCAAGTGAGAGGGGGTCTTGAGAATGGACTGGGCTTAGCGCCACCTGGCCCAGGTCCCCGGTAGATGGGGTCTGCTCAGCTCCCATCAGGACCACCAGACGCCAACCCCTCTGTTTGTCTCTCCTGCCCCTGCAGTCCCTGAGCCTCATTGAGATTGGGAACCCCTCTCAGAGTCTGGAGAACGTTTGCCGCTGGGCCTACCTCCAGCAGAAGCCAGACTCCGGCCACGATGAGTACCACGATCACGCCATATTCCTCACACGGCAGGACTTCGGGCCTTCAGGCATGCAAGGTGAGCCCCTGGCCCTGCGAGGGCCCCCTGGCAACCTTGGCCTGGGCTGGGAAGGGTGTCTGGGCAAGGGGGCCTGTGTCGAGGGGGAAGGGTAAGTGCTAGTGACCTCCTAGCTCTTGCAAACCACCAGGAACTCTGACCTTTCCCCCAGGAAACTGCATCTCTGGGAGGGACAGAGAGGATCAAAGGTAGTGAAATGGGCAGAGTCTGGGGCTGGCAGCCTCAGACCAGACAGGATCTGAGGCTGGGTTTCAGAGTTTTTTGCTTCCTCCAGCTTTCACAAAACAAATTTGAATAAGTTTTCAATCTTTAACAGTTAAGAAACTTTACTTAAAAATTCAAACTATATAAAACTGACAGATCTAAAAGAAAAAATTGAAGGTCTACAATCATCGTTGAAGATTTTCACACATAGCAAGGACTGCACACCACACCGTGATGGATCTCTTGCAGTGAATGTTGAGTGAAATAAGCCAGTCAGAGAAGAATATATACTTATGAGTCCATTTATTTCAAGTTTGGAAGTGAGCAAAACTAATCTGTGGTGTTAACAGTCAGGAGTGGTCAGGAGGGAGAGAGTCGCTGTTGGAAGAAAGAAGAGGTTTCTGCAGTGTGGGGACAGTTTCATTTCTTGATCAGGGAGGTGGCTACACAGGTGTGATCACTTTGTGATAATTCACTAGTTGTGTCCTTATGATTTGTGCATTCTTATGGCATATATTATACTTCAAATGAAAGAGCTTTAACGACCTATATAAAAATGTATATTCAGGGGAGTGGACCCTGTTTCACTTCACCCCTATCCTCTACAGATAGTCGTTTTTATTAGTTTCTAGTTGATCATTCCAGTGATCCTTTTTTTTTTCTCGGTACGCGGGCCTCTCACTGTTGTGGCCTCTCCCGTTGCGGAGCACAGGCTCTGGACACGCAGGCCCAGTGGCCATGGCTCACGGGCCCAGCCGCTCTGCGGCATGTGGGATCCTCCCGGACCGGGGCACGAACCTGTGTCCCCTGCATCGGCAGGTGGACTCTCAACCACTGTGCCATCAGGGAAGCCCCAGTGATCCTTTTTATAAAAATAAGCATATTTATCTGATATAGGTGCTGATTCCTTCCAGCACTTTCTTCCATGACTTATTTCATATGCACCGCTCTGCTCTCTTAACCTGCAGCTTCTCTCTGCCAACCACTTGTCATATTCACGTAAATAGAAAGACTTCTTAAGTGACCCCTGATCAGAGCTAGGATTAGTTCATGTTAACAGAACACCTCTAAGGCACTACTGTTGCCCCCTTTGCCACGCAGATCAGCACCACAGTGGGAAGCAGATGGGAACAGAGAGTGTGACCCCAGATCCCACCAAGCACAGAATATGGCTCCTAGTTGGTGTGGGTGCCTCCCCACTGGGAGGGGGCTGCTAGCTCCCCTTCAAGCCCTACACCAGTGTGGCCAGCTGACAGACAGAGCACCCTGTCTGCCCTTGGTCCAAGTGAGAGCTCTAATAGGGAGCAGAATTGTTCCATAGGAGAGAAGCCAATACAACCTTTGTATTAAGTGACCTCATTCTTCATTTAAAACTGTGAAAGGATAGCCAAGGATTACCAGACATGAAAAAAAACGATAGGATGAAAAGGATGGACCAAGATGCAAAATAAAATTTTAAAACTGACGCCGGAGGAAACAGATAATTTAAAGAAGGGAAAAGCACAGTTTATAAAGTAATATCCCCAGAATGAGGAACTACATCTGTAAACCCAGAACAGGTTGCAAGGAAGAATTAGAGAACAAAGGGTTTTCATTAAATAAAAGATTTGACGGTGTCGACTAAAAAATTAAATGCCCAACCTAAAGGCTGAGTCACAGAAATTTTTAGGACTTCAAGCCCTTGAGGCAGCATCTCAAGTAACCCTGAGGGAACTGCTTCGAGGAGGCGAGGGGGTAGCTAGGATACACAGGAGTTTTGCAACAAAGGGCAGGTAATAAGAACAAAAGATTACTGTTAATTAAAGAATACTAGAAACCTCAATTTAAGGCATTTACTGCTTTTCTGTATATGGGAAAATGCAAGAGTCTGGGCTCACTAAAGTCATTCCTTTGATATGCACCTCAGCTATCTGGAGCCAGTATCCTGTGTTTTCACATCCAGAGTTTCCTCAGGGCTCACCGTGGGGATTGGCTGAAGTCTGATGGCTGCTAGAAGGCAGGTATTCTTTGCCTCAGGGCTCACCAGCTCACTGGTGGTGGCTGCGATCGCTGATGACTGTGACATCCTTTGTGGCAGGCAATATTCCATTTCTCAGTGGGTAAAATAGAAAATTCAAAAGTTGAAATAAAAAGTCAATGGACCCAAAAAGATTAAAATATGAGAGAAAAGTTGATGTAGAGGCTCAATCCAGGAAATACAATATCTATCTAAAAAGATTTCCAGAAAGAAAATAACAGCAGAATAAAATAAGGATATAAAGCAAAAAATACAGGTACATTTTCAAGTCTTCAGATCCTAAAGGTTCATGTAATGCTAATGTAGGTGAATGAGAAATACTCATACTGAGGCACGTATTCATGTGCAAGCTTTGCATGCAAAGGACAAAGAGAAGACCACAAATGTTTGCTCTGGCGCTGATGGGAGAACAATCATCTCAAAATCTACAGAGCAAAAAATGCTTTATGACATAGATTTTCCTGTTTATTAGAAGGGAAAAAGACAATACGATGCTTTTACAGACAAGTCTAAAACCAGCACTCCCCCATCACACTTCCTTCCCTTCTGTGCTTTTCTCTGGGAGCACGTTGCCTGGGACCTCCCTGTGGGGTCTCAGAAGAGTGAGACTGAGTCGGGGTTGTTGACTTAAAAAAGAATATATTCACAACGTGAGAGTTGCGAGTTAAGTTTTATTGGGGGCAAAATGAGGACTGCAGTCCAGGAGGACAGCGTTCCAGAAAACTCTGAGAAACTGCTCCAAGGAGGTGAGGGGAGGAGCTAGGATATAGAGGAGTTTTGCAACAAAGAGCAGGTAATTGGGAACATCAAAAGATTGTTGTTAAATAAAGAGAACCAGATATCTCAAGGTAAGGAATTTAGTGCTTTTCTATGTATGGGAAGATGCAAGAGTCTGGGCTCACTAAAGTCATTCCTTTGATATGCACCTTAGCTATCTGGGGCCAGTATTTTTACATCCTCAGTTTCCTCAGTGCTCACAGCAGGGAGTGGCTGCAGTCTGATGGCTGCTAGATGGCAGGTATTCTTTTCAGCCCTGAGTTTCCTCACGGCTCAACAGTTCATGTTGGAGGGCTGCAATCATTGGTGACTGTGACATCCTTTATTTATCGATATGGCAGGAAATATTCCATTTATAAATATTCCATTTATCAGAGGACAGGCTGGCTTCTCACTTGGTGGGCCACTAGGACGCCCAGGCTTCTAAACAGAGGCCCCCTCTGGCACACAAAGGTCTGTATGTACTTCTGTATCTTGTCCAGGGGCAAGTGGCTAGGCCCTGTTCTCTGGATTTCCTCCATTTTGGGTGGGGTCATCATGTACTCCCATCACCCTCCCCCTCCCCATGGGTGAGAATGTTGTCCTGTAAGGCTTCCCTGGGGACATCTTAAGACATCCCATGATCAGGCTCAGCCTAGTCAAGGGGGGTCATTCTTCCACGGACCAGCCATGCCACAGGGAGGCCTTCCTGGCCTTCCTGCCCGGGTGGTTCAGGCTCATTCCTCAGCCCTGCCCTCATTCCCTGTCAGGCTCCATTCCCGACTGCTTCCTTGGATCACACACTCTAACTGGGCTGGCAAAACCCACTGTGTCTCCTTACTGTTACCTGTGAATTCAGTGGCTCTTCAGAAGCCCTTGAAGGGGTGGGGTGGGCCCACAGGGCTGCTGGAGGGCCCGTGGCATCTCATGTCGGGGGTTGGCCTGCTGCAGCTGCCCCTCCTCATTCTCCACCTTGCCCGGGACAGACCCCTGGACCCCTCAGCCGGAATGTGGCTCATAATCTCCTCAGTCAGAGTGCAGAGTTGCCGGGCCAAGGGCTCCGAGGGCCCCGTTGTCTGTGGCTGGTCTGTCCCCCAATCCACGCAGCCAGTCCCCTCTGCATGACTCAGCAGGGCAGCGTAGCACCTCGGCTGTCCTTGCCTGACCTGCCCATGAACAGCTCAGGGCCACCCTCACTGTAGCCTTCTGTGCACTATGGAAACCCATCCAGTTGAGGACCCAGAGAAGGACCTATGGACCACGAGGGAGCCAGGGAAGGTCCCGAGGGGTGGGCTCAGGGTATGGTGCCGGGCACCGGGGCCAGGGTTCTTGCAGCACCAGGAGCGGGTGTGGAGACAATGTGCTACCCAGGGGCCAGAAGGCCACCCAGCCAAGCGGGGGGGAGGAGCGCGGGAGGTGGCCTGAAAGGGAATAGCGGGAAGAAGGTGGCAGAAAGCCTTAGCAGGTGAGACCTGGGCTTGGGAAACTGAGCTTAACGCGGTGTGGCCACAGACGGGCAGGGCCGAGGCCCGCTGCCCTGGGGGAGGGGACAGGTGGTCTCCTGAACCATGCCAGCCACGGGGGCAGTTGGCTCTGCTCATTTGCTCTGGGGGTGTTGGGGTCAGGGCCCCCAGGTTTGGGCAGGGCTCTGAGCCTGGGACCTGGAACTACCCTTTGTCCCCTTCCAGGCTATGCTCCTGTCACTGGGATGTGCCACCCTGTCCGCAGCTGCACCCTGAACCACGAGGATGGCTTCTCCTCAGCGTTTGTCGTGGCCCATGAGACTGGCCACGTGTAAGTGGGCTCACCATCCTTGTTGTCTGAGGAAGGTCGGGGTTCAAAGGGCCCCACTTCTCCTCTGTGCCCTGGGAGGGACAGGCCCTGTATGAAAAGCCCTTGGGATGTGATGTCCTGCCTCCGTGCTGCACAGGACAAGCTGGAGGCCCACTTTCTGCTGAAGGCCCCAGGCAGGAGCTGGGGGCTTTCCACCCATTATGCCATTCAAGCACCTGGGCAGGGTGGGGGGGTCTTCTTACCCCATTTTACAGATGCGTAACTGAGGCTCTGAGAGAGCCTTCCCCAGGAGCATAGAGCTGGAGTTGGGGAAGTTACTCCGCCTGGGTGTGCACACTGCTGGGTGTGTAGAGAGGGCTGTGGATGCCTCTGCCTCCATTGCATTCTCATGTAACAGTGCTCTGCCTTGGGGACAGGATACCTGAGGGGGCTGCTGCTGGATGCTCTCACCTCAGAGTGCCCCTGACTTTAAAGTTAGCTGGTAGAAAATGGGTACCACCTTGCTCAGGGCAGACCAAGCCAACTAAGGTGGGGGGGGCAGCTCGGGGAGGTTAGGGGTGCCCTCTGAGGATAAGGGTGGGGTGGAGCTGACAGGTGAATGCGGCCAGGTGAGGGTCCAGTGAGGCTGCCTTGTCTTCCCGCACAGGCTGGGCATGGAGCACGATGGGCAGGGCAACCGCTGCGGTGATGAGGTGCGGTTGGGCAGCATCATGGCGCCCCTGGTGCAGGCAGCCTTCCACCGCTTCCACTGGTCCCGCTGCAGCCAGCAGGAGCTGAGCCGCTACCTGCAGTGAGTACCACCTGTGTCTCCCAAAGACGAACCCGAAGTGCCGGTCTCAGCACCTCCAGCCTGAGGTGCAGGGAAGGGGAGAGGGGGACAGCAGTACAGGACGGGGGTATCCCATTGTTGGGGGCTAGGTTTTGGATGGAAAGTGGTTATGACAGCTGTACCTTTAATGGACGCCTGGTCCTGGGTAGCTTATGCCAAAGAAAACAGGTGCAGCAGGGAAACTGAGGCAGCACAGCCTAGGGCTGGGGTGTGCAGGCAGGCCCACCCCCAAGGCTCCATGAGGGGCCTCAGCTGCCTCCTGGGCTAGATGGCCAGTTCTGTTGAAGGCAGCTTGTGGCACCCATGTGTCCCCTCCCAGCTCCTATGACTGCCTGCGGGATGACCCCTTCACCCATGACTGGCCAGCACTGCCCCAGCTCCCGGGGCTGCACTACTCCATGAACGAACAGTGCCGCTTTGACTTCGGCCTTGGCTACATGATGTGTACCGCGGTGAGTGTGGGAGCCCACGACACCTCCAAGGGCTGGGCGGGGGGAGTCTGCCCCAGATCGGCCTGGCTTCCTGGGAGGCGGCTGGTGTTGGGTGGCTCCCTGGCACAGGGTGGAGCAGCCCTCCAAAACAGCAGCCTCTCCCTCCATACCCACTGCTCTTTCCCCAGTCGGTACCCAGTGCCCTCCTGGCTGGCCCAGACATGGCTTTAGGAGGGATTGAGGCAGTGGAGTGTTCAGCAGGTGAACAGCGGGTGCTCATGGGACCCTGCAATGACCGCCCCTCCTGCCTGGGCCAGAGGAAGGCCACCAAGCCTTCATGCCAAGCACACTTGTGCCCAGCTTTCTGTCCAGGCTCTGTGAGAGGTGCAGCCACCAAGGTCTGGAGGCCGGGGAGGCCAAGCAGCCTGCAAAGATGTGAAGCACCGTGCTGTCTGCTTGAGGTCCTCACTGCCCCAGAGTCACACACAGCTCAGGGCACCACACAGGCCTGTCATGTGTGGACAAGTCATTTCTGGCTCCACAGCTGTGCAAGAGGACTCTGGGTGACAGGGCGGCACCCCTGGAGAGTCCCTGAAGTGGGAGGTGGCCTGGCTAGCTCCTGGTGCTCTCTTCCAGTTCCGGACCTTTGACCCTTGCAAGCAGCTGTGGTGCAGCCACCCTGACAACCCTTACTTTTGCAAGACGAAGAAGGGGCCTCCCCTGGATGGGACCATGTGTGCACCCGGCAAGGTGAGTTGGGGCAGAGGGCAGGCACTGTGACATGCACAGGTCTCCAGGGACAGGCCCCGCAGGGCCCTCGGAGTGGGGCCAGGGGTCTTCTCAGGGGACCCCTTCCTCATTTCTAAAAACCCCACACTCCACAGCTTCTGCCCCGTGCACTCTTTCTTCTACAGGAGGGAACCTGGTGTCTCAGAGTCCCTCAATGTGCTTCAAGCCCCACTGCAGGAATCCCCTCCTCTGAGGACCAGTTTCAGGGTTCCAGCAGCCTTCCATCTCCCCCTGCACACTGTGGGTGACTGGGTCACCTCATCTTGAGGCCAATATTGGCCAACATTCTGGTGACCACAGGATCCTCAGGCCCAACATCAGGCTTGGCCTTTCTATTCTCTGGCGCCTTGGTGTTTGGTCCCTGGCGGGCAGACTTGTCCCTGGAGGTAGGTGGATGGCCACCCACCAGCGCCTGCCTGCTGCCCCAGGCCCTCTTCCCACCTTCCCACCTCCTACTTCCAAAGCAGCAGAACAAAGGGCTTCTCCTTCCAGCCCAAACTCCGGGCCTGATTCTCATCGGTTCAGATGAAATCGCACTCCCACTCCTCCGCCAAGCACTTGCTAGGGGGCTGGCTTATGCAGGTGAGCCTAAGCCTAATCCAGGAGGATTCAGCCCAGGGAAGACACGCAGACACAGCAGCATCCAGTGAGGCCCAGGAGAAGACTCCAGCACATGTCCCCCAGAGTCAGGCCTAGAAAGGCACCCAAACCACCTGAGCCTGAGGTTCCTACACCGCAGGTCTTAAATGCTGCTTTATTTTAGAAGCCCTGGCAGAGCTTTTTAAAGTTACGGATTTCCAGGTCCACCCTGAAGATTTTGATTTGGGATGAGGACTGAGAATTGTTTTGTTTGGTTCTTTATTTGTAAAATGATGGTAAAGTTCACATAACGTAAAATTCATCACTTTAACCACTTTCAGGGGCTTTTCGTACCTTCCTAATGTTGTGCAACCATCACCGCTATCCAGTTTCCAAAACTTTTCATCACGCCAAAGAGAGACTGCATTAAGCAGTGGCGCCTCATTTCTCTCCTCTCTCCAGCTCCTGGCAACCACTAATCTGCTTTCTCTGTCTATGGGTTTGCTTATTTTGGAATTTCACATAAGTGGAATGATATACTATGTGCCTTTCGTGTCTGGCCTTCTTCACTTAGCATAATAACTTCAAGGTTCATCTGTGTTGGAGCAGATATCAGTGCTTCATTCCTTTTTATGGCCAAATAACATTGCACTGTATGGATATACCACATTTGTTTATCGTTTGATGGACATTTGGGTTTTTTCCACCTCTTGGTATTTGTGAATAGTGCCGCTAATGAACATTCACGCGTATGTTTCTGTTAGAAGACGTGGGGAACGGTATTTTTAAGAGGTGCCCCGGGTGATTTAGCTGTGCCCCTAGACTTAATGAACTGTCAGAAGTTGGAAATGAAATGTTGTTAGTAATACTCCAGGGACTTAGTAATGCCAGAACTGACCTCATAGCCCTGCTCCCCACAGGAGCTCGAGGGAGGGAATGGGGCCCCAAAACATCTGCTTTAACCCCAGTGGGGAGCCCAGTAAGTGCTAAACTGGTGAATGAGACTAGCTCAGCATGGCCTCCTTCCCCCGGTCTGCCCCTCCAAGTCCAGCCCTGGGTGGAGAGAAGGAGTGGGAGCAGACCCTGCACAGTGTGCTCACCCAGGGGTGTGTGTGGCTGGTCTTCACCCACAGGACCACTGACCACTACAAAATGTGGGCCAAAGAGTGCCTGACCGCCAGCTGATTGGCCCACTTCTCCTGGGCAGGGTGTGGGTGTGGGTGTGGGGTCTGGTGAGGAAGGTGGGCAGATGTGGCCAAAGTACCCTTTCTCACAGAAAACACTGACTCAGTGACGACCTTTCACTCTTTTTGGTGGTAGGACCCTTAGTTCATTTAGCCCAGTAAAAACCCCATCATTTTATGTATTAAAAAACAGTCTTGTGCTGATTGAGGGGGTGGAGCTGGGGCTTAGCTCAGCCTGCCCTCGTTCACAAGGAGCATAGGTAGAAAGCTGACCTAGGTGAGGGATTCCTGGTGTGTGTGTGGAGTGGGGCTGGAGCGGCAAAGGGAGAGAGGAGGACGGGCAGGGCACCTCCAGGGGGGGCCTATCAGAACCCTCTGCCTCTATGAGTTTCCTATTGCAATGTAATCTTATATTTGGAAAGCAATCATCCTTTGTCTCTCCCTTTCCTGCAAGAACAGCCACAGGGCCCGGGAGAGAGGAGAGGCAGAAGGGAGCAGGGGGAAAGTCTAGGCAGGTTGGAGAAATAGCAGGTCATCTCAGGGACCAGGGCTTTGCCAAGCTCAGCTGTCCGTTTCCGTCCCTCTCTGCCCCCATTGCAAGACCCCTGGCAGGGGCTCACACAGCACTCAGGCTCTGCCTGGGGTCCTCATGTCCACAGTGGGTCATCCCAAGCACATTCTCCCGTCTTGGCCTCCAGCACTGGATTATATCGCTGCTTACTCACAGTTTCCTACACCCACCATTTCCCAGAGACGGAACAATGTATCTATATTCCATCCACAGAGATGACCTGGGGAGAAGGAACAAAACTACAGATGAGCCAACTCCACTGCCTGCCCCTCAGTTTGATGGCTTTTTCATTGTCTGCCTGGGTTCCCACAATGGGGTGTGAAGGGTGCAGAGTGCATGTGTTGGTGAGATCAAGTGGAGAGGGATGAGGGCCAGTGGGCACACGGCTTTTCTCATGGAATCAGGAGTTGTGGGCAGGCGTGTTTGGCTGAGAGGGGAGAGGTGAGCTCGTTGCTCTTGGACGTAGATGTGGGCAGTGGACCTGAGGATTAGGCTGATCAGCCACGTCAGCTTCACATTCATCCATCCATCCATGTGTCAGGCTCCCTCTGCCTCCATCAGACCTCGCTGTCTGTGGGGGTTGGCCACGAACGTGACGAGGCAGCCATGACATGGTGGTGAGGAACGGGTTGGGGAGGGGCCTGTCGGGAGCTCAGAGAGGCTTCCTGGTCAGCGGCCCCAGCCAAATCCCAAAGGGTAGAGAGAAGTGGGACCAGTGCTTCAGGCGGGGGGGCCTCATTGGGTGGGAGCGTGATGAGGATGGCTGGGGAGGGTGGATGAGAGGAGCATGATGTTTTAAAATATAATGTATTAGTAGAAAAGTTGAGGTACAGTAGGGCCAACAGATCAAGACAATTGCCATTGACAAGATAGTTTGTTCCTCACAAATCCCAAAGGGAGGGGCCACACCACACCATGGCAGGGGGGTGAAGGGGGGCTGTCGGGCACACAGGGAAGCATCAGGATCAGTTGGAGAGCAGAGGGCGGCAGGAACTCCAGTTTCTGCAGAAAGGAATGGCAAGGCAAGGTAAGCAGGCTTAGGTTTGGCTGCTGTGAATAATTTCAGTGGGCTCTGGCCCATAGGGGCTGCCCCTAGTTGTCTGGTACCTGACTGGCCCTGGAGTGATTAGGATGGAGGATGGTGGCCTGGAATTTAGGAGCCCTGATGAAGGAGGTGGCTCTGTGTGCTCTGGATTGATTGGTTTGCACTTGAAAATTGCACTTGTGGATGAGTTGTTTACTATTTCTAGGAACTGGCTAACCCTGGGAGGGACAGTGCCCCCAGGGTCAGCAAGGCCCAGAAGTCGAAGCATCAGAACCCAGAAAACAAAAGACCCGATTAACACACATGGCTCCGCAGGAGACTGGGTGATGGTGGGAGAGAGGGAAGGACTGATTGAACTGATGATGGCTGTTCCTGAGCCTGCTTCATCACCTGCCCTGTCCAGGGTGCTGGGGACATGGCTCAGATCTGCTCTCAGACAGGTGCGCCCTGTGGCCACACAGTGTATGCCCTGGATACCCTGGAGGCAGGGTCAGGCCAAGCACAGAGGGTCCCCCCAGGTGCCTCTACCCTGCAGGCCAGGCTGGTGGGCTCACCTTGCCCTCCTTGCCTGAGCCAGGGTCAGGGTCATGGGTGGGGTGCAGATCCAGCTGGGTCAGGATGGCTCCTGCGTCAGTGTGTCTTGTCAGGGAAGAGTCCTTCATGTGTCTCACATTCAACGGCAGTGTCTTGGGGAAGCAACGCCCCCCCTAAGTTTTCCTGAAATCAGAAGGACTGTTTCAGAAACATGTGCCACGGTGCTTATCCAGAGTGCAGAGGCCCTGTGATGCCCCATGTTTTGCTGCATAGTCGAGAACTGGCAGGCAGGCCTAGCAACAGGGACAGCCCACGGGCTGGGCATGGGAGTTTAAGCCCTGGGTCCTCCCTCCTCATTGTGTGACCTTGAGCCACCCTTTACCCCTCGGGTGAGTCACCTAAGTGTCCGACTCAGTTATCCTCACATCCCAGGCTCCTGGCACATGGTACCAGCTTGGGACATGCTGGCGGGTGGAGAACGGAAACCCAGGATCACAGTGGTTCAGAAATGCTAAATGTGCACTTCCTGAAAAGAACAGCCTGCCTTTCAGGCTTTCAGACCAACCTGGCAGTGTTCCCAGCCCTGCTTAGGTGCACCAGCGCTCTCCGTGGTACTTATCCTGGTACCGGAGGCAGCCCTGGTCAGGATTGTCCATGGGTACGTGTGGGCTCTGAATTCACTCATGACATGTGACTTTGTGCTTTTAAATGTTTAAACCTCTCTATTGGATGAAATATTTGTAGGCATTTAAACATATGTTTATAAAGCATTTTAATAATATTAAATATGTTTCTTTTATAATAACACTGAGGCATCAGAGTATAAAATTGTTCATTTGGGATAATTGCACTCTTTTAAATGCTCATCATCATCCAGGAGTAAATAAATCAAATATTAGAGGGACAGCTTCTGAGTGGTGGAATTAAGGGTGATTTTCCTGTCTTTCTGCTTTGCCTTGCTTTCATATTTTCTACAGTGCACGTGTGTTGCCTCTGTGCGTTTGGTTGGACCCAAGTCTGCGGAGGAGGTGATCCATCACACCATAGGCCTGTGGAGTGTCCTGAGTTGTCCCATGCCCAGCTCCCCATTTACAAACTGGGGACCAATTTGTTCAGTGGGGACAGGGGGACCACTATGTGGCCTCTGCCATCCCCCTGGCCCTTGGTTTCCATGCCCACCAGTGATTTAGAGGCTGGACCCCGTCACAACCTTCAGAGGTGCCAGGACCCTTCCCATCCTCTTTGTCTTAGTCAATGGGGGCTGCTATAACAAAAAGCCAGAGACTAGGGTGGCTTAAACAACAGGCACTTATTCCTTACAGTTCTGGAGGCTGGAAATCCGAGATCAGGGTATCAGCATGGTCAGATTCTGGTGAGGGTTGCAGACTGCCATCTTCTCTCCCTGTCCTCACATTTTGGAGAGAGAAATCATCTCTCTCTTGTCTTCTTTTAAAGGCACTAATCTCATTCATGAGGGCTCCACCCTAATCACCTCCCAAAGGTGCCACATTCTAATACCATCACTTTGGAGTTAGGCTTCAACATGTGAATTTTGGGGCACACAAATATTCGGTCCACAGCATTCCCCTGCCTGGGCCCTCCTCCTTTCCTGCCAGCCCTCCCCTTGCTCCACCAGCTGAGGGGGACACTAGCAAGAATTTCTGTGGGTCTTTGCCTTCCCTGGTTGAGTGAGGGGAGCTCTGAGGTGAGAGATGAGGTAACTGTGGCCCGGGAAGGATGTGAACAGCATCACTGGTGACCTGGAGCCAGGCCTGCCGGACCCCAGGTAGCTCATGACTGTGCTTGTTGGCCATGTGCCCGGGTGCCCAATCTGGTGGTGGTGGAGCCCTTGATCACTTGCCCAGAGCCCGGGAAGGAGAATCCAGGGAATGGCAGCCTCTGCAGAGCCTCCTGTGGGCTCAGACTGGTGCAAAGGCAGGCCTGGGAGCGCTTCAGCTGGTTGGGAGGAGTGAGAGGCCTGTGTAAGGAAGAAGAGGCAAGGTGAGCTCCCAAGCAGAGATGTGCACAAATCTAAGGAGACAAGAGCCGAGAACCAGGAGGGATACATGGGAGCAACGTGGGCATGGAGACGGGAGCTTGGCTGCCCTGGAAGTGGGCTCTGAGACAGAGATCTGATGGCAAGGTGTTTCCTGAGGAGCATGCTCAGTATCAACACCTGCAGAGAGAGAGAGTCATTGAACAGTGGTGTGGTCACAACGTAGGTTCAGCCTACCCTGCCCGGCGCTCGGGGCTGGCCTTTCAGAGTTGTCCCCCACCTTGACCTCTGGCCGTGGCTGTCCCCAGGAAAAGGGCATGACTCCGGGCTAGGCAGCTGTCTTTGGCTGAGGGCATTTCCTATAAAGGGATTCAGCTGTCAGCCATGAGCAACAAGCAGCTCTCCACAGCTGGGGGAGTGAGCGTCTCTGTTCTGCAGGGGGATCCCTGCATTACTGCAGGGGTGGGGGAGGAAATGGAGCTAGGGCTTCTTTCGCAGAGGAGCTCCCAAAGGCAGCGTGGTCTGTTCAGAGAGCAGTCAGTGCTCCCGTGCCTGGTGTGGCAGTGGGAGATGGAGCAGGGTTGGTGTGTAGGAGCCAGGCCACAGGGCTAGTCTAAATCCTGCAGCAGTGGGGAACCCCAGAAGGTTTTCAGAAGGGAGCAGAGATGGGTTTACCATGAAGCTGACGATGCATAAGCTTCAGGGCCCCATACTTGCATAAGCCCCTTCCAGGGCCCTGGGACAGGCCTCACAATGTGTTCACATGGTCATATATTTTCACTGACCATAATCAATTGGGATCACTCCTCCTTCCCCTCTGATACATTTCTCCTGTTGACATTAGAGGGGCCGTGGGTGTTTTGTGGCTTTGGCTAAGGATAAATTGGATTTGGGGTATATTTATTGGTTTATTTACATGGTTTTTAGTACCGTATGTGTACGGTTAGGTTGTTGTTTCTATACAGGTGTAAGAATAGCTTCTAGAAATACTCTTACTGCCTCTGTGCCAACTCACCCAGGGTTGCTGCAGAATATGTGCTGTGTTTAGCACAGTCTCCTCAATTGATTGGAGAAAAGGGGCCTCACATATACTAGAGGTTGTGATTACTTCTATCTTAGCAATAGTTTGTTTTCTTCTGGGGTTTGTCTTGTAGATGGGACACTAACACAGATCCAACTTGGATACTTCTTTGGAAATGCTAAGTTTAATAAGATGGTTCGTTTATTTAAAAACTGTCCAGACCTCCAAACATACACATTACAAAACACAAGGAGCACTAAAAATAATTTTCAAAGTCTAGGAGAGAAACCTGAATGCAGATGGGATGCAAAAAGTTTATTCAAAATGTTGATAAAGCTGTTACTAGTTTAACTGCAATTTTGAAAGTTGTTTCAGAATGCTTCAATAAAGTAAGGGAGAAACGACAGACTTCTGATTTAGATATATGTATAAAGATACCTTTTTTTACCATTTTCAAATATATTTATTAAAGAAAATTCAGATAAAAATCAGTAGAAAATAAATAAAAGTTTAAAATGAGTAAAGAAATCAGTAGCAATAAATCTGACTTCAAAAATTTAATTATAACGAAATAAGTTTTCAGATCAAACTAAAGCATTCATTAGGAGGAAGAGATAAATATCAAAGTGAAATAAGTAACAGGCTCTTGAAGCATTTAACAATGCAGTTAATGAAGAGGAGGGAATCAGAAGAACACATTGGAAAAGCATTTAAACTTCTTTCTGATTTTGACATGAAATGTTGACAACATCAAAGGCAATGTAAAGCTCAGAATATTGCCCCTACAATAAGAATGTTGACAGCAACAGTTACTGAGTTGCTAATCCAAAAAGCATTTTAAATCAGGCTCTTACCAAGAAAACCTGAAATATCCTGAAATCCATATCCAGAAGCACACTAGATAGCAAATTTGATCATCTACATGTTCACATAACATCATCAATAACTTCTCTAAATTACTGAAAATTTAAAAATATTTTGCTCAACCTTCTAGAGCAGGCTAGAGCACACATACCAACTCCACCTGCCACCTGTTTTATTTTCCCCTAACAGTTTCATCAAGATGTGACTCACATTTAAATTCACCCATTTAAAATGTACAATTCAATGGTTTTCAGTATATTCACAGAGTTGTACAGCCATCACAACAATCAAATTTTGGAACATTTTTGTCACTCCAAAGAGAAGCCCTGTAACCATTAGCAGTCACTCCGATTCATCCCCCCTCCCCCTTAATCCTCGGCAATCACTAGTCTACTTTCTGTCTCCTTAGATTTGCCTCTTCTGAACATTTCATACAAATGGAATTGTACAATGTGCATCCTTCTGTGACTGGCTTCATTCAGTTAGCTTAATGTTTTCATGGTTCATCCAGGTTGTATTATGTGTCAGTACTTTATTCCTTTTCGTTGCTCTATAATAATTCATTGTATACATATACTGTTTTTTATTTATCCATTTATTAGTTGATGGACATTTGAGCTGCTACCTCTTTTCAGCTATTATGAGAAATGCTGCTATCAACATTCGTGTCCAAGTTATTGCGTGGATGTATCATTTTTCTTGAATATGTGTCTAGGAGTGGAATTGTTGGCTCTTATAGTAACACTATTTTTAACATTTTGAGAAACTGCCAAACTCGTTCCCAAAGCAGCTGTACCTTTTTACATTCCTACTAACAATTTCTCCATGTCCTCACCAAAACTTATTACCTGTGTTTTTATTATAACCAACCCAGTGGATGTGAAGTGTTATCTCATTGTGGTTTTGAGCACCTTTACATGGGCTTAATGGCAACTTGTATATATCTTTTTTGGATAAATGTCTATTCATTATCCTTTGCTTATTTTTTAATTGAGGTATCTTTTTATTATCAAGTTATAATCATTCTTTATACATTCTGGGTACAAATCCCTTATCAGACTGCTCAGATATATGGTTTGCAAATATTTTCTCCCATTATGTGGGTTGTCTTCTCACTTTCATGATCGTATCATTTGATATACAAAAGCTTTTAACTTTGGTGAAGTCCAATTTAGATATTCTTTCTTTTGTCACTCGTGTTTTGTTGTTGTAACTAAGAAACCATTGCCATTAGGTCAAGAAGATGTATTCCTGCTCTTGCATTTGGATCTATGATCCATTTTCAGTTAATATTTGTGTAAGGTGTGAGGAAGGAGTCCAGCGTTATTCTTCTGCATGTGAATATCCAGTTGTCTCAGCACCATTTGTTGAAGAAGCTATTCTTTTTCCATTGAATCACTTGGTACCTTTGTTAAGAATCAGTTGATCATATGTAAAGGTTCTTTTAGGGACTCTGCATTCTGTTCCATGAATAATTTTGTCTGTCCTTATGGCAGGGCCACACTGTCTTGATTATTGTAGTTTTGTGGTAAGCTTTGAAATACAGAAGTCTGAGTCCTTCCACTTTGTTGTTTCTAAAGATTGTTTTGGCTATTTCTGATCCTTTGACATTTGATATGAATTTTAGGAGCTGTTTCTCAATTTCTGCAAAATTCCAGCATAAGTGTTGCATTGAATCTACAGATCAGTATGGGGAGTACAGGCATCCCTCGTTTTATTGGACTTTGCTTTATTGTTCTTTGCAGACATTACTTTTTTTTTTTTTTACAAATTGAAATTTTGTGGCAGCCCTGCATTATCAGTTGATGGTTACCATTTTTTAGCGATAAAATATTTTAAATTAAGATATGTACATTTTTTAGCGATAAAATATTTTAAATTAAGATATGTACATTGTTGGGCTTCCCTGGTGGCACAGTGGTTGAGAGTCCGCCTGCCGATGCAGGGGACACAGGTTCGTGCCCCGGTCCGGGAAAATCCCACATGCCGCAGAGCGGCTGGGCCCATGAGCCATGGCCGCTGAGCCTGCGCATCTGGAGCCTATGCTCCGCAACGGGAGAGGCCACAACAGTGAGAGGCCCGCGTACCGCAAAAAAAAAAAAAGATATGTACATTGTTTTTTTAAGACATAATGGCACACTTAATAGACTACAGTATAGTGTAAACATAACTTTAACATGCACTGGGAAACCAAAAAAATTCATGTGACCCTCCTTATTTTGATATTTGCTTAATTGTGGTGGTCTGGAACCGAACCAGCAGTATCTCTGAGGTATGACTGTGCTGCCATATTAAACTCTGATCCATGAACATGGGATGTCTTTCCATTTACTTAGATCTTCGGTTTCTTTCGACAATGTTTTGTAGTTTTCAGTGTACTAGTTTTGCATTTTTTTCTTCAATTTATTCCTAAGGTTTTTTTCCTTTTCTTTTTTCTTTTTTTTGATGCTATTGTAAATAGAATTGTTTTCTTTTTTTAACTCAAAATACTTCTAATTTCTTAGTTGAATTACAATGTTATGTTACTTACTGCTGTACAGCAAAGTGACTCAGTTATACAAATATATATATATATTCTTTTTCATATTCTTTTCCATTATGGTTTATCACAGGATATTGAATATAGCTCCTTGTGCTATACAGTAGGACCTTGTTGTTTATCCATTCTATATATACCAGTTTGCATCTGCTAATCCCAAACTCCCAATCCAACCCTCTCCCACCCCCCCTCCCCCTTGGCAACCACCAGTCTGTTCTCTATGTCCCTGATAGAACTGTTTTCTTAATTTCATTTTCAGTTCATTCATTGCTAGTTTATAGAAATACAATAGATTTTTGTATATTGGCCTTGAATCCTGCAATCTCACTGAACTTTTTAAATTAACTTTAATAGTTTTTTAGTGGTTTCCGTAGGACTTGCTATATAGAAGGTCAATTCATCTGCAAATAGAGATAGTTTTACTTCTTCCTTTCCAATCTGGATGCCCTTTACTTCTTTTTCTGGCCTAATTGTCCTGGCTAGAATGTTCAGTACAATGTTGACTAGAAGTGGTGTGATCAGACACCCCTGTCTTGCTTCTGATTAGGGGGAAAGCATTCATTCTTTTGCCATTAAGCATGATGTTAGCTGAGGTATTTCACTGATGTCCTTTATCAGCTTGAGGAACTTCTAGTCCTGTCTTTTGAGTGCTTTTTTCAGGAAAGGATGTTGGATTTTGCCAGTTTTATCTTTTGAGTCTTGAGGTAATCATACAGTTTTTCCTTTATTCTGATGATATGGTTTATTACATTGATTGATCTTCAGATGTTAAACCTTGAATTCCTAGGATAAATTTCACTTGGTAATGGTGTATAATCTTTTACTATGGATTTGATTTGCTAGAATTTTGTTGAAGAATTTTTAAGTCTATTTTCATGAGATATTGTTCTGTAGTTTTTGTCTTTTGATATCTTTGATTTTTGTATTGGGGTAATATTACCCTCATAGAATGAATTGGGAAAATCTTCTCTTCCATTTTTTGAAAGAGTTTTTGAAGGATTGGTATTAATTTTTTTAAGCGTTCGGTAGAATTTATCAGTGAAGTCATCTGGCTTTGGCTATTTTTTGTGAGAAGTTTTAAATCACTAATTCAATCTCTTGTTATAGGTCTATTCCAATTTTTAGATCTTACTAAATCAGTTTTGGTAGTCTGTGTCTTTCTAGAAATTTGTCCATTCCAGAACTCTGTCTTTTCATGTGGATTTGAATTATTCTCTGGTGTCACTTGCTTTCAGCCTAAATAGCTTCCTTTAGTATTTCTTTTTTTACAATTTTATTGGAGTATAGTTGATTTACAGTGTTGTGTTAGTTTCAGGTGTATAGCATAGTGATTCAGTTATACATATACATATATTCATTCTTTCTCGGTTTCTTTTCCCATATAGTTTATCATAGAATATTGAGTAGAGTTCCCTGTGCTATACAGTAGGTCCTTGTTGGTTATCTATTTTATATATAGTAGTGTGTGTATGTTAATCCCAAACTCCTAATTTAGTATTTCTTATATGGCAGGTCTGCTAGTGATGAATTCTCCCAGTGTTTGTTTATCTGGGAATATTTTTATTTCACTTTCATTGTTGAGAAGTAGTTTTGTTGGATATGATTCTTGGTTGACACCATTACCTCTGGCCTCCATTATTTCTGATTAAAGTCAGCTGTTAATCTTATTGGGCTTCCAGTGAGTCATTTTTCTTTTGCTTCTTTTGACATTTTACCTTTGCCTTTCTATATTTGACTATATTGTGTCTGGGTGTGGATTTCTTTGCATTTACCTTACTTGGTTAAATTTCTTGGATGTGTATGTTAATGTTTTTAATAAAATTTTGGAAGTTTTCAAACATTATTTCTTTGAATATTTTCTACTCCTTTCTCTGTGTCCTCTCCTTCTGGCACTTTTACTGTGCACATTTCAGTGAACTTATGGTCTTCCATGTTTCTCTGGATAGTGATTCCCCTAGACCTTGTTGTGCTGTTGTTTGCTTGTTTACCTGTTTATTTCTTTAGTGACTTGGATGCACTGTTTCAATAAATTTTATTTGCCCTGCAGCATGCAGCTGTTGATATTGCCCCTCAGAGATCACAGCCTTGGGCATATGCATAGTCACCCAGGCCACACAGCTTCCCACCTCCACCCCTAGAACAGTGGGATTAGCCAGGTTCTCTTTGTCTCTTTCTTTGATCTTCCAGCTAAACTTCTGGCTGTTCTGCCTCTATTGTTATCACACCCAATTAGCTTTCACTAGCTGCTATATGATGCTGTATTGTTTTTGATACAGTTGCCCTGGGGTACAACTTGTCTACAGCCTGACCTAATCAGATTCTGGACCCTTCACAGAGGCAGGGTGTTACCAATATTTGAGGCTTGCTCAGACTCCAGGAGGGCTCTTAGCTGTCTTTTCCCTGGTTACGCTTCTAGTTGGTTTACCATTTTACTTGCTGCTTACTAGTATTGTGGAGCTACTGGCCTCCTCTTAGTTGCTCACTACCAAGATTTCTATTGTTTTTGACAATGCCCTTAGGCATGAACTTCCTAATGCTCTGTTCCAAATAAAGTTAGTCCTCTTAGGGTGAGCTGTGGAGCTCTCAGTTCTGCCTCTCCCTCTGGGAAGACTACTGCACCACTGCGCTGGAGCTAGGAGCAGGGTGGTCCACTTACAGAGTGACACTCCTGGTCTACGAATAGATCACTGGATAGAGATAGTAGCTTCTAGTCTTCTTGGTTTTTCCCTTTCAGCATGGAACCTCTGCCCTACAAGGAAGCCAGAGAAGGGGCTACTAGAGTACTGTATTCTTGGTTTGCCACACCTGGAGTAGAGCCTCCAGTCTGGGAGTGAGGACTGGGTGGGCAAAGGGAGTTCCCTGACTGGAACAGATTTTCTGCAACACAGTGTTGGGAGGTATGGGAGATGCCAGTGGCCTGCCTTTCCCAGGGTGAAACTATAGCCCTAGACTGGGAGCTGAGGAGACGAAGACCTCTGTCTTTTAGGCAGTAAAGCCTCCATCACACTGAGATGGGGAAGGAATGGGAGAGGGTTGTGGCTCAAATGTATAGACTTTTACTATTCTTACCAAGGTTTAGTAAATTCTCTCCATTTGTTGTATTGACCTTAGGACAATTTCCAGATACTTTATTTTTTTTAATTGAAGTATAGTTGATTTACAATATTGTGTTAGTTTCAGGTTTACAGCAAAATGGTTCCGTTATATATATTCTTTTTCAGATTCTTTTCCATTATAGGTTATTAAAAAATATTGAATATAGTTCCCCATGCTATACAGTCAGTAATTGTTGTCCAGATAATTTAAATGGTTTGTTTAGAAAATAATTTTCACCAGTTAAATAGTTGTTTTACTGAGGAGAGGGTTCACCAAGTTTCTTACAGCTCCATTCTAGAAGTTTCCATTTGCTGCCTGCTTTTATAAACAAAGTTTTATTGGAATGCAGCCATCTCCATTCATTTATATGTTGTCTGTAGCCACTTTCATGCTCTAATGGCAGAGTTGAATAGTTGAAATAGTGAGCATGTAGCCTGCAAAGACTAAAACAGTTACTATCTGGCCCTGAGGAATGACCGCATTATCTTTCTATTCTCCCTATGGAATACAATCCTACAAAATTATTGTCATATGAAGAGGGCATGAAAGAGTATACAGTTAGAACTGCAGGAAATGTTGTGTCCATCAATCAATCTGAAAAATATCATTGTTCTCTGTTTTTGGTGGTTTGTGGTATTTGTCAGTTTTAAAATTTTTTGTTTTATATTTTCTAATTCTAAATCAATATTCCATTTTATACCAAACTTAGTATTTTAAATTTTGCAATCTTATTCAAATGGGCCCTAAATTGTATAAGCTTCCTCTCTGGATTAGTGATAGATTCAAGTTGTAGACCTGAGTTTCCTCTACTCCAGCGTTCTACTTACTATATTCATGAATTTTTACCATGTCAACATATCACCTATCCTTCGTTTCCATATTTCTTTTAAATTGCTTATTTTTACTTAAACAGTAGACCTTACATGTCTCTAGAGTCACTGGCTTGATGTGCCGCTTACATCTTTATGAATGGTGCTGTGTGGGCACACCAGGCCGGGGGTTTCATCCTGCAGACACGGTGTGGGGTGGGCTTTGGCTGCGGGGACAGAGTAGGCTGAACAAGGCACTGAGGATGGTGGGAGACCAGGGTGGTGGTCGGGGGAAGCTGGGTGGGCCAACACCTTACCATGCCTCCCAGCGAAGTTCTGAGCTTCTAGGGGTGAGTAGGGCGTGTTCTCCCTGTGCCTCGAGGGCCAGGCAGTCATCACGGGCACTGCAGCTGAAGGGTGGGGGGCATGTGACCTTCTGTCTTTCAGCACTGCTTTAAAGGACACTGCATCTGGCTGACACCTGACATCCTCAAGCGAGATGGCAACTGGGGCGCCTGGAGTCCCTTCGGCTCCTGCTCACGTACCTGCGGCACAGGTGTGAAGTTCAGGACCCGTCAGTGCGACAACCCACAGTGAGTTGGCCCTGATGTTTCCCAGCCTTCCTCGGTGGCAGCTGCGGTCCCCAAGGGCCCTTGCTAGCCAACCCTATCCTGCAAGGCCCCTGCGGATGTCAGTTCTGGAGACGATGTGAGGGCAGGCAGCTCTGGCCCCTTCTCATCTTCCTGGGAGGGACTGAGACTTAGAGAGTGGAGGGCTCATGCCACATAGCCTGCTGGGGCCAGAGCCAGCTCTGGAGACTTGGAAACCTGGTCTTCTGACCTGGTGGCCTAGGGCCATTCCTCCCACTTGGCCTGCATCCTACTCTAGACACCGACCTCCTCTGCTCTTCTTGGCTGAGGGCATCAGGAATAGGAGGTGAAGGCTTCCCTGGTGGCACAGTGGTTGAGAGTCCGCCTGCCAATGCAGGGGACACGGGTTCGTGCCCCAGTCCGGGAGGATCCCACATGCCGCGGAGCGGCTGGGCCCATGAGCCATGGCCGCTGAGCCTGCGTGTCCAGAGCCTGTGCTCCGCAACGGGAGAGGCCACAACAGTGAGAGGCCTGCATACCACAAAAAAAAAGAATAGGAGGCGGAACAGAGATGGGGCAATGGGGATAAAGAGGAGGGCTCTCTCGGGCCCCAGGATGCCGGGAGCCTGAGCAGGAGAGCAGCTGTTTGCAATCAGGCAAGAGGCAGGGTCAGTGACATGCCACCCATTCCCAGCTGCCCAGGGGAGAAACAGCCTGGAGAGGCTGCCTGAAGGCCCGCTGGACTCCCACCTCCATCCATGCTCCCCATCCTGCCTCCCAGGCAGTGCTGGGTGAGGACTTCCAGGTTCTGGTCCAGGGTGCACAGTCAGAAGAGCAGATCTGGCCTGACAACCCCTCTCTCCCCCCACCAGGCCCTGACTCCTCGTGGTGTCTGATGCTGGGCTCTTGGGGTCCAGGGGACTCACCCCCAGGTCTGGCCCTGGGGGAGATCATGCAGGTTCTGGGTGCTCTATGTTCTGTCCCTCCCCACCTGCGCACTCTAGGGATTTTCTTACCCCTCTGGCTGGTTCAGCCTTCTTGGTGGCAGCAAGGGACAGGGGCAGCAGTGACGTGAGCAAAACTGCCAGAGCTGCCTGCCATTCCATCTGTTCACAAACACCGCTGGGCCTGGAGAGTAGCTAACCCCTGGTCGGTGCCAGCATTCCGTGCACATCAGTGACCATCAGACAACACAGATGCGCCACACAGAGCTCTGAGCACGGTTCATTTATGCCAGCCTCACTTGCATCTGTGGGGAATACGCACAGCTGCAGCGCCCAGAGCATTTCAGAGCCCACAGGCCCCACAGCAATGCCAGTGCGCCCCGTGGGCCTCCCCTTTCCTGTGTCCTCCTGAAGATGACAGCTGGGCCTTATGCTGCCCCATCTTTAGTTGCTGCTCCCTGGCTCAGTAGCTTTTCCTGGGACACTGTGGCCAGTGTGAAGACTCCTGAGGTTCCCAGCTGGGCCCCCGCTCACTGGATTGAGTTCCCTCTGTGTTCTTTGCCTCGCCACTCTTTTGATTGCAGAACTGCAAACAATCTACAGCATGAGCTCAAGCTCTTCAACTTCTCTTCCTCCCTGGCCTCCCCTGAATTCTCCAACTCACATTCTCTTTTGGAATTATCATGGATTTCCATTTGAATCTGTATGGCTCCTGTCTGGGCTGGCCGGGGCTCCAGCGACAGCCTGACCCCTTCCTGCTTTTTCCTGCTGCACAATGCCCCTGGGCTCCCCAACCTACACCCAGGGCTGCACCCCCTCTTGGTGATGCCCTGGTTGGTATTGTCATTGGTCTGTGGTCCCATCAGTGGCCCTGGTGTAAATCTCAAAATCACCCTTTCTTTCATGGTCCCCATCAAACACTGAGGCTTCTTGGTTCTTTCTCCACAAATTTCTCAGATTGTTATTTCCACCGACTTCCCCTGAGAACATGGCACTGTGCAAGGAGCCTCATGGAAGCCAGCCCCTTCCATCATTCACTCTACAGTGCTATATGCTATACATCCATCATCACAGCAGAACATGACTTTTGCCCAAGTCTCAGGGGGGGCCTTGGGTTCTGCTTGGCTGAAGCTCCCCAGCTCCTCCCAGGGTGCTGGCCTGCCACGCCCCATCACCCTGCCTGCCATGGGCACCTGTTGGCCACCAGCTGGTGCCTTTCCTGTGGGGTTAGTGCTTTGTGGACTGCTGGTATTCTCAACAAAGTAAGGAAATTACAGAAACACGGCCCAAGTTTTCTTGAGGTGGAGGAAAGCTGGAGATGGAGTGTCCACTGTGTACCTGACACTTGTTAAGAACACTTGTAACAAGATTCCACTACTTCAGAATTGCTCTGAGTTCCCAGCGTGTGTGAGGCCCAGGCCCAGGCCCAGATGTAGGGGAGCTCACACAGCTCCACCACCCTGGGGCTTATGGCCGGAGGCACAGCAGAACCTAAACACCCTGTTACAGCTCACTGTTGGTTCACCGCCACAGCTACAGGAGCTGGGATGGGGTGGGGGGTGCACAGGGGCTGAGTAGATGCTCCCTTCCCATGGGGCCCCCGAGAGAGGATTACCAGTGCCTTCTACAGTGATGCTCCAAGGCCCTGGAGGCTGGGGGATAGCCCAGGTCCTGCGGCTGGGACAGGGCAGGGCCGCGTCCCTTCACTCAACAGAGCTGCCCCCTGACCCTCAAGGATCAGGGATTCCCCCCAGATCCCACAAGTGGCACCCCGTGTGCTGGCCCCTTCCTGGCACCGAGCTGCAAGACCTTTCTGTTTTCTCCTCCAGCCCAGCCAATGGGGGCCGCACCTGCTCAGGCCTTGCCTACGATTTCCAGCTCTGCAACTCCCAGGACTGCCCTGACGCCCTGGCTGACTTCCGTGAGGAGCAGTGCCGGCAATGGGACCTATACTTCGAGCATGGTGACGCCCAGCACCACTGGCTGCCCCACGAGCACCGGGATGGTGAGCCCTAAGGGGAGTGGACATTCAGTGTACAGGCCAGGGCTCACTGGACCACTGATTCTGCATGGGCATGCCAGCAGAGTCCACCCTGGGCAGGGTGGCTGCCGGCTTGGGGCTCACGGCAGGACTGCAATCCCAGAAGAGCCAGACAACTGCACCTGGCCAAGGATGCAGCGAAGAGGGCGGGGCCCAGCTGGCCCCAGGCTCCTGTGCTCGCCACCCAGTGGGCAAGGCTAGCGTTGCGCCTTTACCCTGGCTCAGCCAGGAGGCGGAGGGCAGGGGCGGAGCCTGCCAAGGAATCAGGTTACTTCTGGCCTCTCATCTTTCAGTGGGAGCTCTCAGTTCCAAGGGACTTGAACTGGTTTAAGCGTCAAAAGGCATTTGTTGGCTCCTAGAACTGAAAAGTCTGGTAGTTTCAAGCATGAGAGTGTTTATATTTCATTTGGGTCCCCCTCCCACTAAATGATGAGAAACACAGTTTCTGTTCCTTCCAGGCACTGGGCAGAGGAGGGGAGTGGGGACTGGGGCATGCTCTGCTGTCTCCATCACCCCATGTGTGTCACACCGGCTGAGCACCTGTTGCAAGCCCCACATGTGCATTCAAAGAGGCGGTGCCAGAGCAGACAGATCCCCCTCTCAGAGCGAGGCTTTGGTCTGGCGAAAAATCAAATAATGACGTGGTGTCATAGTGACCACGGAGGTAAATACTGAGAAGGGAAGGTGCCAGAGACCCGAGACTGAATCAGGGGGCAACTTATTTGGGGTTTCAGAGGTTGACTGAAAAGGGTCTCCAGGTAGAGACCTGGCAAACAGCCATTTTCCCTTCCCCTCGATATGGGGGTCTCTGGGCAGGGCCTCGGGAATCTGAGACCTGGCTGCACCAACAACAGCCTGGCTCAGTTGGGAAAAGCTCTTCCTAAGTCCCACACAACAGGGTCACGAAGGGTGTTGCAGTTATCTGCCCCCTTTCGCTTTCTCTCCCGGCCCAGGGCAGGCATGTAGGGGGCTGGATGAATCATAAGAAGACCCTCCTGGGTGAGAGTTTCTCCTTGCAGGGTGCTTCCCTTTAGCAAACTTGGGAAGGAAACTGCAAGCAAAGTGAGCGGTGCAGCTGGCCCTCCTCACCAACACCCCACTGCTTCCCTTCCAGCCAAAGAGAGATGCCACCTCTACTGTGAGTCCAAGGAGACTGGGGAGGTGGTGTCCATGAAGCGCATGGTGCATGATGGGACGCGCTGTTCTTACAAGGACGCCTTCAGCCTCTGTGTGCGCGGGGACTGCAGGGTGAGTGCCACGAGGCCAGTGCGGTGCCACAGGAGCAGGGGCAGCCGCAGCTCACGGCCTCCGCTTTCTGGGGCTTTGGGAGGATTCACTGAGGTTGAGCTTGCAAAGTGTTGCAAACAGCATCTAGATCAGGGCAGGCTCTCAGCAAATGTTGGTTCCCACCCCCTGCTCCCTGCTGCCCCGCTCCATGACAAGCGTTCTCAGACTCGAGTCTGAGGAACCACCTGAGGAGCTTGGGGCTCCACCTCAGAGATTCTGCTTACGTAGGTTGAGGCTGTGGCCCAGAGCATGAGTTTTACCAGTTTTACCAGGTGATCTTGATGCACATGGTCCCTGGGGGACCCCTTGTGAAGCACTGCCATGTCCTTGCACTCCTCTGGGCACTGGACAGCTTACCCTCGAACAGGGTGGCCCACCATGGCTCTCGTTGGTTTGGCTCTTTGTAGAAATGCCCTGCTGTGTTTTCTGTTACTTTATTGTCTTTGGCTTCGATCTTAGGCTGTTACAAGAGACAACTGTGGGGCACACTTGGCATAAAATAGTAACATGAGTGCAGAACTGGCCCGTCCCCTAGAAATACCTGGAAGCCTCTGTGTAGATGAGACTGATTGTAGGTGTCAAAGAGGCTGATTCTCATCTTACCTTCCTGAGAAACGAGCATCCTCAGGATGTCCCTGGCAGAGAGCCTGGCAGAATGCCACAGGGCCCCTGGTGGAGACGGGTGAGGCTGGAAGAGCAGGGAGGTGGGGTGTGGAGTAGCTGGAGGCAAGCTCAGGGATTCTCTCCAACCACGTGATTTCAGTAGGACTGCAGCCAGCAGGGAGGGCAGGCCATACAGTCTGCTCACACTCCAAACACTCAGCCAAATACTTAAAGACAGCAGTGTCTCCCCTGTACCTGAGGGGTTTTAATTGATGGAGGTGACCAAATGATGACACAGAGAAGTCAGTGCCATTGGAAGAAGAACTGATTACTTACATTTCCTGAGGGAAGGGTATGGCATGCTGTGCAGGGCCACATGGAGAAGCACCAGATTCAGCTGCGAGGCAGAGGGAGCAGGAGAAAGTCTGGGCCAAAGTTTTATTGGGGTTTCCATGGGAAAGGCAAGGCAAGCAGAGTAAACAGCTTGGGATTGGCCAGTTTGAATAATTCTGGCAGGAGTGGTCTCTAGATTCCTGGTATCTGACCCTGGGATGATTTAGGGCAGAGACATATTGGCTTAGTGTGTGAGAGTTTGATAAAGGGAGGAATCAGTTGGTTTGTGTATGAAAGGTGTGCTTCCATTGCTGTCCCTAAGAACTGGCTAGCTCTTCTTGACTAGCAAGATTTTTAAGATGTCAAAACATCATAACACACAGAAAATATTAAAAACTCTGATTAAGAGAGGCCGTAGCATGGGAAACATTTAGTAGTGGAAGTAGCTTTAGATGGCAGCTGTGCGTATGGTACAAACATAACAGGGAAGTAGGAACACTAATTCACCCTCTTGGTTAGTGGGCATGTCTAGAGCTTCACTCCTGATGTTGACAACTGGAGAAGAATAGGGTATTTCATTAATTAATGGTGACTTTGAACAGATAACAGTAGAATGATAGAGTTTTGCATAATTAGAAAATGTTTACATTTATATATGGTCACATTGCAAAAGTTAGAAAACAAAGGAGACAGAAAGAGCGAAAACACACAAAGGAAATGGGAGTGATAAGATGAAATGTAGGAGTCCTCACAATACATGTGAATGTGAAACTCTTAAAAGAATCTAATATCCAAGTGGATGCTGTCAATGAGAGAATATCAAAACACAATGACTCAGGAAGTTTCAAAGAGAAATGATAGCAAAAGACATGTCAGGAGAATAAAGACACACACACACACACAGAGCAGGGAATCAAGAATTAAATGAGGCCATAAAGATTCTGATTCCAATCCCAGTTTGGGGTATTTTCCCCTACATGTCCAACAAGCAATTCTCTGACACCAGCTGGATGTTGTGGGCTGAAAAAAATTGCATAATGTGAGAGATGTTAGTTAAGTTTTATTTGGGGCAAAATGAGGACTATAGCTCTGAGGAACTGCTCCAAAGAGGTAAGCGGAGGTCAGTATTATACGTGATTTTAGTGAAAGCGGGTACGTGCAGTCAAGCACACATTGTGGCAGAGGCTTGCTGCTGGTCACCAGGAGCAGATGTCGCCATTAATGATTTTGGTGCTTTCTTAGATAGAAGATGCAAGAATTTATGGGTTCATAAAATCTTCTCCTGAAAATATTTAACTCTCTGAAGGCCTGTTCTGCCAGTTTTTCCCAGAGCACAAGAGTGCCTCATTCCTGATCTCCACCCTGAACTTTCTGGTGTGTTGAAGGTCAGCGACTGCAGTGGCTAGTGACCTAATCCTTGGAGAAGCAGAAGGCAAGTGCCAATTTTTAGTTGGCAGTGTCCTAAAATTTAACTCAGTTCTGACACTACCTACCCAGAGATAGCATCAGATCCCACAAGTTAAGGCCTCAGTCCTATAAGACGGCCCCCTGCCTTCAGATGCCAATCACAAGTCCAGGTTGTCACCTGTGCTTCTGATTCACCGGCTGTAGATTGGAGGTTCCAACAACCCCTTCCTTGGGTTCAATTAATTTGCTAGAGTGACTCTTAGAACTCAAAATACAGCTCCTAGATTACCAGTTTATTATAGAGGGATATAGCTCAGGAACAGGCAGATGAAAGATGCTTAGGGTAAGGTATGTAGGAAGGGATGGAGATTCCAGGCCCTTCCAGAGCATGCTGCTGTCCCCAAATCTCTGTGTTCACCAACCCAGAAGCTCTCCAAACCCCACCCTTTTGGGTTGTTATGGAGACTTCATTACAGGCATGACTGACTAAATAATGGGTCACTGACCACCTACTCAACCCCCCCCAATAAAGACAGCTTTATGGCTCTCACCACAGAAAATTCCAAGGGTTTTAGGAGGTCTAGCCAGAAACTGGATGAAGACCAAATATATATATATATATATATATATATATATATATATATATATATATATATATATATCATAAATCACAATATCACAACTGCCCTGGCTGGACAGGAGGTTCTCCCCTCCCTCCCTTCCTCTCCCTCCTCCCCTCTTTCTCTTCCCTCCTCCTCAGCATCAGCTTCATCCTTCAGGCAACGTGTGACTGTTTACAAGGACCATATCCTCTCATCTGGGCAACAGCCCTGGCAGGCCTTGCTGCTTTGAGTCCATGTCACAAATGTGGAAACAAGCTCGAAGTTTCTCTGAGACTGCATTGCCAGGAAGTGGCTCTGTAGCCCCTTCATAGTCTAGAGACCCTGCCCTCAAAGGTCTTTGTAAGACAAAAGTCAGAAATCAAAGAGCAAAACTAACAATATTGTGAAGCAATAAAAAAATTTTTTTAAGTGTGTATTTTAAAAAAGCAAAAGTAAAATACGAAAAAGATGTATCAAAAAAAATAAATAAAGAGCAAAGGGAAAGGAAGCAGTCTCACAAGAGGCGGTGATAGGAGGATCCTGAGGGGTGAATTGGCTCTGGGCTTTCTGGCAGCCAGGGCAAAGAGGGAAACCTGTGGTGCTATGGTGCACTCAGATCAGACGGCGAGCAGACCAGCTAGGAGAGGTTGTCTTCCCTGCTGAGTGTGGTCATGGATATGAAAGTGGCCTCAGGCAGTGTGTTCAGACCCAGGGTCTGCTCCCTGCAGAGCTCTGGGGCCCTGGGAATGGTGTGCTATCGGCAGGGCTATAGAGAGTAACAGAACCGGAATTTGTTACTGCCTCTGCCAGGTGGCCTTGGGCAAGGAACGTCCCTGCTCTGTGTGGAACAATTTTCAATACTAGAGTGGACAGTGTTGAGAGGATTGGTTGAGAGAATGAAGGTAAAAGTGTTCCTACCAACTCTTGTCACCTCCTTCCCAGACACCCCGAGACAGACTGAAGAGGACATTGTTCTTGGGGGCAGTGTGAGGGAGGGACATCTTGGCCTAAGCTTTAGGTGCGAGCCATGGAGGGACCGCCTCTGGGGCTGCGCTGCGTGGACAGCCGGGAGAAGGGGCAGAGGCCATGTCTGATATGTCCATTAGGACACCAGCGTGCTATGGCAGGGCAGCTTCAGGACCAGGCCCTGTTTAGGCTGTACAGAGCCCTCCACAGGTCACACTGTCCAGACAAGTGGATAAGTGAGGGGGAAAGGCTGGTCCTTGGGTGGGCACACAGGGTCTGTCTTGCTCCAAAGCCCCCTCTCCTTCCCCTGCATCAGGAACTGCTAAGAAGGGGTGCCCTGACCTGGGCTGTGGAGGGAGCAGGTAGGGAGAGGGAGTCTCGAGTGTACACTGCACCTCCCCACCCCTCTGCAGAAGGTGGGCTGCGACGGGGTGATCGGCTCCAGCAAGCAGGAGGACAAGTGTGGTGTGTGTGGAGGGGACAATTCCCACTGCAAGGTGGTCAAGGGCACATTCACACGCTCGCCCAAGAAGCTCGGTGAGTACGCCACTCCCTCCCCCTGCCCAGGGCACCCAGGCCTGAATGTCTACAGCACCTGGCTGGGTGGCTCTGACTGGGTTCTCAGAGGTTTGCGGGAGAAGGGGTGTACGTCTGGGAGGGTGAGGTGGAGAGAGAATCAGGTCAGGGGCAGCTGTGCCAGGCCCCAGGGTGGGCAGGGACAGGGATAATGCCAGGGTATATGTGCACAGGGTGGGTCTTAGAAGTCTTTATTTGAGGGCACCCTCCCCAGCCCTCCAAGGCTTTCCGGTCGCCAGCTGGCCTCCCTTGCTCGCTACCCCCAGCCACCTGTCAGCAGGACTTTGATGGGCTGTCAGTGCAGCCTATGGCCTAGGGACATGTAAGCCTGTCCCCACAGGGCCACAGGATGGGGCTGGGGAACTTGGGGTCCCTGGCCAAGATGGGCTCTGGGAAAACAGACCGCTTGGTGAGCCTCCTTCCACAGTGGTACCTCCGTCTGGCTTCGGTGCTCTGGGTGGGCTTGCAGCAGCTGACTGCTCTACCTCTGTCCGAAATGGTGAGAAGCCACTTTGGTTCACCTCTTTTGGAAGAAGGCCATGGGACAAACCTGCCAGACTCCACTCAGAGCTGGTGCCAGGGTGCCAGGAGCTGACCTTCTGCATCGCCCCACGTGAGCAGGCTGTCTTCAGTTTGCGGATTAAGCCGCCGAGGTCCAGGGAGGGCAAGCAGTTTGCTGAAGGCCTCCCTCCCGGATGTGGCATCTTAGCTCCGTGCCCAGGTGTGACTCCAGGCACACTCACGAGGATGCCCACTAAGTTTTCAATGGAGGAAGCTGAAGGAGCACCTGGATTTGAAGATGAGCAAAGGGCTGTGGCTGGCTGGGGTGTGCTAGCTTTCCCGTGGACCCCTCTCTGGGTGGGCAGTCAGAGCCCATAAAACATTGGGGGCTCTGGAACCACCTTCGAGGGCAAGGCCCTCCTGGCATTGTCTGCATTCGACGGCCTCTCCCTTCTCATTTGGCTTTGTCTCCCCACATCCCAACAAAGGTTACATCAAGATGTTTGAGATCCCGGCAGGAGCCAGACACCTGCTTATCCAGGAGGCAGACACCACCAGCCACCACCTGGGTGAGTGTCGGAGCCCAGGCAGTGTGGTGAATCTGCAGCCTCACTCTTCCAGGGATCAGGGGCCCAGCTGAGAGGCGTGCCTGCAGCCCCATCTCCCCTGTCCCTGGCCTGGCCCACCTGGTGGACGTCTCCTGGAGTCATTTCCCAATGGAGAGGCCAGGGGTTGGGATCAGAGGGCTTCCCTGGCAGCAGCTGTGGAGGGACATGTGTTTAAAACATGCCACACCTCCCCACCCTAAGTCCATCGCGAGGCCAAGGGGGAGGCCCCCTGTCCACTGGAAGGCAGGCAAGGTCCTTAAGCAGAGGCTGCTAAGGCCAGCTGGTAGATGGACTTCTATGACGTATTTGCATTTTTCCATTTAGTTTCATTTTAAATTCAAGTGATTCTTTTGGAATAGGGATTCCTGGCATCTGTTGAAAATTTGGATGTTCTAACAACTCTGAATGCCCCCTTCTCACATGGCAGCCCCCTGTGGGGCTGCGCTCCTCCAGGCTGCCTAGGGCTCCTCAAAGGGGCTTCACCCATCCATGCCCCCCACCAAGATGTAAGGCTGAAGGAGGAAGTGAAGTAGGAAGTAGGTCACTGAGGGGACCCCATACAAGTCTCTTCCTCCAGTTTGGGCCCCGACCTTCCTCCCTGTGCCCTGGAGGCCAGACTGGGTCAGGGGCTCCATGACTGCCTCCATCTGGTCCCCGCCACTGACGTGAGACAGACAACCACTCTTTTTAATATGAATTTTTCTTTCTTCCTTATTTTAAGAGGAGACTTTATGTTGCTATCCCAAAATGCAAAGCCAGTGGCACTTGCCTTAAGTAGAAGGCAAATATGAAAGTTGATCCCTGAAAAAAAAGACACTTCTATCTAAACACTGTTTCCTGCTCTCCCTGCACAAGAGTAGGGAGGGTTAGTGACAAGCTGAGGACCTCCTGGCGCCCGCTGAAGCTCTCAGGGGATTCCAGGAGACTTGTGAAGGGAATGATTTCCTAACTCTGTAATCCCATGATTTTTGTGCCCAGTCTGTGACACCACCTAAAATCTTCTAGCAGACCCCCAGCAGACACCTTCCACTGTGGGAAGCGTGGGGCTTCCTGACCAGTGGAGTCTCGGCTCCTAGACATTCTTTGTGGATGCCTAGTGGCCTGAGTGGTCCCCAGGCCAGGTCAGGCCTCTTTGGGTTGTAGGGAACTGGTGGGGACCCAGGCCGAGCCACAGTTACCAACAGGGTGGGGAGACATATGGGACGCATGCTCACCCCAGGGAAGGAAGCCCTCACCCAGCCCTGTGCCCTGGTGTCCAGCAGATGCCCCTCACCCGGGGGGCTGGGGCAGGGAGGGCAGTGGCTCTGAGAGCCCGCTGAGTGTTCCAAGTAGACAGCAAGTAGGTGGCCTTGATGCCTGCCGAGTCCCTTGCCATGTAGCATCTCCTTCAGGGCCTGAGGGGCAGATCGAGGAAAGGGCCCTGGGCCTGGCAGAAGGGCAGGGTTAGAGGGAAACTTAGTTTTGGCTGAGAGACAAAGGGCAAGTCAGGTTCCCAAGGTGATTTGGGCTGTCAGTGGGACTGACGGGCCCCTGGCAGAAGACAGCTGGGAGACGAGGGGCTCTGCTCCCTGTAACTCCCCCAACCTGTTCAAACCAGCATACCCTGCCAGCCTTCCCGCAGTTCTGCCCCTGGGTGACACTGGCTGTCTTCTGCCATTCTCAGCCGTCAAGAACCTGGAGACAGGCAAGTTCATTTTAAATGAAGAGAATGACGTGGATCCCAACTCCAAATCCTTCATTGCCATGGGTGTGGAGTGGGAGTACCGGGATGAGGATGGCCGGGAGACGCTGCAGACCATGGGCCCCCTCCACGGGACCATCACTGTGCTGGTAAGTCGAGGCAGGGGCCAGGCCCACTGCGTCCTGGCTGCCCAGACAGGGGGCAAGTAGCTGCTAGGGAAGGGATGGAGGGGTGCCTGGGAACCCTGAGCCTCCCTGCATACTTCGGACCATGCTCTGAATGGCCTCTCTGGCCTGACTTTTGGACCAAGGGTCTCTATCTCTGTGTCAGAGCAAGGAACAGACATGGAGCCACCAGTTGGGCTCTGGGCCCTGTATCGACCCCTGGGTGACTAAAGACAAAATCCCCTGCAAGCGATTAGGTTTCCCCCTCTGGGTGACATTCATGACCACTTTTCATCATGCTTATTCATGTCTGCCACTGTATCCAAACCCAGCCACTCTCTGGGGGTGACCAATGGGGCTCAGGAAATTGGACTGCTAGACCCAGGTCACACTAGACTTTGTCCCTGAACAGGACTGGACCCCAGGTCTCCTGAGTCCAGGACCACAGGCTGCTCCTGGTGATGGGAGTACAGAGGGGGCTTGATTTCCTGATTCACTTATTAAAAATTAACTTTAATTGCACACATAATACATTTTATCAGTAAAAAAAGTTAAAACACTACAGGTAAGGCTCAGATGACTTTTGCCCCTCCGTTAAGGTGAGCACACCATGGTTGGGTTCAGGCACCCGGACCCAGCGCCCCACACCAGAGTGCGCAGCTGTGGGGATGGGGTGTTTCATGTGCGCTGTGCTCTGCTCTGCTCACCTCGGCTGCATGTACTTTTCATCCCCAGAAATGCCTTTGGTGCCCTGCCTTTGTCAGTGCATATACAGTCAGGCTTCAGTATCTGCTATTTCTGTATTGGTAAATTCACCTACTGAAAGTATTTCTAATCCCAAAATCAATACAGGCATACCTCAGGAGATACTGCAGGATTGGTTCCAGACCACCGCAGTAAAGTGAATATGGCAATAACGCAAGTCACGTGAACGTTTTGGTTTCCCAGTGTGTGTGATAGCCTTAGGTCTAAGGAAAACAATGTACATACCTTGATTAAAAATACAAAGCAAAAAATCAGTTACAACAATAACATCAAAGATCACTGATCAGAGATCACCATAATAAAAGTAATAATAATGAAAAAGTTTGAAATATTGTGGGAATTACCAAAACGTGACCCAAAGACACAAAGTGAGTAAATCCTGTTGACACATGGCACCAATAGACTTGCTGGATGTGGGGCTGCCACAAAAGTTTAATCTGTAAAAAAACGGGGCTTCCCTGGTGGTGCAGTGGTTGAGAGTCCGCCTGCCGATGCAGGGGACACAGGATCGTGCCCCGGTTCGGGAAGATCCCACACGCCGCGGAGCGGCTGGGCCCGTGAGCCATGGCTGCTGAGCCTGCGCGTCCGGAGCCTGTGCTCCGCAACGAGAGAGGCCACAACAGTGAGAGGCCCGCATACCGCAAAAAAGAACAAAAAAACAAAAAAACGTAATATCTGCGAAGCGCAGTAAAACAAAGCGCCGTAAAGCAAGGTCTGCCTGTACTTGCAGTGGAGCAGGGGAAAATGTGAGGAGGCGGAAACAGGCAAGGCTCTGCTTCTTGTTTCAGCTGCTACTGCAAACAAGCGTCTTTTTCACACTCTATTTACTGCCATGTTGTCTGCATTTTTGTGCTTTTGGGGGATGATTTCATTGTTTAAAATGGCCCCAAGCATGGGTCTGGTGTTCCTCTGATCAGGAAGCTGCAGGTTTACCCTAAGGAGAGAGCGCATGTGTTAGATGAGCTGCGTCCAGGCACAAGTAACCAGGTGCTGGCCGTGAGTTCAGTGTTAATGAATCAATGGCATGTACTAATTAAGGTGTCTTTAAACAGAAACGCACATAGAATAAGCTTATGCATTGACTGTTAATGAAACTATCATGACCAGAGGTTTGCAGGCCCTGATGCCATGTTCCCCTGCGAGCAGCGGTTCAGTACTGGCAGATTCGGTGTTTGCCGGGACTTTCTAGAACCTGAGTACCGTGGATAATGAGACTTGGCCGCGCATGTTCCTCGGGCTGACTTTCCTAACCTGGTCGCCGAGGGAGGGTGGTGGTGGGCAGACACATTCACGTCTGTCTCCGGGGCAGGTCATCCCACAGGGGGACGCCCGCATCTCGCTGACCTACAAATACATGATCCATGAGGACTCGCTCAATGTGGATGGCAACAATGTCCTGGAGGACAATTCCGTGGGCTACGAGTGGGCCCTGAAGAAGTGGTCTCCCTGCTCCAAGCCCTGCGGTGGAGGTGAGGGGCCTTCTCAGAGTTGGGGCCCCAGAGGAGGTCGGGGCCGAGCGGGAGGGGTCTCCTGGATGAGGAGCTTCCTAAGTCCATGGTCCCTGCTGACCGCCTGGCATGAGGGATGTGCCAGGTATGAGATCACTAGACCCAAACCAGTGACCTTTGCCTGGGTGACAAGGGCCTAGCCCCACTAGGGAGGTGCCAGAGGGTGGGCAGGAAGAGCAGGTGCTCAGGGCAGCCAGGGGGCATGTGTGGGGCTTGGATGACACCAGCACCCACCTGCATGGCGTGAGAGGGAGGTCCGGCCTGGCGGGAGGTGGCTGTGAGGGTGTGGCTTGGATGGATTACTGTGACACCATGAGGCAGGTCACAGGAAAGGCTCAGGCCATGCTGGAGACCAATGAAGAGGCCCCCTCTGCAGAGATTCCTCCTAAGATCCCTCCTTTCCGAATGCAGAAAGGCCTTTCCTCCCTGGGGCAGGGCTGGGTGCAGAGAGGTCCCACCTGCTTTGGACCTCAAAGAGTCCACAGTTGGGTGGGACATAACAGACAGACAGGAAGTTCTGATCTGCTCAGTGTAGTCACTGCTCCTAGGGGGATGGAGGAGATAAAAGGCAGGAGAAGAGAGCTCAGCCTGCAGGAGCAGGTGGCCAGGACAGACCTCCTTCAGGTGCCATGAAGTGTCCCACACCTAGACAACATAGGGAGTTTGCCCAGTGGGTGGGGCACCCACTGCCAGGCCCAGGCAGATGGAGGGCTCATCTTCCAGTGCTCCTGCCTGGGCAGATGGCACCCCAGGCTTCCACTGAGCCTCCCGGCCCCCCTGGATTTTATCAGCACATCCTGTTGAGTCTCCCTCCTGTGTATCTCTTGGACTCATCTGCTGTTACCATCTTCCCAGTCCTGGCACCATCCTCGCTACCCAACTGGCCCCGTGTGTCCACTCTTGCCCTCAGAGTGACCTATTAAAGGGGCAGATCAGACCATACCCCTTTCTGTGATCACAGTTTTCAGCAGCTCCTTCTGCTCTTGGGATAAAAAACAAAATTCTCCTCATGGCCTCCAAGGTACAAGCAACTTGCTGACTTCTCCCACTGCCGTTGGCACCCCCAACCCTTGCTCACTCAGCCCTGTCCACACTGGCCTTAAGTGCTTTTCCTGGACACGCTGTGCTCCTGCCTCAGGGCCTCTGCATAGGCCATCTCCTCCCCGGGGAGCCCCTTCCACCACTTTCCCACTAAATCAGCACACCTCCATCCTCTGTTTCCTGGGACACACCCAGATGCCCAGGCTAGATCAGGCTGCCCGGTCATATTCTCTCATGTCTAACCCACTAGGCTGAGGTTTTGAGACTTGGCACTGTTGACATTTTGGAGTCTATAATTTTCCATTGTGGGGGGTAGTCCCGTGAATTGTAGGATGCTGAGCAACATCCCCAGCCTCTACCTGTTAGATGTTGGTGGCATCTCCTCCCCCAGTTGTGACAACTAAGTGTCCCAGACATTGCCAGATGTCCCTGGGGCAAAATCTCCACCAGCTGAGAACTGCTACACTAGACTGGCTGGAGGAGCCTTGCAGACTGTATTCCATGTTTAGCTAGGTCCTCAGAGCACATTAATTCAAGGTGGAGTAAGTGACTAAACAGTGGGAGAGGAAATAGAACCTTCCCTCCTGTCCCAGGAAGCCAGCCAAAGGGCAGGAGAGAAGGGGGCTACTCTCCCTGGCCTGTCACCCTCACTTGGCCTGGGGTGCTGGGTAGACACCAGGCTAGATGTGTCCCTGCTCGACCCCCCCACCCCATTAGCAGGGCGGGGAGAACAGGGCTAAGTGACCTGAGGAGCCACCCCTCCATGCCTGCTGGAGGGCCCATACTGTCCCACTGAGCCCCCTCGAGCTCTCGTCTTCAGGGTCCCAGTTCACCAAGTATGGCTGCCGCCGGAGGCTGGACCACAAGATGGTGCACCGAGGCTTCTGCGACTCCCTCTCGAAGCCTAAAGCCATCCGCCGGGCTTGCAACCCACAGGAGTGCTCCCAGCCCGTGTGAGTGCCAGGACTCCCCGGCCCCCCAGCCCCACTAGAGGAGGGGAGGGAGAACCCTGGGGCTCCTGTGGAGGGTGGTGCAGGATCGGGTTCCCTGGATGCTCTGAGCCTCACGTGCCCTGAGACGTTTGACAGATTCTTCCTCACTCACCACGTTCTATGGAGTCTAAGATGTTGCAGGCTGTGCAGTGCCCCCCTGCTTCAGACCTGCTAGACGGAAACAATAATGTGCATCTTAGAAATGACAACAAGTGGTAATGCTCAGATGGGGAAACTGAGGCTCCGAGGGTGCAGGGCTTGCTTCTGGTCCTGTGGTAGATGTTTCCCAAGCAGCTCATTCCAGAGGCTGAGGCCTTGGAATGGCCACAGCCATGACCCTTTGGCTCCGGGGTTTGACAGGGCTGCATTTCTGGGCCCAGGTTCCTTTTTCAGGACCCTGAGTGGGGAAGATGGTGGGTAAAAGGCAGGTGGGGGCCATTCGGGGACAGGTGCTGAGTGTGTCCATGCTGCTGCCCGGAAGGGTTGGTGATGTCAGCGGAAGCTGAGGCCAGAGGGCAGAGCCAGGAGCCTAAGAAGAGACAGAGGCCGGCTCTCCATGGCCACACCCCAATCAGGATCTCCCAGCCGTGGGCATGGTTGGGTCTGCAGGACCTCAGGCAGGGGCCCAGCTAGCCTCCAGGGCGTCTTCCTGACCGTAGGTAAAGATGCGCCTGGAGGAGCAGGCTGCCTTGCTTCTGTCCATCAGGGCCTCAGCCAGGGTGATTCTCCAGGGGCTGACCGTGTGCTGCTCTGCCCTAACAGGTGGGTCACGGGCGAGTGGGAGGCATGCAGTCAGAGCTGTGGGCGGACGGGCATGCAGATTCGCTCCGTGCGCTGCGTTCAGCCACTGCACAACAACACCACCCGCTCCGTGCACACCAAGCACTGCAATGACGCCCGACCCGAGGGCCGCCGGGCCTGCAACCGTGAGCTCTGTCCTGGTCGGTGGCGGGCCGGACCCTGGTCCCAGGTAAGCAGTGCCCCGGCCCTGTGTCCTCAGCCCCCAAACCAAGCTTGGGTGGGACTGAAGTGGCCAGGGCGTTGCACCTGGGCCTGGATGCAGTTCTTGCCCTGGGCCACGTCCTGTAGGTCTCAGGGCACCCGTGGTTCCACATGGCTATGGGAAACTCAGTGGAATATGTATCTTTACTCTGCAGGGTAGAGGCTCCCATGCTCCTGGGGACAGGACCCCCAGGAGACTGGGGACAGCCTGGGCTCCAGGAAACAAAGGGAAGCCTGGGCTTTTGTCTCTGGGGGCCAGAGGTGCGGCTAGAAGGCCGGTCAGACTTGCAGGAGGAAACACGGGCAAGGGAGGGCTTAGACTTGGGCTGGAAAGGATAGTCTCGGGCTGCAGGAGCCGTTCTGGGGTCAGGGCTGAGCTGATGTGAGCACTGACATCTAGCCTCCGGGCCTGGTGGGTCAGGAGTTGCCAGGACCAACCTTGGGCTCAAAGATTTGCTCAGAAGTTGCTGTAGTCATGGTTATGCTTTATTACAATGAAAGCACACAGCGTAGAATCAGCAAAGGGAAAAATTGTTTCGGTGAAGTCTGGAGGAAACCAGGCACAAACATCTAGGTGCCCAGGATATCCACTGGGGATCAGTCACATAGGCATCGGGTGCCTGCGTGACTGACATCAGTTACTGAAGCCCCAGATCCCAGAGCGAAAGCGGATTCTCACCATAAATCATCTTGTTGGTGTAAACCAACCGAACAAATTGGTGCGGCCTGATCCAAGGCCTCAGGCACGCAAAAACGCTCTTACCAGACAAACCATTCCATGAACTTGGTTCCCAGGAGTTGCCCAGGGGCCAGCCCTGAAAATAAGCCATTCTTGGGACTGGGCAGGTTTGAGCAACCCTGTCTGCTGAGTCAACCCTTTGTCACACACAAGGCGAACACTTGAGAATCACCCTTTGGCAGGGCTGGGCTGAGTTGTGAGCAGAGCCACGAGTCTGGGCATGACTGCTTATTCGGGTCCCTCCCAATGTGGTGAGGCCAAGGGGGCCCGAGACTGGAGGGGACAGTGAGGGTGCTGGTGGTGTAGAACCTTGTGTCCAGAGGGAGGGAGGGTCCTCTGCCGAAGCCTCCTGGACCCAGGCAGAGCTTTCCCAGTGGCCCCCAGTGCATAGCAGTTCTTCTGGGCCTTGGGCCTCCTCTAGCCAGAGGAGGGAGGCGCTCGCTGAGAAGTCAGAAGTGCCAGGCCCTATCTGGCCCTGCATATTTGTTCTCTCTAACTCACTCTAGAGCCCAGGAGATTGAGGCAGCTGCCCGGGGCTAGGGCTAGGCAGGGCAGGCCTCTAGCTCACCCTCTACCCTTTGTGCCTCCCCACCTTCCACATATTGTGGGGTCACCCGCTTGGGGAGCCCTTTCAGACCCAGCCTAGCATGGGAAGCGGGCCCTGACTGGTAACGCTCTGCCTGCAGTGTTCGGTAACCTGTGGCAACGGCACCCAGGAACGGCCGGTGCTCTGCCGAACCATGGACGACAGCTTTGGTGTCTGCCGGGAGGAGCGGCCTGAGACGGCCAGGATCTGCAGGCTTGGCCCCTGTCCGCGTAAGCCTTCTGCATGCAGCAAGCCCAGGGGAGGGGGGCGGTCCAGGCAAATGCGGCTCTTCCCACAACTGGTCGAACTCAGCATCTATGAACTTGAAGGAGAAGCTAAGCCCGCCCAGGCCTAGGCTGGGACCTTTCTCTGGCAGGAAATGGAAGGAACTGGCATTTGCCATGCTCATCTCCAGGCCAGGCCCTAGTGAAGGATGGCGTGGACTCAGTCCATCCCTGCCTTCCTGGCACTCCCTTTTGGTCTGGGAGACAGAAACCGGATTCACAGTGACTGCACATCGGGGCTCAGCCCATGCCCATGCGAGTAGGGGGTGCCTATATGAGTAGGGGGCGCCTGCCGCCCTGCAAGGAGAGCAACCAGAATGCTGGCTGCGTGTAGATGCCTGGCCAAGTGCTGGACACACGTCAGCTCTTTCGGTCCCCACAACAGTTGAAGACGTAGATCCAGTCATGAGTCCCTTCTGCAGAGCAGGGAGCTCGGGGGGTCAGGTGTGCCTCCCCCAGCTGAGGAGAGGGTAGATCCAGGATTCACTTGTTCCCTGCACTTCCAGAGCCAGCACTCAGGGCACTGCTCAGCCCAGAGCAGGGCACGGTGGGGACTTGGAGGACAGTACAGAGATAAGGAGGCGCTGGTAGGGCCTGTGTGTGGGGATAGTAGCTGAAGCTACTCTGCGTAGCTGAGACCCGGATGCTTGGTGTGGGAGAGGCAGGACTGGGCCTGGACAGGGTGCTTGGGGCCCATCTGTGCCGAGGGAGGTCTTGCAGGCCACACTGGGGAGTTGGGGCCCTCCTGTCACCCCCTCCCTGGGATGCCAGAATCCAGGGAGCCCTTCTGCCTGGGGTGGGTGGGTTGGGTGCCCAGACCTGGTGCCCCAGCAGCCAAGACTCCTTTCTTTTCCCTCTAGGAAACATCTCCGATCCCTCCAAGAAGAGCTACGTAGTTCAATGGCTGTCCCGACCGGACCCCAACTCACCAGTCCAGAAGACCTCGTCAAGTAACCGGCCCGTTTATAACTCTGTCTCTGCCCTCCAGTGCATGCCCTGCGCCTTGTGGAGCTTGCCGTGGGCTCCCCTCCTCTCTTTCTATGGAAAACTGCCCTGACTCTTCCTGAGCGCTCTCTTGGTTGAATCTGTTTTCTCCGGGCCTCTGTGCTCGGCTGTCCCCTTTGGAGCTGCCTGGCCGGGAGGGCCAGTCTCGCAGCGGCACGGCCCGGGGCACCGGCCTCTTGTGGGGGTGCCAGGACCTCGCGGTGATGGCTTTTAAAGGGGCAAAGATCTGTCGCGGTGCTGGAGGGGCCAGAGGCCAAAGTTTGAATGTGACCACTTGGTGACCGCCTTGCGGGGCCACATCCCTCCAGGCTGGAGCTGCGGGTCGGAAATCGAGGCGGAGCCCGCCCGTCCTCTTTCAAACGCCGCTTACCAGCGAGGCGAGGCCAGAGGGGTCTCGCGGGTGTGCAGTTTTGTTTCGCCATCCTGGGCGCCCGGCCCGTTTCCGGCAGTGTGTCGGCGGCTCCCTGGCCACCTCTGCTGTTGCTGCTGCTGCTGACCCTGTGCTGTGTGTCCTCCTGACTCGTGTGACTGTGGCCTGCTTCCTGTGGCCTTTGTGTCCAGCTCACACAACCCTTGGCCCCCGTACCCTGTCCCCTTGGGGGTTCAGGTCAAGCAGAGGAGGCAGGGGACGTGTCCCCGCAGTGGGACATCAGGACACACCACCACTTGCATTCTCTGTCCATTCGCTCCAATGGCCTTTCTCATCGTGCACACACGACCCCGTGCACGGGCGCGAGACAGTGAGAGTGAAAGGCTGTCTCACGTGGATGCGGCCACCTACCCATGTGAACAACTACAGAATTACCTCAATTTTTATCGCTTTTTTGCTTAGATAAAACTATGTAGAAGATGCCTTAAAGTTGAAAGGTAACAGAATTGGCTGCTAGCAACCCAGGCAGGAGGCAGGCAGTGCAATCTAGAGGGAGGTGGCCCGCTCATCCACCTTTGGTCAAGGGTAAGGCTTCCCAGTCCAGTCTGTACAGGGCCCCAGGCACGGGCTCACCTCTGTGGAAAGGAGACCCGCTCCATGGCCTGAGCGGCCCTTCGGCACTGACTGTTGTTGGAGCCCCGGGCACTCTGCTGCCGGCGCTGCCTTACACCAGAGGGCGACTGGCCTGGCCCTGGGCGTGACCAGTGTAGCACTCCCGCCGGTCACCCCGCACTCTCCCCAGCCCCGTCCCCTGTTCATAGCATCCCCGCTGGACAGCGCCCAGCCCTCCCCTGGCACTAGTTACTGTTATGTAAATACTCGGTGTAACCCATACTAATTCTCATGACTGTTAACTTCCAACTTTGACTTAGGCAATGTGAGTGACATGAGTGACTCTGGGAAGGTGCAATACGGTCCTGAGCATCGTGCTCTCTGTCTATATGCACTTTGGTTTATCAGGGATATTTTATTAGTGTTTTGTATGTATTCAATGACGTATTATATAGGTTCCATTGTCGTTGCTTTTCTGGTTTTTTTATGAGACAACGTTAGTGTGTGCCAAAGTGACTGTGAAAATGACCTTTTACTCTTACTAACAGTGGAAAGACTTCCTGTCATGCATCCCACAAATAAACTCAATAAAAGTTCAGTGAAACTGGGTGCTTGGGTCTGGCACACTGCTGCCTCCTTCTCTTCATCTCTGTGACCAACGGTGCTGCAGGGATGCAGGTGCCGTTCTGGTCCATTACTTCCTTGGTTTCTGATTCCAGTGACTTTTCTGTCCCCCTTACCCTGCCTAACGTAGATACTGAGGGCCCCTCCCCCACTGAGGCATGTGCCCCTTCCTCAGGCATTTTTCAAAATGTGACAGCAGCTCGTGCAGACACCCCACCGGCATTCTGAGTTTTGAATCCTTAGTGCTAAACAAGCACCTTGCAGGAACACCTTGGCTGTCTCCTTGCAGATAAGTTCTCACAGTTGGGAAAAGGGCCCCATGTGAGCTTCTCCCCATCTTTGGGATCCCAGCCCATGGAGTGGGAATATGGGGTTAGTAGCTGAGACAGTGTCCAGGTCACCATGCCCTGAGCCACCATCAGGCCACTACCCTGGCTCCGGGCACAGCTGTCAGCCTTGGGTTACCTGTTCAGGGAGGGAACAGGTCTGTCTTAGGAGAGTCTGGGTTGGGAGAAGGGCAAGGCAGCCGAAGGTCTGAGTGCCTGGCCTGCAACATTCACACACGGGTGTGCTCAGCTGTGCCTGCCTTGTCTCCCAAGGCCTACCCTCAGGAGCCACAGGGCCTGTGTGTCCACTCCCCTTGCTGACAAGGACCACACAGCAGGTCAGGGTCCAACCAGGGACCTCCTAATCTGGGGCCTGGGCCATGTCCTGCCAGGGGGCATCTCTCCCTCCCTTTCCCATGAAGGGGTCCTGTTCCAGGGAGGAGGGAGGTCATGAGAAAGGATGACCACCCAGCGCCATGGAGATGGGCATCAGGGCACAGGGCCGGGTTCCAGATGCCAGCCTTCGGGTGGGGGTCACAGTAGCTGTGGCTGGGGTCAGCCTGCCCAGAGCTCTGATCATTGAAAGACTCCCAGCTCAAGAGACAGGAGACCAAGACAACTGTGTCTGATGAACTGCATCCACTAAGTCTCCTTGCCCAGACAGATCAGGAGAAATACCTGCTGAGGGAACCTTGCCTAGAGCTGTGGGCAGGCCACCAACAGGGCTGCTCCAATAAAACTTTGATTACAAAACCAGGTGGAGGGACTGACTTGGCCCACAAGAGTGGTTGGCAGACCCTTACCCTAGACTGATGTGACACCCGCTTCTCGGATCCCAGCCTGGTGAAAGACAAGTGAGGGAGATGCTTGTTATTTGTGTGAAGGCAGAGGCACAGGTGACAGGAGAGGGTGTCTGTGTGGCAGGGGTGACCCCAGTCCCAGCAGCACAGCTAGGCCTGGCTGCATCCTTGTTGAGGCCTATGCCTCTGGCCTCCCTGCCCCAGCTGATGGCCAAAGCCTGGGGGAGTGCACCTAGTATTACCAAAGCCCCCTTGTGTCTCCTTGAGGGCTGTCATGGTGGTTTCCACTCGCTTACCCCAGTGACTGCCAGGGAGGGGGGAGGGACCAGGAGGGGAGAAGGGAGCAGGGGCTCTGAGCATGACCTGCCCAGCTTCAAACAGGACTGTTCTGGTTTCATCTGTCTCAGATATTGGATATCTGTGTAAAATTTTATCCAAGGTTTTAAAACCCTGAAAGCCACATCTCAGCATCTTTTAGTCTGATTTCTGGAATCGACCCTCAGCACAAGGCCATCTGCCTTTCCCCTCCACATGTGGGCCTATTTCTCCATCTCAAGGTTAGGAAGACCAGGGCTTTTCCTAAACAGCCTATCTGTCCTTATCTCTTCATACCCTGGGTCCTGCACCTAGTCATGTTTCCTCCTTATTTTGGCCACTTAGAAGCTCAGAGTCCAGGTTGGGTCCCTCTCTAATGATACGTGCCTCTGTGTATTCTTCTTCCCTGTAGCATTGACATTCTAAAACCATGATTTCCTTGTTTTGGACTTGCTCAATTATTCACATTGGTTTTTTTCACCTTTATGCATTCTTCAATTCACTGTTCTAGGCTCTGGTATAAAGGTGCATCCAGATACAGCTCGGGGCTCTGCCTTTTGGAGCTTCAAGATAATGAAAAAGTCAGGCATTAGTTACCTTATCCAACAACTAAATGTGGACTTGGTAGCTGGGATTGAATGCTGGGAAAGGGAGACCCATGGCACCATAAGACCACATACTGGGGGATTTAACCTGCAAGGGAAGTCAAGGGATGCTTGCCTGAGGAAGATGTGTTTCAGCTGAGCCTCAGGGATAAGAGGAAGAGGGGAGGCACAGTATGTGCAAAGGCCCTGTGGCCACAGAGAGCACACTGCAGAGCAAGGCAATCAAGGCCTGAATGAGACTGGAGAGGTGAAAGGGACGTGTCCTCGCCCTGAAAACAATGGAGGAGCAATACAAGGGCTTCAGTCTGGACAGTGACAAGGTCACATCTCCGGCTGAAGAACATCATTCTGCTTGCAGCAGGATAGCTAGATAAGAAGGAGGAAGAATGGAGACAGGCAGGCAGAAAGGAAGCTCTTACCATGTTGCAGCCAAGAGGCAAGGTAGCTTGGCACTGTGGAGGCAGGAGAAAGGGGAGCGTGGACACATCTGAGAGCATCAGGGGAAATACTGACAGACCTGGAGATGACCGCACAGGGGATGCCCGGGGTCTGGCTTGTGCACATGAAGGGCCATTCTCTGAGATGGGTGGTGCCAGTGAAGGCTATGGGCTTGGGCCAGACATGTGGAATCCACTTTTGGGACCACAGGGGTTGAGGGGTATCTAGAAGCCTGCTGTGTCCAAGTGTTTGAAGCTCCGGGAGTTTGAGGTTGGTGTCCAACTAAGTAGGTTGCCAGCCTGTAAGGGAAAATTATAAGCTGGAGCACTGGCCATGCAGACGGCAGATGTCAGAACCACAGGCCCTGAATGGGAGAGGGCCTGCCTGTCTGTTACTGTGAGAAATTTCAGTGAACTAGCATAGCTTCACATGCAGATGTAGAACGTGCCCTGTGTTCATGCACAGAGTAACCATGTCAGATGTGGTCCCCATCAGTGGCTGCCCCTTCCCTCCCTCCTTCCTTCACACCTCCCCTCTTTCCTTCCTTTAAATAGGAGATGAGTTCACCTGGGAGACTGAGGGGAAAGGAGGGCACAGCAGAGGTTTATGTGGGAAAAGTTTGAAATGCCCATTATGAAGAATAGAGAGTGACTGAGCAGGGAACATAGTTGGAGGGTTGGGCCCATTGAAGTCAGTGATCAGGAATTTATAATGGACCAAATATCCCGTTATACTGTTAAATGACTTATTCTTTCATGTTGAATGAATTTTTGTAAATCATCTCAATTTTTGTGTTGTGTGTGAAATTAGGTGTTAAGGGAAAGGGAAGGGGGTAAAAATTCAGGAAGAAAGCAGCCAGGGTTGGAGCCAGGCCAGGGAGAAGACAGCCATGAGGAAAGAGGGAAAGGGAGAGACAACTATGGCCTCTGCAGAGAGTCAGGGCTCTCCATACAAGACAGACCGTGGATGACCAGATCTTGGGTGGGAAAGAAAGGGGAGGATGTGCTGGGCAGAAGAATTAGTCTATGTGAAGGCATCAAGTTCTGGAGCACTTTGGAAAATGTCCAGAAGCTCAATGTGGCAGGGCCATGTGGTGGATGGAGCAGTGACAGGACATAAGGCTCTCAAGTAAGTTGAGGCAAGTGGAAGAAATCCCAGATAAGTCTGCATGATTTTTAATTTCTATTTAGTCCCTTTTCAGAAACAAAGATCATCTGGAGAGTTTGGGTGAGGATGGGAACAAAATGTGGAAGAGTATGGTGAGGCCACAGCCAAGGCTCTGGGATGTGCTCTTTTGCATGCTAGGAATTGGTTCTTTTAGGTTTAATTTTGTTATAGTTACTGCTTAAAGATTACTGTAGAGTCAAACTGTGCCAAAGAATGTCATTGGGGTTACCACTGGGATATCAGATGTGAACATCTGATAAAGTCCCATTCTTGAAGATGAGCTTGGAATCACTCCCTGAGAATAGACAGGCCTCATTTCTGTCTCAGACTTTGAGAGATACTGAAAAATTTGCACTCAGTCAGGGCCTGCTTGGAGGAGGGGAGCATTGCTCACAGCTTGTGTGGCAGCACTCAAGGGTGGGGTCCCCGGATCCACCCTGCCCAAGGGCTGCCCGATATCAAAACCACACAGGCTTTCTGTGTGAGCTCGCTTGCCTCTGTGCTGTCTCTGGGCTCTTTCAAATGCCTCCTCCAGAAAACTGCTTCCTGTGGGGGAACAAGGTCCCCCTTATCTGTCCTTTGGTTATTTGTCCCACTTTTCTCTTTCAGAGGGCCGCTGCCAAGGTGACAAGTCAATGTTCTGTAGGATGGAAGTCTTGTCTCGCTATTGCTCCATCCCAGGCTACAATAAGCTGTGCTGCAAATCCTGTAACCTGCAAGACAACCTCACCAATGTGGACGACAGGGCAGAACCACCCTCTGGGAAGCACAATGACATTGAAGAGCTCATGCCCACCCTCCCAGTGCCCACTCTAGTCATGGAGGTGCAGCCTCCGCCAGGCACACCCCTGGAGGTGCCTCTCAATACTTCCAGCACCAGTGCCACCGAGGACCATCCGGAAACCAACGCTGTGGATGTGCCCTACAAAATCCAGGGCCTGGAGGATGAAGTCCAGCCACCCAACCTAATCCCTCGACGACCGAGCCCATACGAAAAGACCAGGAACCAAAGAATCCAAGAGCTCATTGATGAGATGAGGAAGAAAGAGATGCTCGGAAAGTTCTAATAAAAGATAGCATCAATAGCATTTTTTTTTCTTGCTTATAGAGATATTCCATGGGATGGCAACTCCTGTGTTGTGGAGATGAAGTCAGATTCCTGATTCCAACAGGTTTGGGGAAAACAAAGAGGGAGAATAATGTAAAAAGAAAAAAAAAAAATATATATATATATATGTCCTGTACTGAGGTGGAGTGTGGGTTGGAGAGGAATATAGCGGTTCTACAACCCCCACTGATGAGGGAAGGCAGGAGGGATAACTCGGAGAGAGAAAACGTTTGCCCCAAGTTTCTGAGCAAGTGATTGGGAATCTTCTTTTCCTTGTGGTGACAACCCTGCTGGAGACGCAGGACATTTCCTGCCAATCTGCAGACTGAGACACAAGCCCCATGGGACTCTTGGGAGAAACGATGATTTATTTACTAAGTGACCAGTCACTAAGATGAGTGCGGTGAAGTGGAGGCCATGAACTCCAGTCTTCGAGGTGGTGAGGCAGGTGGTGAAGATGAGTGTGGTGGCCAGCTGGCACTCCCAGGCTCTCCCAGGCCTCTCTTTTCTTCATTAACCCTGGCCTTGCTTGTCGCCTGTGGCCAGACTGGCCTCAGACCCGGGGCTCCCCAGAGAGGCTCTCCCCTTCCCCAAGTGCACTGGAAGGATGAGGGAGGCATGCACTCTGCTGGAAAGTCCAGTGAGTGGGCAAGGCTCACTTTTTTGTGTGTGTGAACATGCAGCTTAAACTTCCCAAAATGACAAGACCCAAGCACATTAGCTCCTTAGCTGGGCCTAGCCTGCCATGTAATTCTTAAGCTTTTCATGTCCAGGAAAGTTCTAAAGCCTTTGTATTCTCACCAGTCATAGATCTTAGAGAACTCTTTCTTACTTCATTCCCCATTCTGTGGATGAGAATACTGGGCTCAGGATGGGTGCTAAAAACCTTTATCGGAACCTGTGCATGTGTGTGTGTGTGTGAACCTCTGCAAGTGGTCCAAGGGACAGAGTAAGGGGGTAAGAAACAGTGAAGGGACATCTGGGATGATGCTTAACCTTCGAAATGGTTGAAAACTAGCCTCCCCATCTCCCCAGCGTAGCCTACCTCCCTCCCCTCTGCCACCATGTTCCACACTTGCTCATACATGTCCCAGTGTCTCCAAGGAGCTTGCTGGCTCCTAAGAACCAAACTGGAGAAACCTTTCTGAATTGTCTCATAGTATCACTTCTTTAACAAGATGTAGTGTGAAGCACTTCTGCACCCTCGTCTCTTTATCATTAGGAAATGTATCCATGGCTTTCCCTCGTTGGTTGAACCCATGGCAGCTGGTGCTACTCACGGGCTGAAGGACTGGGCAGTGCTTGCTTGGGTCCATCCTAGAATGTTGAGGAAGCTCCGGACTAACCCTAGCCAGAGTATTACTCAGTTTACCCAGCTTGGGGGCCACAGAATGGGAACACTCCCTTCTCAGATCACAGCAGAGCAGGGCTGTGTGTCTTGGGGGCTGGAAGACTTTAGGGAGGGGCCCCAGGCGGGACACACCCAGGGGGATCTCTCTTCTGCTGCAGGAAGAAAGATGCCCTCTGGGAACTGTAGGCCAGGTGGCCACGGCCCCATATGCCATACTCAGTGCCTTGGGCCATATATCCACAAAGTTCTCTAGACTAGATGGTCCTCAGAAGTCTCTCTGTGTATGAGGGCAGTGTTCACCCGCTCTGAGACACTGCAAATTTCCACTGAGCTTGAGACAGGTGGAGAGCTGGTTTAGCAACAGTCCGGAGCTTCCAGAGCTGGCTGAGAGGCTTCTGCAGCCTGGGGAAGGCAGAGGATGTCTTTGAGCCAAGGTTTCCCAACACCAGGTTGAGACTCAGAGGTCCTCTTTGTCCACTGCTCTGCAAAGTCAGCTGAGGGGCCCAAGAGTCACTTCATGTTCGTGGTAAGACTAGTGCTGGAGTTTTGGGTCCTGGCTCTCTGATCTACTCCTTTTGGAAAACCCATGGAATTTCACGTATAAGCCTTTCATGTGTACTTTAAAGTTGTTTGTTTGTTTGTCTGGAGTATATTATAAATGGTGCTCAATAGCAAAGTCTTTATCAGATGAAGCATTACGACTATGTACTCCTGTCTGACAGGCAGCTGCCACATGGGTCATTTTGGTGCTGAACTCACATCACAACATTTTATCTTACTGGTGACAGCAATCAGTACGTTTGTTTTTCTGTATAGTAAAATTTGGCTCCTTGGTTTTATAACTTATTAAAGTCAAAATGTCTGTGTTTTTGCACATCATGCCTGTGTTTGTTTGTTACCTTGACTACACTTGTCCCCCATTCCCAGCCTAAACTTGGGCAGACAGAAGGATATGCTTCCCTCACAAAGCCAAGAGATGTGGAGGGACACCAGTAGGCAGTGAGCCAAGGCTGCACAAGTCAGGATCCCATGAGGGGCGAGAGGTGCCCAGAAGGACCGACCTCTCTCCCAGCTCCCCGTGGAGTCAGTTCTCCAGGCAACACGACTTAGCCAAAGGCTCCCAAGTCAACTTTAGTTCAAGGAGGAGACACCTCCTCCTCCCTGACTGCAATCCCTTCTCTCTTATAATTAGGGTTTCCAGAAAAAAAATACTAGATGTTGAGGTAAATTTTAAATTCAGAAAAACAGCGAATAACTTTTGAGTATGAAAATGGAACACACTTATACTAAAAGTTATTTTTTGTTTCTCTGAAACTCACATTTAACCGAGAATCTTGAAATTTTATTTGCTACATTTGGTAACGCTACTTACAATCAGTATTCTACTTTTAAAGACAGGTGCATGCTCTCTGGCCCTCTGATATTAGCAGGTATTGGGGAGGAGGGAGGCTGAAGGACAGAAGAGGTGATTTCTTCTGCTACCCTGACCAAGTAGGGATCAGGCAATGTGTACACAGTGCCGGGGAGAGGGAACAATCAGAAATCTTATTAGTTTGTACAGGGGTTATACGTGGCTTAGGAATACACGGTATTTCTCCTTGTTCTTTGCTATAATTTGTTTTGACTCCTTTTTTAAAAAATATTTATTTATTTATTTATTTATCTTTGGCAGCATTCCGTCTTCGTTGTTGCGCGAGGGCTTTCTCTAGTTGTGGAGAGTGGGGGCTACACTTTGTTGTGGTGCACGGGCTTCTCATTGCGGTGGCTTCTCTTGTGGCGGAGCACAGGCTATAGGTGCACGGGCTCAGTAGTTGCAGCACGTGGGCTCAGTAGTTGTGGCTCTCAGGCTCTAGAGCACAGGCTCAGCAGTTGTGGCGCACGGGCTTAGTTGCCCCACAGCATGTGGGATCTTCCCGGATCAGGGCTCGAACCCATGTCCCCTGCATTGGCAGGCAGACTCTTAACCAGTGCGCCACTAGGGAAGCCCCTTGACTCTGTTTTTATAGTACAGTTAGTTATTTACAACGGGGAAGAGGAATTCGGAATGGGTATGTGTGAATGTGTTTGTTAGCAGTGGAGAGAAAGAGCCTTGGGTGAGCAGAAACTGGCTGAGACTAAATACCTGGCAAAGGTAACTCATAACTGGATAACCCAGCAAGGTTATTTTAGAAAACAGGCCCTGGGTTGTAGAGGAAGTGGTAAGGAAGGCCCAATCCATGCTTCCTGAAGAATGTTGATAAATGGTTAGGAGGAGCCAAATGATGTCATTACTGAGGATTTGGCCGCCACTCCCTCCTCTGGGCACCGTGTGAGTCCCTGATTTGCATGCACAGAGCAGCCATGCCATGGTCATACCCAGGGGTTTATACTCCACTGTGAATTCTTAGCCCAGGGGAACACAGTACACTCCCATTTAGAGGCTGTGTAGCCAGTTCCCCCCGAACCTCATGACCCCACATTGTTGTTGCTTCATCTTTGGGGGCTCCCTCAGGGACTAACCTCAAATACACATAAAAGTTACACAAAGACAGTGTGTGAGTGCCCCATGGGGCACCGAAGCAACAAATGCCTTGGTTCAAATAAGATTCTTCTAGTTTCTTTAGGTGAACACTTAGATCACTGATTTTCCACCTTTCTTTTTTAAAACTCCATGCATTTATGGCTATAAATTTCCATCTATACAGCTGTAGCTGCACCCCACAAATTTTGATATTTCATACATTTTTTGTCATTTCATTCCAACTAGTTTCTAGCTTCCATTGTGACTTCCTCTTTTACCTAAGAGTTATTAAGCATGTTGCTTAATTTCCAAACATTAGGGGGTATTCTGGTTATGGATTGTTATAGATTTCTAGCTTATTTTATTGTGGTCAGAAAACATTTTGGGGAATATTCCAACTCTTTGAAATTGGTTGAGGCTGGCTTCATGGCCCATGATGTGGTCAGTTTTTTTGTTTTGTTTTGTTTTTATTGCACATGTGCTTGAAAGAATATGCAACTGGTAATTGTTTTTTATTTATTTATTTATTTAGGTTGCGGCACATGGGATCTTCGTTGCGGCATGCAGGCTCTTAGTTGCGGCATGCAGGCTTCTTAGTTGTGGCACTCAGACTTCTTAGTTGCGGCATGCGTGTGGGATCTAGTTCCCTGACCAGGGATCAAACCCGGGCCCCCTGCATTGGGAATGCAGAGTCTTACCCACTGGACCACCAGGAAAGTCCCACAACTGGCAATTGTTGAATACAGTATTCTATATAGGTCTGTGATGTCAAATTGGTTAATTTATTATTCAGATCTTTTGTATCTTGACTTAGTTTTCTTCTTGTTCTATTAATTTGATAGAGAGTTGTTTTAATACCTCCCACTGATTGTGGATTTTTCTATTTCTCCTTGCAGTTTTATCCATTTTTGCCCTTCTTTTTAAAAAATAAGCTATTTTACTATTTTGAAGTCTCATAATGGGAGCATACAAATTTCTAATTGTATCTCTTGTTGGTAACATTATCCTTTCATCCTTATGAATTGATCAATTTTATTTAAAAAAATTTGAAATTTTCCCCCCGAATATTAGTATAGCTATATCAGCTTTTCTTTTTGGTTAGTGGTTGCACAATATAACTTCTTCCATTCTTTTACTTGCAAATTTCCTAGATCTTATGTGTGCTATTTGTACTTTGTAAACATATAATTTTCAATATCATCTAACACTTTAATCTTTTGATTAGACCATTTAGTCTATTACATTTAATGTCATCACTGACACCAGTGCCCTTATATCTACCTTCTTTTGTGCTATTTGTGATCTGTAATTTTTTTTTCTCTTCTTTCTTGCCTTCCTTTGGATTGGGTGCTTTTTTTTCCATTCCATCTTAGCCCTATGTTAGTTTTGAAGCTACATACTACTTTTCTCTTATTTTAATGAGTATTCAAGACATTTCAACACACACTCTTAATTTACCATAATCTATTATTCTTCTTAAAGTGACCTTCTTTCCAACAATGCAAATCCTTAGAATAGTGGTCTCAAGCTCTATGTGATGAAAGATAAATTTTTAAAATTTTCATTTCATCATGGACTAATAAAATATAAAGGAATTAATAGAAAAGTAAAAAAGCAAAAAGATATACAAAATACAAGCTTCATTTTAAAATAATTTTGAGGTATAATTGACGTACAATAAACCACACATACTTAGGTGTACAATTTGACAAGTTTTGAAATATATACAAATGGGAAATTATCACCACAATCAAGATAGTGAATATACCCATCACACCCAGTAGTTTCTTCCCACCCCTTTGTAATCTCCCTCCCCTTCATTCCTATCTCCAAGCAACCACTGATCTTCTTTGTGTCACTACAGATTAGTTTTCATTTTCTAGAATTTCATAAAAATAGAATTAAACAGTATTTACTCTCTCTTGCTGCTTCCAGCCAGTATAATTATTTTTTACATTCATACATGTTATTGCATATATCAGTAGTTCATTCCCTTTTATTACTTAGTAGTATTCTATTGTATGAATACATTACTATTGGTTTATCCATTCAGCAGTTGATGGACATTTGGGTTGTTTATAACTTGTGGCTTTTACAAACAAAGATCTATGATCATTTGTGTATAGGTCTTTGTATGGTGTGTGTATTCCTTTATGCAAAACACCTAGGAGTAGAATGGCTGGATCATATGGGAGGTGTATGTTTAACTTTTTAACCAGCAGCATATGAGACTTCCAGTTCATCTACACTGTCACCAACACTTGATACGGTCAATCTTAAAATTTTAGCCATTCTAAAAGATATCTAGTAGATATCTCATTGTAGTTTTAATCTGCATTTCCTTACTGAATAATGATGTTGAGCATCTTTTCATATCCTTGCTTGCCATAGGTAGATAAATCACTCGATCAACAAATAGATGTAGATTGATCAATAGATAGATAGATGATAGATAGAGAGATATAGATTGATCAATTTTCTTTAGTGAGGTGTATGTCAAATCTTGCCAAATTTTCATTGCGTTATTTGTTTTCTTATTTAGTTTGGAGAGTTCTTTATATATTACAAATACAAGTAATTTATCAGATGCATGCTTTGCAAATTTTCTACCAGTTTGTGGCTTATCTCCTCATTCTCTTAACAATGTATTTTGAGGAGCATAAGTTTTAATAAAGTTCAACTTATCAATTTGTTCTTTCATGGACTGTACTTTTCATGTTGTGTCTAAGAAATCTTTGCCTAACCTAAGGCCACAAAGATTTTCTTATATGTTTTGTTCTATAAGTTTTATATTCTTAGATTTTATATCTATATCTATGATATATTTTGAGTTAATTTTTGTATATGAAGTGAAATATGGATCCAAGTTCACCTTTTTTGCATATGGATATCCAAATGTTGCAGCACTGTTTTTTGAAAAGATTTTCCTTTCTCCACTAAATTACCAAAGGTCATGAAAATTTCCTCTTACTTTTTTTCCCTAAAAATTGAATAGTTTTTGCTCTCACATTTAGGGCTATTCTCCATTTTGATTTAGTATTTGAATGTGGTGTGACATTAGGATCTAAACTCATCTTTTTTGCATGTGGATATCCACCTTGCTGTATCATTTGTTAAAAGACTACCTTTTCCCTGTAGTCCCTGTTAAAAGACTACCTTTTCCTTGGCGTATTTTCCAAAATCAGGTTTTTCTCTAAATTCTGTTTCATTGATCTATATGTCTTTCCTTACACTAGTACTACACTGTCTTGAGTATTATGGATTTTAGTAAGTTTTGAAATCAGAAAGTGTAACTCCTTTAACTTTGTTCTTTTTTTTACATCTTTATTGGAGTATAATTGCTTTACAATGGTGTGTTAGTTTCTGCTTTATAACAAATTGAATCAGTTATACATATTACATATGTTCCCATATCACTTCCCTCTTGCGTCTCCCTCCCTCCCACCCTCCCTATCCCACCCCTCCAGGTGGTCACAAAGCACTGAGCTGATCTCCCTGTGCTATGCGGCTGCTTCCCACTAGCTATCTACCTTATGTTCGGTAGTGTACATATGTCCATGCCTCTCTCTCGCTTTGTCACAGCTTACCCTTCCCCCTCCCCATATCCTCAAGTCCATTCTCTAGTAGGTTTGTGTCTTTATTCCTGTCTTACCCCTAGGTTCTTCATGACATTTTTTTTTCTTAAATTCCATATATATGTGTTAGCATACGGGATTTGTCTTTCTCTTTCTGACTTACTTCACTCTGTATGACAGACTCTAGGTCTATCCACCTCATTACAAATAGCTCAGTTGTTCTTCTTTTTGAAAATTGTTTGGCTCTTCTGAGTCCTTTGTATATATTTCCACATAAATTTTTTTTTTTTTTTTTTTTTTGCGGTACATGGGCCTCTCACTGTTGTGGCCTCTCCCGTTGCAGAGCACAGGCTCCGGATGCGCAGGCTCAGTGGCCATGGCTCACGGGCCTAGCAGCTCCGCGGCATGTGGGATCTTCCCAGACCGGGGCACGAACCCGTGTCCCCTGCATCGGCAGGCAGACTCTCAACCACTGCGCCACCAGGGAAGCCCTCCACATAAATTTTTAAATCAGCTTATCAATTTTTTCAAAAAGGCCTCCTGGAATTTGAGAGGATTACACTGAATCTATTGATCAATTTGGGAAAAATTGACATCTTGACAGTATTGTGCCCTCCAATCCATGAACACAGAATATCTATTTAGATCTTCTATAATTTCTCTCAGCAACATTTTTTGGTTTTTGATATACAAGTCTTGCACATTTTTTGTTAAATTTATTTCTAAGCATTTTATTCTCTCAATGCTATTGTAAATAGAAATATGTTTTCTTAATTTTATTTTCAGATTGTTCATTACTAGTATATAGAAGTACAATGGTTTTTTGTTATTCTAATCTTGGGTTCTCCAACTTGCTAAACATATTAATTAGTTTTGTTTTTTGTTTTTGGTGTGGATTCTTTTTTTTTTTTTTTTGCGGTATGCGGGCCTCTCACTGTTATGGCCTCTCCCGTTGCGGAGCACAGGCTCCAGACACCCAGGCTCAGCGGCCATGGCTCACGGGCCCAGCCGCTCCACGGCATGTGGGATCTTCCCGGACCGGGGCACGAACCCGTGTCCCCTGCATCGGCAGGGGGACTCTCAACCACTGCACCACCAGGGAAGCCCCCTGGTGTGGATTCTTTAGTATTTTCTACATACAGGATCATGCCGTCTATGAATATAGTTTTACGTCTTCTTGTTCCATCTAGACTTCCTTTTTTTCATCGTTGGACTGGCTAGAACTTGCAAACAATGCTGAATAGAAGTGGCAAGAATGGGTATCCTTGTCTTGCTCTTGATCTCACGGGAAAAGCATACAGGTTTTCACCATGAAGTATGATGCTAGCTGTGGGCTTTTTGTAGATACACTTCTTTAGATGAAGGAAGGTACCTTATAGTCCTAGTTCACTGAGAGTGTTTATTATGAGTGGTATCGGATTTTGTCAAATACTTTTTCTGCATCTATTTAGATGGTCATGTGTTTTTTGTCGTTTATCCTTTTGTCATTGTATTAACTGATTTTCAAATGTTAAATCAACCTTGCATTCCAGATCTACATCCAATTTGGTCGTGGTCTGTAATTCTTTTTCTCTATTCCTGAATTTGGTTTCTTAATATTTTTTATTGAGGGTGATTGTACCTATATCCCATAGTTTTCTCATCATGTCTGGCTTTGGTATCAGAGAATGCTGGCCACATAGAATGCGTTGGGAAGTGTTCCCTCCTATTCTATTTTCCAGAAGAGTTTGTGAAGAATTGATATTATTTCTTTTATTTTTATGTTTGATAGAATTCATGAGTGAAGACATCTGGCCTGAGCTTTTTCTTATACCAAGATTTTAAATTACAAATAAGTTTCTTTACTTATTATAGGTCGATTTCTTCTTGGATCAGTTTTGGTAGTTTGTGTCTTTCTAGGAATTTGTCCATTTCATCTAAATTATCTAATTTGTTGGCATACAGTTATTCATAGTATTCCCTTATAATCTTTTTGTTTGTTTTAGAGTCAGTAATGACATCCTCTTTTTTACTACTTATTTTGGAAATTTGTATTCTTTCTTTTTTTCTTGGTTAATCTAGTTCAAGCTTTTTCAATTTTGTTGGTCTTATCAAAGAACCAATATTTGGTTTCACTGATTTTTCTCTCTTGCTTTTCTATTTTCTATTTTCAGTTTTCATCTAATATATTTCCTTTTTTCTCCTTGCTTGAGATTAGTTTGCTCTTCTGGTTTCTTATTTTTTTTAATCCAGCATTTTTGTTTTTTAAACTTTATTTTCATAGAACATATTTTCACATTAGAAAGTCCCACAGTGGGAAAATAATAATTTATTACCAATAGTTTTATATTTGTGGACAGGTTATTTTAGGACAAATAAACACATTTGAGGATCAGGTCTTAGTTTAGAATCTGCAATATTTTGACACATCAGCAAGGGGGACCTCTTCCCTAAATGGGACTTATCTATATTTAGAACCTCTCCACACTCTTCTTGCTATGATTTAGAAATTAGTAATGTGAGATATCAGCACTTCCCAATTTTAAAGTTTCCCCAGGACATGTAACTATCAGTAGCTGGTACCAACTAAACAGAGGAGGAAGTTTTCAAAAATTAAACACTTTAATTTTCTGCAAAATCTTTACTTATGAATTAACAGTCTTTCCCTTATTCATCATTCTCAAGACAAATGTAGAAGCTTGATCATGTATTGATAGTAAGAAAGCTGAATTTACTCTAAGAGGTTGATAAATTAAAAGGCCAAAGCTCATATATAATGTTAAGTTATACTCTGAGTCTTGTGAGAAGCTGGGAGACAACCCCATTAACGCATCGGAACGCGGAACTCAGTCTTACAATTTCTCAGATACAAGTCCTCTCAAACCTTGTCCTCAAAGATTAACCTCTGAAAATAACCATGTGATTAGGATAAAGGTTTGTCTCACCAATGGCTTATATGTTATTTCCTCTTTATTGTCAGTGGAATGGCATGGCAGAGCAGAGGCAAAGAGGTGTACAACCAGTTCTTAAGATATTAAGTCATAAAGCCCAGGGCTTCCACAGCATGACAACAGCTTTCAGATGCCCACATCATGATAGCTGAAATAACAAGGCACAGCAAAGTTTAGAGCTGAGCATCTGAAAGGCCTGCCTTGGTAGCTTTCTGAGATGTACCGCACAGACAGAGTCAGTAACAACTTGTCCAAGGCCCCAGTGACTATGTAGAACATAGGCTGAAGCCAGGAGTCCATCACAGAGCAAGGATTCAAATACACAGCTGGGAGCAGGCCCAGGAGCAAACACTGACAACCCTCTCACCAGTCCAGGGTAGAGATGCAGCTTTGGAACCAGGATGGCGGCTGGGTAACAAGTAAATGTGCTGTGCTCCACAACATTCTGGGGTGGGCTGGTCCTGGAGAAATGCTGAGACATGAGCAGGTATGACCACTGGGTTTGAAGGAACAGACCTCAGTCTCCTTGGGTATGATAGAGGACACTCAGCCTCCAGAGAACCACCGTCTTGCTCCCAAGGCCTCAAGGTCATCCAGTAACCTAGAAGCAGTTATCTTCTTCTGGTTTCTTAACATGAAAGCTTACATTTGTTTATGTTATTGATTTGAGACCCTTCTTGTTTTCTAATATAGCCATTTACAGTTATAAAATTTCTCTCATGAACTATGTTAGCTGAAGTCCATAAATTTTGATATGTCGTGTTTCATTGCATTCAGTTCAAATATTTTAAAAGTTCACTTGTGATTTCTTTGGTCCGTGGATTATTTAAAAGCGCGTTTAAAATTTTCCAAATATTTGGGTATCTCCCAATTTTTTAATTCTGTTGATTCTAATTTAATTTCACTGTGGATAAAAAAAGAACTACTTTGTATTATTTCAATCCTTTTAAATGTATTGAGACTTTTTTATGGCCTTGTATATGGTTTACCCATACATAGTTCATGTGTGTCTGAAAATAATGTGTTTTCTGCTATTATTGGGTAGAGTGTTCTATTGATGTCAGGTCAAGTTGGTTGATAATGTTGTTTAAGTTTTCCAGTGGCCATGGTTCACCTCTCTGGATTCTAATCCTCTCCCTGATGTTGGCTAAGAATTTCTAAATATCCTTTTAGCTATTTGATACTTTCAAGAGTTTCGTTTTCCTTGTTCAGTCTTTTTAGTTGCTTTTAACAGGATGTTTGGCCTGAATTATCTAATCTGACAATTCTGGAATCCCATTATCAGTTTTTAAGACAGGGTTGTCTATTTTTATCTGTTGGAATTAGGCTAGGTACCATTTCTAATAACATTAGGCAAACTTTTTTTTTTTTTTTTTTTGTGATATGCGGGCCTCTCACTGTTGTGGCCTCTCCCATTGCGGAGCACAGGCTCCGGACGCACAGGCTCAGCGGCCATGGATCACGGGCCTAGCCGCTCCGCGACATGTGGGATCTTCCCGGACCGGGGCACGAACCCGTGTCCCCTGCATCGGCAGGCGGACTCTCAACCACTGTGCCACCAGGGAAAGCCTAGGCAAACTTTTAACACAAGGTTTTACCGGTAAAAGAGAAGAGAACTCAAAGCCTTTGAATTCTTACCAAAGTGCCCAAATATAACAATTCTTTCTCTATTCCTAAATCAATTTAAACTAAAATTTTTATATATAAAGAATTATAATTCTATGTAGATAGTTGGCTTCCTACTATTAATGTTTCAAAAAACATTACTGGATAAAGAAAGGTCATCATATAAATATTATAAAAATGTAAAATTTCAATTAACCAGGTTAATACAGCAAAAGTTGTCATAACTTCAAGGAGAAATTGACAAAGCCCCCATCCTAAGGAGAACATTGAACATGTCTCAGTAATTAATAGATCAGTAGTGAAAAGAAAACAATAACATATAGAATATTTGAATAATACAGTAAACAAGCTTGATCTAAGTAACACACATATATCTCTGTTCCCCCAACAATTGAACAACTCACATTCTTTTCAAATACTATGACATATTTATGAAAATTGATGATATATAGGGCCATTAAGGAAGAATAAGAAATTGAATAGATTTAGTAATTAATCTAACCTAACTACAGGTAATTAAATTAGAAATCAACATCTAAAAATTAATTTAAAACATACATTTGAAATGCAAAAACTCACACTTCTAAATAGCTCACAGGTCGAAAATCATACTGAAAATTAGGAAATACTTATAATTGAATACCACTTACCGAAACTTGTGAAATGCAGTCAAGGAAGTGCTTGGAGGTTCTTATGGTCTTAAATACAAAAATTAGAAAAGAAAAAAGTTTGAGAATAAATTAATGAACTATGTAACAGAGTAAACCCAAAGAAAGTAGAAGGAAATAAATAACCGATATTATTTATAAGGATAGAATTTAATTAATAAAAAAGAAATTTTAAAAGATCAACAAAGCCAAAAGTTCATTTAATATTTACCGACTCTGGTAATAATGATCAAGGATTAAAGACAGGACGTACAAATCAACAACTTTAGGAATAAAAAGCAGAACTTAATATTGAAAAGGTAGAGATTAAAAGGTTTATAAATAAATAATATGAACAAATTAATGCCAAAAAATTGAAAATAATTAAATGAATAAATTCTTAGAAAAATAAAATTTGTCAACATTTACATAAGGAGAAATAGAAAACCTAGTTAGAATTATAATCATGAAAGGAATTGAACTTGCAATTCAAAATAGTCCACAAATAAAATACCAGGCTCAGACAAGCAGACAATTCTAACATCATACATATTCTTCTAGGTAATAGGAACAGAAGGAAGCATTTTTCAGTTTATTCCATGAAGTTAAGATAACTATCTTACCAAAAATAGATAAGGACCAGAAAAGAAAAAAAAGCACAAGAAAATTGCATGGATGCAAAAATCCTAACCCCAGTATCACTAGACCATATCCAGTCATGAACCAAAAAGATGCTCTATAAGACTAAGTTAGGTTTATTCTCAGAAATTAAGGATGATTTAACTTTAAACCTATTGATTTCCAAGCAAGATGGTGAACTAGCATGAGTTTCCAGCTTCCTCCCCACTGTAACTCTAGAGTAGGTACAAAACTGACATGGGATTATTGATCTGATGAATGAACATAGATACTATGAGAATGCCTGAGAAGGCTGTTTTGAAGTGGTACAAGTGTGCCTGTGGCAGAGGGTTAGTTTGTTTTCTGTCTTGTTGGGTTTTTTTTTTGTTTTTTCAAAACTTTGGGGTGTGGAGCAAGCCAGTCCCCTCAGTGAGAAGACAGTGTTAGGCGAGAGTTTATAACTTTTACCTCTTTCTTCCCATACCTTGCTTTGGACTGATCATTTTCTGCTGCATTCACCCAGAAATTATTAGCAATAGCTCAGGCTAGATGATGTCAGTTGTGACAGGTCAGGATAGCATTTAAACCCAAAGAAAATGAGAAACTGGTGGAAAGAGGTGCAGATTGGTCAGCTCCACTCCCTTCTAACCCTGAGGCAGCTGGACTGAAAGCTAAGAAGAGAGACTTCTGGTCTCAGCTCTGACATGTGAAGAGTTTGGAAGCCATCACTCCCATTCTCACAACCTCATAAAAGCTAAACAGACTGAAAATCAATGACTGTTTTTAGATCCATCAGAGAATTGAGGTCATTTTGTCACCCTGGAACTCAAGTGACAAGTGACTACAGAGAATTGCAGCCAAGATCAGCTTACTGGGAGCAGAAGCTTCTGGAGCCAGTAACTGATAGAAATATTTAAATGGTAGTTGACAAACTTCTAGAGGCAGTGTGTGGACTGGTTTAAGGGTGGGGTCCACAGTCTTAGGGAGTCCCCTACTCTCCTGCATTTTACTTCCAGAAACCTCACTGGTTCTCACAGTGAAGATGTGAGAAAAATCCCCTTGTGCTTCTGGCAGCAAGAAGGGAAAAGTAGTCCTTTTGAAATATGCCTAGGAGAAAAGTTACCATTTTGAAATACACCCAGAGTGTCCTCTAAGATAGAGGTCTGCCTTCAAGAGCAATACTTGATCAGAAACTTATCTGACCTGGAGAAAGGCAATTAGACAAAGTCAGCCCCTTCCAGCCTCCTCTCTAGGGGGAGGAAGAAAAGACTAACAATGCCTCTGAAAGTCACAGCCCAGGGACCCAGGCCCACTAAAAAACAGATTTAATCAGGAGATTTTATTTATTTATTTGTTTGTTTGTTTGTTTGTTTATTAGGCTGTGCCAGGTCTTCATTGCAGCATGCAGGATCTTCACTGCAGCATGCAGGATTTTTTTTAGTTGCAGAACACAGGATCTTTTAGGTACGGCATGCGAACTCTTAGTTGCAGCATGCATGTGGGATCTAGTTCCCTGACCAGGGACTGAACCTGGGCCCCGGGAGCTCGGAGCTCGGAGTCTTACCCACTGGACCACCAGGGAAGTCCCTAATCATGAGATTACAGAATTGCTTCCCCTCCCCCACACCTTCCCACCACATCATTAGGGCCCCAGTATAAAAATAGTGGATTAAAACTGAGAGAGCTGCAAGACAGACTCTCCCTAAGAAGAAATTCTGAAGAAACCCAAAGACAACAGGGAAGCAAAAAACAAACAAAACAAAACACACACACACACACACGTGGAAAGTAGAGGAAAATAAAGCCTCTGGCACCTATAGCTACAGCGGATTAGAGGTCTAGGAGCCCAGCTCCTAGAGATTAACACAAAAGCCTGTGTACCTCACTTCCTATTACCATATACATCAAGTGCAGCTTGAAACAAAAAATTACAAGGCATGCTAGGGCTTCCCTGGTAGCGCAGTTGTTGAGAGTCTGCCTGCCGATGCAGGGGACACGGGTTCATGCCCCAGTCCGGGAAGATTCCACATGCCGCGGAGCGGCTAGGCCTGTGAGCCATGGCCGCTGAGCCTGCGCGTCCGGAGCCTGTGCTCCACAACGGGAGAGGCCACAACAGAGAGAGGCCGGCGTACAGCAAAAAAAAAAAAAAAAAAAATTAAAAGGCAAAAGAAAACAGTCTGAAGAGAGAAAGCGAGTGTCAGAATCAGACTCAGAAAGGACACAGATTTTGGAGTTATCACATAGGGAATTTAAAATAACTATGATTTATATGCTAAAAACTTATGGGTAATATAAGCAGAGAGATTGAAACTCTAAAAAAAAAATCAAAAGAAAACGCTGAAATCAAAAACACTGCAGCAAAAGTGAAGAATGCCTTTGATGGGTTCAATAGTAGACTGGACAGAGCCAAAGAAAAGATAAATGAGCTTGAAGACAAGTGAATAGAAACTTCCCAAACTGAAATGCAAAGAGGAAAAAGAATGAACAAAATGGAATAGGACCTTCTTATACAGTCTTCTTTCTGCATAGAACATGTCCTGCTTCTCAATTGCCTCAAGATCTCTGCCTAAGAGTATTTACTCAAGGAAGCCCACTCTGACCTCATACCATGCTCTGGAGTACTTACAATTTTCTAATCAATGCTTTTGTGATAGTCGGTGGTTTTCTTTAATAGCATTTATCAAAATTGTAATTTAAGGATTACTTCTGTACATGTACACTACCATCCACAATTACGAACGTATTACTACACTAGGCTTTCCAAGAAAAAGAAACTATACCTCTAGAAAAACATTTTTGTTTTCAGATTTTGGACAACAGGCAACACAGAACTCTAATCCCCAAGTGAAAGGAAACAGAAGTAAGCCCTTAATAGCCCAGCTTTTTACCTGGAGGCACTTTTCAGACCATGGTTAAGAGAAAAAGAGCCCAATCAGAAAACAACGGTGTTACCGAGCTGAAAAGATATAAATCAAAGATCAGAGCTAGCTGCTGAGGTGTTAGGAATTTGTGGTGCAACTACAAGAATAGAAGGTAGCTGCACAGAGATGTAGCTCCAGAAGTCTGCAGGGTTCCCGAGCTTTGGGCTGATATGCTCCAAATATGTGGTGAAAAAGTGCCTGAAGAAGGGCAAAAAAAAAAAAAAAAAATCAAGTAGCTGGGAGCTGTGAAATAAATGAAGATTCTGGAGTTGACACAAGGCTGGGAGACACTGAAGTTTCAGATAGCTGGAGATAAGAGACCTTGATGAAAGCCCAAGCATTCAGTTGATGGCTTAGAAGGACAGCCTCAGGAGCTTCTAGCCCTAAGTAAAGGGCACTCTAGACCCAACTCCTAGAGACTGAATATTTGTGTCCCTCCCCAGATTCATAGTCCCCAGTGTGATGGTATTTAGAGGTGAGGCCTCTGGGAAGTGATTAGGTCATTAGGTTGGAGCCCTCATGAATGGAACCTTATAAAAGAGGTCTCACCACCTAGAGGGGTGGGATAGGGAGGGTGAGAGGAAGAGAGATGCAAGAGGGAAGAGATATGGGGACATATGTATATGTAAAACTGATTCACTTTGTTATAAAGCAGAAACTAACACACCATTGTAAAGCAATTATACTCCAATAAAGATGTTAAAAAAAAAAAATGGTCCCAGGGATCTTCTTCAAACCTCCCACCATGTGAAGACACAAGGAAAAGACGGCCATCTGTGAACTTGGAAGCGGCCAGGAACCTTGATTTTGGACTCCCAACCTCCAGAACTGTAAGAAATAAATGTCTGCTGTTTATAAGCCCAGTCTGTTGTTGTTTTGTTATAGCAGCCCCAACTAAGACATACCCCTAAAGGTATGTCAGTGGACTAGAATAGGGCCCAGAGATAGAACCACACATACATAATCAACTGATTTTTTTAAAGGTACAAAAGTGGGCTTCCCTGGTGGCGCAGTGGTCAAGAATCCGCCTGCCAATACAGGGGACACGGGTTCGAGCCCTGGTCCGGGAAGATCCCACATGCCATGGAGCAACTAAGCCCGTGCGCCACAACTACTGAGCCTGCGCTCTTAGAGCCTGTGAGCCACAACTACTGAGCCCACGTGCCACAACCACTGAAGCCCGTACACCTAGAGCCCGTGCTCCGCAACAAGAGAAGTCACCTCAATGAGAAGCCTGTGCACCGCAATGAAGAGTAGACCCCGCTCGCCGCAACTAGAGAAAGCCTGCGTGCAGCAACAAAGACCCAACACAGCCAAAAATAAATAAATAAATATTTTTAAAAATAAAAAGGTACAAAAGCAATTAAATGTAGAAAGGATAGCCCTTTTCAAGAAATGGTGCTGAAACAGCTGGATATCCATGTGCAAACAAAAACTAAACTAAACCGAGAAAAAATAAAGCATTGTATGTCAATTATACCTCAAGTTAAAAAATCAATGAAGCAATAAACAAACAAGAAAAGCCTTATACCTCACACCCTATATAGAAATTAACTCAAGGTGGATCATAGACTTAAATATAAAATACATAGTTATAAAACTGCTAGAAGAAAGCATAGGAGAAAATCTTTGTAGCATTGGGTTAGGTAAAAATTCCTTAGATATGATTTATAATTTTTCTTTTTTTTTTTGCGGTATGCGGGCCTCTCACTGTTGTGGTCTCTCCCGTTGCAGAGCACAGGCTCCGGATGCGCAGGCTCAGCAGCCACGGCTCACGGGCCTAGCCGCTCTGCGGCATATGGGATCTTCCCGGACCAAGGCACGAACCCGTGTCCCCTGCATCAGCAGGCGGACTCTCAACCACTGCGCCAACAGGGATTAAAGGATTTATGGACTTCTAATATCGGCTCCATATTTGCCACATGGCACACTATATTTCAGATGTAGTAATCCGGAGCACTAGAAAAAATGGTTATTATTACTTATGAAATGTTCTTGGATCTTCTAATATAATCAGTGGATTACTTTTGCTTTGCTAGAGACACTTTAAAAATAAAAAGTGAAGCTGCATAACTGGGATAAGATATTTGCAAATCAATTATTTGACAAGAGATTTGTTTGCAGACTATATACAAACTCTCCAGGCTCAGCATTAAACAAAGAAACCCATAAACTGGGCAAAGATTTGAACAGACTCTTCACTAAAGAAGATGAATGGATGGCAAATAAGTACGTGAAAAATAATCAAAGTCATTAGTCATTAGAGAAATGCATTTTAAAACTACAATGGGATAATATTACCAACCTATTAGTATGATTAAAATGAGAAACAAACAAATAAGCAAAACAAATACACCCGGACAATACCAAGTGCTGGTAAGGATATGGAGTGATAATGCAAAATGGAATGACTGGTTGACAAGCAGTTTGGCAGCCTCCTGTTAGGTTAAACATTCATTTCCAACATGACCTAGCAATCCTATTCCTAGACAGTTACCCAGTAAAAATAAAAATAACCTCTCTCTCTCTCTCTCTCTCACACACACACACACACACACACACACACACACTAGAACAGGAGATTTAAGACTAAGAAGATCTAAGACGAAAAGTATAATATATGCATAATGGGAATACCAGAAGAAGAAAGGGAGAATGGAGCAGAAGAAATATTTGAAGTAATGGTGGCTGAGAATTTACCAAAATCAAATGACAGACACTAAATCATAGACCAAGGAAGCTCAGAGAACAGGCAGGATCAATACCCCCAAATCTAACACCTACCTAGGCATCCAAACTGCAGAAAACCAACAAAAAAAAAGGGGAAAATGCCAGAGAGGCAAAAACACATTATTTATAGAAGAACAAGAAAAATGATATCAGCTTCTCACAACAAACCATGAAAGCATGGAGAGTGGAGTGAAATATTCAAAGTGCTGAAAGAAAAAACCCACCAATCTAGAATTCTGTATTCAGTAAAATTCTTATTTAAAAGTGAAGGAGACACTTTGTTATAAAGCAGAAACTAACGCACCATTGTAAAGCAATTATACCCCAATAAAGATGTTTAAAAAAAATAAAAAAATAAAAAAAATAAAAAATAAAATAAAAGTGAAGGAGAAATACAGAGTTGCTCAGACAAACAAAAATTGAGATAATTTGTCACCAGAAGACCTTCCTTGAACAAAGTATTAAAAGAAGTTCTTTGAAGAGAAAGAAAATGATATAGGTCAGAAACTCAGATCTACATAACAAAAGGCAGAGCATCAGAGAAGGAATAGATGAATGTAAAATAAAATCTTCTATTTTTCTCATTCTTAATTGATCCAACAGATAACTGTTTGTCCGAAGTAATAAGAACAACAATGTATTGAGTAATTATTGCATATGGATAAGTGAAATAAATGGCAGCAATGTAATTAGGGATGCAAGAATATTGTTTTAATACTACATTGTGAAGTAATAGTATAGTATCATTTGAAAGTGAACACAACATTAGTTGTAAACCTATATTGCAAATTCTAGGGCAACCTCTAAAATTTTTTTAAAAGTAGTACAACTGATATGCTAAAAAAGGAGAGAAAATGGAATCATATAAAATGCTCAATTAAAATTAGAAAAGGCAGAAAAGAGGGGAAAATAAGAAATAAAGAACAAATGCAATAAATAGCAGACAGTTACAAACATGGTAGATATTAATCCAATGATATCAATAATCACTTTCAATGAGAATAGTCTAAATCTACCAACTAAAACACAGAGACTGAAAATGGACAAAAAACAAGACCCAACTATACATTGTCTACAAGAAACTCACTTTAATTATAAACACACAGAATAAAAATAAAAGGATGAAGCATGATATACATGCTAACACTAATCAAAAGAAAGCTGGAGTAGCCATATTAATTTCAGACAAAGCAAACTTCAGAACAAAGAAAATTATCAGGAACACAGAGGGGTATTACATAACGATAAAGGGATCAGTTCTCAAAGAAAACATAACAATCCTTAATGTGTATGCACCTAACAATAGAGCATCAAAACAGGTGAGGCAAAAACTGATAGAACTGCAAAGAGAAATAGACAAATATACTATTACAGTTACAGACCTCAACAACAGCAAACGATAGATCCAACAGACAGAAATTCAGTATGCACATAATTCAACTCAACAGCACCATCAATCAACTGGATCTAATGGACACTATAAAATACTTCATTCAAAAACACAGAATACATACTCTTCTCTAGCTCACATGAAATAGTCACCAAGATGGACCACATTCTGAGCCATAAAATGCACCTTGACAAATTAAAAAAAATAGAAATCATACAAAGTATGCCCTCATGCAAAACGTAATTAAACTAGAAATTGATAATAGAAAGACAGCTGGAAATTCCCCCAAACATCTGGAGATTAAACAGTGCACTTCTATAAAGAGCACATGGGTCAAAGGAAAAGTCTCAAAAGAAAATAAAAGTACTTTGAACTAAATGAAAGTGAAAATACAAGTTACCCAATTTGTGGGATGCAGTGAAAGAAGTGTTTAGAGGGAAAATTATACCTTTCAATGCATATATTACAAGAGAAGAAAGTTTAATAATTCAAGGTTTCACCTGAGGAAACTAGAAAACAAAGAGCAATATAAATCTTTATTGCAGAAGGAAAGAAATAAGAGGAAAAATAAATAAAACTGGAGCAGAAGTCAATAAGATTGAAAACAGGAAATCAAAAAAGAAAATCAACAAAAGCAAAAGCTGGTTCTTTGAAAAGATCAATAAAATTAATAAACCTCTAGCCAGGCTGAGCAAGAAAAAAAAAGAGAGAAGACACAGTATTCTTGCTCACCGGGAAATAATGAAGAGAAGAATTTCTGACATGGAATATCTCATCACAGCATAATTTCTTCATGATAATTAAAAATTGAAAATGACGCTGCAACATAAGTAAGTTTCTGAATGGATCATTTGTCAGCTAATCAAGGAAATCTGTTTACTGATAAGTTAATTAAATCACATTTAATTGCAGCAGTTAAAGAAATATTTCCAGAGAAAATAAACTTGTTTAAGCCTTTCAGTGAGAACAATTGTTCAAAAAGTTGAGGGCATTGTGAACAATGTCAATAGTCAGTTAAAGATATGGGGTTTTAAAAATAAATTTATTGATTGATTTATTGATTTATGGCTGCATTGGGTCTTCGTTGTTGCATGCGGGCTTTCTCTAGTTGTGGCAAGAGGGGGCTACTCTTCGTTGTGGTGCACGGGCTTTTCATTGTGGTGGCTTCTCTTCTTATGGAACACTAGGCGCATGGGCTCAGTAGTTGTGGCACACAGGCTCAGTAGTTGTGGCTCGCGGGGGTCTAGGGCACTGGCTCAGTAATTGTGGCACACGGGCTTAGTTGCTCTGCAGCATGTTGGATCTTCCTGCACCAGGGATTGAACCCGTGTCCCCTGCATTGGCAGGCAGATTCTTAACCACTGCACCACCAGGGAAGTCCCAAGGCATATGGTTTTAAGTGGTTTTCCTTTGCTCTTGATGAATCAACAGATGTCAATGACACTGCTTGATTGTTGTTTATTTGATGAGTCACTATTGCGTTTAAAACAACTGAAGAATCAGCCTCTATAAATAGTCTGTGTGAAACAACTATAAACAAACCAGAATATTTTTAAAGTTGAAAAAATGCTCAGGATAACCTGAAGTGGAATCTGCTGTGTTCCAGCTGATGATAGTAAAAATATGTAAAGAGCAGAAGGAGGCTTAGTTGAACAAACTTACAAAGCTTGTGAAAATGTAAGTTTTTTTTAAACCTGTGGATATTCATCAGCAGGTAACATGCAGAAAATATTTGAGCTTATCATGTCTTATTGAACAAGTAGTGGCAACACTGAACTTTACTTGCTCTTGTGGACTTAACTATTGTCAGTTCCGTGATTTTTTTTTTTTTCAGAAATAGAAGCTGAATACCCTGTCTTGCTCTGCTACATAGCAGTTAAATGTCAGCAGTAGTGAAGTTTTATTGCAATTTTTTTCACCTCAAGGCTGGGGATGAAATTTTTCTGAAAGTGAATTGTATTCAATCACTATTTTAAACACGGCATGGCTTTGGAAATTAGCTTTTGCTGCAAACTTAATAAATGTTCCTCAATGAATTCAATTGCCTAAAATTACAAGGCAAGTGAGAGCTTATATGTAAAAATATGTAAAACTTATTCTGGGGCTTCCCTGGTGGCGCAGTGGTTGGGAGTCCGCCTGCCGATGCAGGGGACAAGGGTTCGTGCCCCGCCCCGGTCCAGGAAGATCCCACATGCCGCGGAGCGGCTGGGCCCGTGAGCCACGGCCGCTGAGCCTGCGCGTCCAGAGCCTGTGCTCCGCAACGGGAGAGGCCACAGCAGTGAGAGGCCCGCGTACCGCAAACAAAACAAAACAAAACAAAAAACTTATTCTGCTGTAGCCACATAGCACAGGGAGATCAGCTCAGTGCTTTGTGTCCACCTAGAGGGGGTGGGATAGGGAGGGTGGGAGGGAGACGCAAGAGGGAGGAGATATGGGGATGTATGTGTATGTATAGCTGATTCACTTTGTTATAGAGCAGAAACTAACACACCATTGTAAAGCAATTATACTCCTATAAAGATGTTAAAAAATTTTATTCTGCTGTAAAGTCATTTCAACAATTAATATTTGAATCACAAGTAATGTTAAGGTGCTTTATACATGTTCCATGCTGTCAAAATTTAAAAGAAAAAGTGATATCTCCACTCCCACAAATATTCTCTGCAGATACAGTTTCTGAACACAAACTTCAGTTCAGCAGTGCTTTTTTTTTTGGATCTCAGTGCAGGTACAAAGGAAATTTCCGTATTTCAAAATCCATTTAACAGTACAATGGAGCAGCATCTACCTAATCTTCTATTGGAAATAATCTGCAGTGTAATGATACGTTAAAAGGAAAATATCAAACGAATAAGCTAATGGATTATAAATGACTTTCAAGCAATGAATATGTGTAATTAAGATCATATGCTCAAATTGGGAGACTGGGATTTGACACATACACATTATTGATACTATGTATAAAATGGACAACTGATGGGAACATGCTGTATAGCACAGGGAACTCACCTAGTGCAGTGTGGTAACATAAATGGGAGGGAAGTCCAAAAGGGAGGGGATATCTGTATGTGCATAGCTGATACATTTTGCTGTGCAGTGGAGGCTAACACAACATTATAAAGCAACCATACTCCAATAAAAATTAATTAAAAAAAATAAAATCATGTGCTCATGGACTGATATCTGTATTTGGCAATACCTAAATGTGAAAGAACATTTTCAAAGATGAAATACATAAAACTTCATTATAGATCAACATTAACAGATAAGCATTTGCAATCAATGTTTTACAACTTTACTAAGACAGAATTCACATGCCATGCAATTCATCCATTTAAAGTGTACAATCCAATGCTCTTTAGTATATTTTCAAAGTTGTGCAACCATTAGTACAATCAATTGTAGAACATTTTCATCATCCAAAAACGAATTCCATATCCATTAGCAGTCACCTCATATTTTTCCAACCATCCAAGCCCTTGGCAACCAATAATCTATTTTCTGTTTCTATGGATTTGCTTATTCTGATCATCAAATATAAATGAAACTATACAATACATGATCCTTTGTGACTGGCTTCCTTCACTTAGCACAATGTTTTCAAGGTCGATCCATATTGTAGAATATATCAGTGTTTCACTTCTTTTTCTTGCCAAATAATATTCCATTGCATGAATATACCACATTTCACTTATTCATTCATCAGTTGGTGAATATTTGGTTGTTTCCATTTATTGACTGTTGTGAATAATATACAGGTACAAAATTTTCAATGGATGTATGTTTTCATTTCTTTTGGGTATATACTTAGCTGTGGAATTGCTGAGTCATATGGTAACTCTATATTTAAGCTTTCAGGAAAATGTCAAATTATTTTCCAAAGAGGTGACACCATGTTATACTCCAACCAGAAGTGTATGAGAGTTCCAATTTTTCTCCATGATTGTCAACACTTTTTATTACCTCTCTTTCATTCTAACCATCCTCGTGGGTGTGAACTGGAATATCCTTGTAGTTTTGACTTACATTTCCTTGATGGCTAATGAGGTTGAGTATATTTTCATGTGTTTTTGGCCATTTGAATATCTTCTTTGGAGAAATATCTTTTCAGATACTTTGCCCACTTTTATTTGAGTTATTTGTCTTATTATTGAGTTGTAGTAGTTCTTTATATATTCTAGACAATACATTAGCAGATAATATAATTTGCAAAATTTCTCTTCCATTCTATGGACTATATTTGTACTTCCTTGATGGTGTCCTTTGGTTCACGGACATTTTAAATTTTGGCGATATTCAATTTATGCATTTTTTTCTTTTGTTTTTGTGGTTTTGGTGTCATATCTATGAAACCACTGCCTAATCCAAGGTCACAAAGATTAATGCCTATATTTTCTTCTAAGAGTTCTATCATTTTGGCTCTTACATTTAGGTCTTTGATACATTTTGAGTTAATTTTCATATATGGTGAGGTAGGGATCCAACTTTACTCTTTTGCATCCAGTTGTCCCAGCACCATTTGTTGAAAGACTATTCCCACTGGATTATCTTGGTATAGTCAATTTTAATGATAGGGAATACTAACTTTAAGCAAAACAGTTATTCCCTCCCACAAAAGATTTGTAAAATATAACAACTGTACTCAATTGTTGTGTTTTGAATTTCATCATTAAAAATTTGTGGAAATTTGTTTCTTTCTTGCAATACAATAAATATAAGTATCTACATAACATCCTTGATTTTGCCTCTTGGTCCACAAAACCTAGAATATTTACTATCTAGCCCCAGAAGTTTGCTGGTTTCTGATTCCTGATCATTATACAATGTCTTCCATGGTGAATCTTAGATCAGCTACATGCTACAGGACTCAAATTAATGTATAACTTTTAAGTCACTACTGAATGACTTATGACATTTCAGAAACAACTCACATCTACAACACTAATAAATGCTTAGTATGATATACATGCAGTTCATTACAGCACAGCTATCACCAATACTGTTTTGGAGCTCAAGTTGCAGAGCCATACACATTCTAGATCAAGAGGAGGATATTTCATATTGATGCTAGGTTGAGGACCAATAGGGAGCTGCACTGCTTGGGATAGCCTTTCACCCTATAAACTTTTTGCTGTGCTGGGATCCCAGACCCAAGGAGAGTGATGTTGCCTTTCTTTTCCTCTGGGAGCAAATTCTTCCCTGGGTTCCATTACACTTGCTATCTTCCATCTCTTCACTTGTTGTAGGTGGGAGCAGATTGCCTCTTTGTCTTATAGGGGCAGTGTTATGCTGACCCTAAGAAATCAATTTTCCTTCCAGAGGGAGCAGCTTTTTCCAAGATAAGCATGGATTCTCCTGCCTTTTAAAGGTAGTTCAACTTTTATCCCAGTCTAGGTTTTCAGAGTGCATCTCCAGTTTCAGCCCCTTCATTAACTTTGTTAAGTATCAATATAATTTATATAATATAACGATATTATAATTATGTTATAGCTATAAAACTATATAATAAGTTATTAAGTATAACATAACATATTTAACAAATAAACCCCTTTAAAATATCTGTTAATTCTGGTGTGGTAAATATGACTTCTGTGGTTGAAGGAAGAAATAACTGGGGGAAGTGGGTGGAGCAGTGGAGAACAATACAAAGCTATCATAGCAAACAGTGTTACATGAAGCAAACTAATCTCTCTACGTTACTCTCCCAACAAGACATAAAAAGGCCACCAGCACCTTGTTTTGTGTTCATCATACAACTCTTTATCTTTTACACCAGGACCTCCTAAGTACTAATTATAGGGTTGAGAGAAAGCGTTATTTTCATCCTGCATTCATTCTGACAAGGTTTATTCTCACTTATCCTGCCACAGTCTTCTTTAAAGATCTTTCTTATAAGAGGGAAGAGCAAGGGTTGGGATAGGGAATGGGAGAACGAATTCACTAGGGGACACAGGATGTAGATCAATAAAAGTGAGACAGCTTCTTGCATTAAGTAACTAATTGCCGGGGATTCAATGTAGGAACTTCTTGGTACAATAATGAGTGGAAATCACTCAGCAGAAACATAGACAGGTGAGGCAGTTTTCTTTGGTTTAGGATATTTCAGTGATATAAATGAAAATATTCTGTCAACTCATCTGGTCCATACCTATATATCTACTTATCTATATGTGTATATAGTTATTTTTACAGATATATAAAACTAGGATCCAGAAAGGGTATCAAACTTTCCCAAGTTCACAACAGTGAGTGGTAAAAACTAGCTCTTTTAACTCAAGTCTTTTGATTCTGAAAACAATTTTCCTTCTATATCTTAGAATTGTGTTTGAAACCAAAACATCTTCACAAAGTTTTTCTGTAGCTTCACTTGTAAACCCTAGCATTTTCCCATATGGGCCGTGATATCCTTCACTTGTAAGATTTCTGTTCTACCTTCACTTTTCCTCATTAGGTGTGGCCTTGCAGGGTTACACGTGAACTCTATACCAACTTCACTTTTCCATTAGCTGTGAATTTTGATATAAATTCAGACTCATGTTTTTTTCTCTTGGTTGCTTTTGTCATATTAACTAAGGCACAAGATTCACCTCGTTGGTCTTGAAATGCCTAGTTCCTCCATTGTTCACCCATAGTATAATGCAACAACATCACGCAGACACACACAAACGCACAGGTCCTGAACAGACACAAATGTTTTTCTTGTTTTTAAAAACTATGTTTAAAATTTACATACAATAAATTTGCATTTTCTTAGAGTTCTATGAGTTTTAACACTTTCACACTATAGATCCGTGTAAGTACTACTACACAGGATATATAACAGTTCTATCCCCCAGAAAACTCTCTTGTGCTATTGTTTTCTAGTCAAACCCTCTCTTCACCCCTAGTCCCTTGTAACCACAGATCTAGTCTCTGTGCCTATAGTTTTTGCCTTTTACATAGTGCCATATAAATGAAATCATATAGCATATAAGCTTTGTGACAGGCTTCTTTCACATAGCATAATGCCTTTGACACTCATCCACGTAGAATGTATCAACAGTTCATACCTTTTTATTGCTAAGTGGTATTCTAATATATGGATGTACCACAGTCTGTTTAACCAGTCTATTTCTGGACTCTCTTTCTGTCCCATTAATCTACATGTCTATCCTTTCACCAATATCAGTGTCTTTATTACTGTAGCTTTGTAGTAAGACAAAGTTGAGTATTTTGAGTCCTTCAATTTTATTCTGCTTTTTCAAAATTGTTTTGGCTACCCTATTTCCTTTGCCTCCCCACTTAAATTTTAGAATCAGCTTGTCTGTATCTACAAAAAAATTCTACTGAAATTTTTATTCAAATTGTGTTAAATCTGTAGAATTGATGAAAACTGCCATACTAACTATATTGTCTTCCAACTTGTAAACATGGTATGTCTCTCCATTTATTTAGATCTTTGTCATTCATCAACATTTTGTAGTTTGCAGTATTTTTATCTATGTACAATATTTCTTTACTTTCCACTTTTTTCCTTTCAGAGTTACTGCAAATGCAGTATCTTGTTTAAATTCATTTTCTAATCGTTCATTGCAAGTACACAAATACAAAAATTTTTACATGTTAATCTAGTATCTTGTGACCTTGTTAAACTCATTAGTTCTAAGAGCTTTTCTTGTTGATTCTTTGGGACAATCATGTCATCTTTGAATAGAGGCCATTTAATTTCTTCCTTTATAAACTGAATGCCTTTTTTTTTGCCTGATTGCATTACAAGGACTTCCAGTATGAAGTCAGTTAGGAGTGTTCAGAGTGGACATCATGACTTGTTCCTGATCTTAACCTCATTCACTTGATCACCATTAAGCATGATGTTAGTTGTGAGTTTTTGGTAGATGTCTTTATTAGGTTAATTTCTCTTTTATTTGTAATATTCTGAGTTTTTATCATAAATGGATAATTTTGTCAAAATTTTTTTCTGCATCAATTGATATGATCATGTATTTTTTTCTCTTTCTAGTTCAGTTTGGATATATGCCAACCTATCTTCAGTTTACTGACTCTTTTCCCTGTCATCTCTATTCTGCTACCTAAGTCCTTCCAATGATTTTTTTTTTTTTTTGGTAAATTTTGTGACTGTATTTTTCAGTTCTAAAATTTCCATTTGGTTCCTTTTAATATATTATTTTCCTGCTGAGAATTTTGAAGTTTCCATTCAAGAATGCTCACATTTTTGGAAACATTTTTATAACACCTACTTTATAATTTCAACATTTGTGTCATCTTGGGGCAGTGCCTGTTTTCTTTTTCCTTATGAATTGTTGCAATTTTCCTGATTTTTATACTTTGTGCAATTCTGCATTATATCCTGTGCGTTTTGAATGAGACTCTGGGTCCCGATCAGGGGTGAGTCTGGGATTATATACACAACTTTATGAGATGGCTTTCCTGAGTTTTCTTTTCTGTCACCACCCTGACACATTCCAGCTCCCAGGGGCCACCTCTATTCCTGGTCTTCTGGTTAAAATACCAAGGCTTTAGGTTCTCCTCTCTGGTACATACCTAATGGATAAATCTACCTCCAAGTCCAAGTAGCAAAAAGATAGTGAGAGAAGAAAAGCAGTGGGGATTCTTCCAACCTTTTGGCCCACAGTTCCTCTGACCAGAGATAAGGGTTCTCCTCTCTCAGAGGTTTAGATGTCTGTTCAACCACCAGTGTCCTCACCACAGGAATGTCTGGGAGTGCCAGACTGGTCTTATTTCAAAATCTGGTTTCCTTCCCAAATCTGCCTGCTACCATTACTTTTCAGGATCCTCAGGCAGCGGCTCCATGCATTCTCTAGGATTTTTAGTCAGATTTAGTGGGAGATATAAGGTGGTGTGTGCTTATTCCATAAGGTGGAACCAGAACCAACCAAAGTTATTTCCAATGATTATATCCATATGGGATAAACTCTCAAACAGGAAATTTATAAGTACAAAGGAAGAATATTGACTGGAAGTTTCATATTCATCACTTTTCCAATCACATTTTGCCTCAATTTTTAATTAAAATTTTAGCCAATGAACATAACTATATCCTTCACAAAGAGACAACAGTTGACTAATTTTTGACATATTTATTTGAAATATGCTGCAAACATCATGACTCTTCAAACTTGAAAACTTTTGCATGCATCTCCTAAGAATAAGGATATTGCCTTTTATACCTCAATACCCCCATTATACCTAGGAAAATTAAACATACCACATTATCTAATACCAATTCTATCCTCGTATTTCCCCAAGTGTCCCCCCAAATGTCCTTACAGTTGTTCTGATTTTTCTGAATCAGATCCCAAATAAGAGTCACACCTTGCAGTTGGTTATATTTCGAGTGTCTTAATCTAGAAGACTCCATTTTTTGTTTTATTACATTGGCTTTTTGAAAAGTCCAGACAAGCTGTCATGTGTAGTAACTCACATTCTGGGTTTAATTCCTTACTATGTAATTCAACTTGTTCCTCTATTCCTTGTATTTCTTGTGACAGGAAGATCAGTCTAGATAAGAGATTTAATTAGATTTTCATCAAAATTTTTTTGGCAAGAATACATCACAATGATCATGTGTACTTCATACTGCATCTTGTCACGAGTCACATGTCAGGCTGTCCCACTAGTAGAGAAATTAAGTTTGACAGCCAGATCTCTCCATTATAAAGGCATATCTTTCCTTTGCAGTTGGTATCTGTGATCTTTTGACATCATGTAAATAATGTTTGTTAATTTTTCTTCACCTAATAGGGTTTCCCCATCCATTGAACATGCCTGATTTAATTACAGTAAGGGTTGTAAGATGGTGATTTTTCTAAATCTATCACTCCATGTACAATGAACGATGACATTCTTCAAATAAGTACATAAAGAGCTTTTCTTTTTTTTCTCTGTTTTTTCATTATAGGCTCATTTTATTTTACTTAACATGTTATAACCAATTACTGTGATTATTCTTTTTGATGTTTAAATTGTCCTAAATTTGACCTGTGGGAGCTCCTTTAAATTGTCCCCCAGGTCCTTCTGACATTATCCCATTAGTCTCTGCGTGCTTTGTTTCATTAAAAATATTCCAGGCATACCTTACATTTTCCATGTTCCAAATATGGAATCAGCCATTTCTCCAAGGAGCCCTAGTTCCTTTTAGTGGGAAATGGCATTTAGAAACCAAAATCTTCGTACTAAATTTGGTCACTGCTATTGGGTAATCAAATATGTTTTTATCTAGAATATCTTGCAAATGGCTCTGTATGATGTTAAAAACTGGGGTTTAAAATCTTCATTTTCCTTATAAATATACTTAAATATATAAGAAAACACTTTTTTTGGCCGTGTCATGCAGCTTGCGGAATCTTAGTTCCCTGACCAGGGATGGAACTAGGGCCCTGGCAGAGAAAGCACTGACTCCTAACCACTGGACCACCAGGGAATTCCCAAGAAAACACTTTCTAATGAGCTAAGACAAGTCAAATGCTGAATGCTTGAGTTTAATTCTAAAACCTTTCTCGGATAGAGAGTTCTAGATAATTTTACTAGAACAATTTTTTGAATGATACCAATTGTGAAAGTAAAATATAAAATTGGAGGAAGTAGGCCCAGGGGAAAATGAAGTCTTTCTAAAAAACACGGAAAATGTTTGGATAACCAGTTTTAACTGATGATTAGAATGTTTAATAATAAAATATTCATGTATCACTTTACACAAAAGAAGTCCTAAAAGATGTGTAAACAAAAATAAACAAAAAGGTAATCTTGTATGTGAAACCCCCAAATGCAATTTCACCATCCGTACCTCAGCTGGGTTTCAGGATTTATGTACAGTTACTAAAACAGCAGGTATAATTAGGGACATATAATAAAAAGGAAAAACATGATTTTAAGTCAATTATTAAGATTAAAGTCAGGGGGAACTTGTCAAATATAAAAATAAAACTGATTAAATTAATGCAATTGTGCCTAACCAGTTTACAAAACAAATAGCTTTGGGACTTGGACTCTAGGGACTTGAGGTTGGAAATGAACCTAAAATTACCACAGAAAACTGAAGACCTAGATTCTAGTCTTAACGCTACTCAATAAGCTCAATTTCTTCATTAGTAAAATGAAAGGCTATAAATAAACTAAATTAAAATCTCTCCTGGCTCTAATGAGCTACCAGGTGTATAATCAGATTCTGGAAATATATCCCTTCTGCAACCTATAAGAGAGTATTTGCATGACAGTCTCTCCATTTGTTTCAGTTTACTCCAACTTCTAAAGACTATTCAGCAATCATATCATATAAGAAATAATATAAGGAAAAGGAAGAAACACCACTGGGCAAAATTTTAATTTTCAAAACTAAATTCTAAATTAATAAAACCACATTTTTTAATCATCAAAGACTTTTGGGGAAAATATACATATAATCCAAAATTCTGTGTGTGTATATATAAACATGCATACATACACATTTATGTGGACATATGTATAAGTATAAATTGCTGGTGAGGCAGTTCATAAAAAGTGAGCTTGATTATTTCCATGTGAAAATCTAAATTTAAAGAATTCCTTTCTATTTTTAGCTTCTCTTTATGAAAGAAAGCATGTCCTACATCTGTCTGCCATTTTAGAAAATAAGGCTCCATATTTATTCACGTTATTAATAACACAATGACTATTTTCAAAAGAAAATTCATATTGAAGCTTACTGTTAGAAAGGGAATAAAATCTAATGAAGGAAATAAAACTTACATTCCATTATTTTCATGTTTTTTAAACTTAGGACTTTTACATTTTTCTATGAATTTAAAATTTTTATGTTTTTAGAAACCTTAGAATTTACTGGTTCTTATAAAATTTGACAAGTCAGTGCTCTTAATATTCGTTGATTAATTTTACCATTACTTAATGGTAACTATTTTCTCTAGAAGAAGAAAAAAAAAAGACTTGATCTATCAGAAGTCTGTGTCCTATTTATTATTCTCCTGATTATTCTCCAATGAGAAATCTTAAATTATTTGAGAGATGAATTAAACCTCACAGGGCTTTTCTCCTCTAAGAAATTCTCTGATCCCATATTCCTTCCATTTATAGCGTTTTTCTTTATTGTGAACTTTTTTGTGTCTACAAAGGTTTGATCTGTAACTGTAGGCTTTCCCACATTCCATACATTTATAGAGTTTCTCTCCAGTATGGATTCTCTCATGTTCAGTTAGGAATGAATACTGGCTGAAAGCTTTTCCACACTGATTACACTGATAGGGTTTCTCTCCAGTATGAATTCTCTGATGCCTATAAAGGTTAGATTTGCAACCAAGGGCTTTCCCACATTCTCTACATGTGTAAAGTTTTTCCCCAGTATGAATTTTCTGATGTTCATTAAAGGATGAATACTGGTTGAAGGCTTTCCCACATTCATTACAGTGATATGGTTTTTGTCCAGTATGAATACGCTGATGTTCAATAAGGGTTGAGATGCGAGTTAAGTTTCTCCCACATTCCAAGCATTTACACAGTTGTTCTCCAGTATGAAGCCTCTGATGTTCAGCCAGGGATGTAAACTGGCTGTAACTTTTCCCACATTCACTACATTTATAGGGTTTCTCACCTGTATGGATTCTTTGATGTCTATGAAGTTTTGCTCTACAATTGAAGGCCTTCTCACATTCTCCACATTTATAGAGTTTCTCTCCAGTATGAATTCTCTGATGTACAGTGAGGGTTGAACACTGGCTAAAGGCTTTACCACATTCCTTGCACTGATAGGGTTTCTCTCCAGTATGCACTCTCAGATGTTTGATAAGGGTTGAACTACTGCTAAATGCTTTCTCACATTCATTACATTTGTAAGGTTTCTCTCCAGTATGAATTCTCTGATGGGCAAGAAGGGATGATCTGTGGCTGAAGGTTTTCCCACACTCATTACATTTGTAAGGTTTCTCACCAGTATGAATTCTCTGGTGTTCAGTAAGATGTAGACTCTGGTTGAAGCTTTTTCCATATTCACTGTAAATATGAGCTTTTTCTCCTGGGTAAATCTGGAAACATCTCATTAGATCAAAATTCTGTTTAAAATCTCCCCCAGAAGTATAATATATATTGGGTATCCTTTCTATAGGAGCACTTTGTTGTCTAACAAGAACTGTATTTATAAATAAGCCTTTCCCTAATTCAAGACTTGTCTGGTTTCCAGCTTCACTGATGGTTTTTTTGTGTGAGGCCATCATTTGCCTGAGAGGTTTCTTCTGTTGCTCTTGCTGTCTCCTGCCCTCAAATTCCAAAGTTTCTCCAAACGTGACATCCAAGTGACCAAACTTAATGGATTTTTTCTTTATTATTCCCTGAGATGTTTCTTCTATAGAAATGTCCTGTTCAGGAGGCAATGCTTCTATTTCAGGCCATGTCTTGAAACCTGGAATAAATCAGAAGAATTAATGGCTCCTCTGCTGGAAGAGATAAATATGCATCAGTGGGACAAAAACATTAGCAATGATACATATAAAAGAGGTTTGATACCATCTGATCTCAAATATGAACTTGAATCTGGAGAAAAACAAAATGGAATGGAAGGAGAAGTAAATAGGTTAAGGAATAGTGTGGGAGAATACAGTGGACAAATTAACAGTGATGGTGAAGACACTGCCACTTGACAGAAGTAAAGGTAGGAATCTTTTGAGAATAATGAAAGTCTACAAGAGATGTGAAGTTCTGAAGTATGCCCAAGCTCCAAGCTCAGATCTGATTCTAAGTGAAAAGATTTAGTTTGAGCTGATTCTAAGAAACTCTGAGTTAACTCTTAGCTTACTTTAATCAATCCATGATTGAAAATAGATTAAAATTAGATCACTGTAATTAGGTAATTGTATGTACTTAAATAAACTATAAAACTTAAGTAAAATATAGGTTATTTATGTTAATAAAATCCATCCAGCTTTAGTATTAAAATATATTTTATTAAAATTAAATAAGAACAAGAAATACAGGCTATAAATCTGTATACAAATATAGATTTTTCTTAATGATCCATGGAAAACCTAACAGTTTGGATTTTCAAGGATCAACCAAGGTACTTTCTCTTTTTATCCTTTCCCACAATATGACCTTCCCTGCCCATCTAGAAACTTACCCTACTACTCTAATCTCATTTACTTACAGAAACTCAATTATTTAAGCCTAAATAATCCACCTCTTTCTTAGAATTTCAAAACACATTTTCAAAATATTTAATTACTTAACATATATATAAAGTCTGTGAAAATAATTCAAGTATTTGTTCCAGGAGAGCAGTGGATATGTCTTATGATGATTTGTTAATTCCCTATTGTGTACAAGACAAGTACACAATTAGAATGTCTTAGATAAAAAAAAAAAAAAATGAACGAGCACAGGGAATGAGGTGCAAAAGTTATTCTGAAGGTCAGGTGACCTTGAAAAGGAAAAGAGATTCTCTCTTCTCTTACTGGACTCCTGAGACTCAATCAGTCATTTATTGAACAAATACTGAATAATCAGCAATGATAATATGAAATAAATAAATGGCCAAACAGTAATAGTTCATTTCTACATGATGTGAGAAGCCTCAACTGCATAATTCAGGTTTGAGGTTCAGAGAATGAAGATACAAATATCAACAATATTAGTAAAGAATGGTTGTATGAAGGAAGATGGACAATAGAGATGGGTTGGATTTCAATAGAAAAAGAAAAGAGGACCCTGTGAGTCAGAAAGAAGGCCTGTCAAAGTCATCTGTGGGGAAAGTAAACCTATTTAGGGGAGGCTTATTGACTAAAGAAGGAAATCCAGGTTGGAATTAGTTAAAATTTTGGTTAAGCACAGTGAGGACAAATATAGAGTTACTGAATAACTAGTAGAAGAATTTAGAAAAATCTAGATAACAGAAGGTGTCATAAGTTCTTAGATAATAATAAGAGAAAAGTGATCATATTTGGTAAACTGAACAGCTTGGATCAGAGGAAGGACAGAATGGAATCTGAAAAATAATGTAGCTGCAATGATCTGGCTGGACTGAGTACTTTGAGCCTCACTGGCACTGAGTTAATCACAGAGGCAACTCAATTCAATTAAAATTGAATTTGAAAAAAATTTTTAAATATTACTAAAGCCAATATATTAGATGCTAGAGGCACAAAATTCAAAGACCTGGCCTCTCCCTTAAGTATGCACAATCTTATTAGAAAAATACCTAATACTAATAAATATAAACACAATAACTATAATTCATCATGATAGATACCACAATAAATGTGCTCAAGGTATGTAGAAAGTGATATATGAACACAAATGATGGAAAATTAATGCTGACTGGGAAGTAGGAAAGATAAGGAAAACCTAGAGATAAGAGTGGCATTTTAGGTAGACAGATGGATCTTGAAGGATAAGTAGTCTTCCAGTGGATAAGATGGAAGAGGTGACTCAAGCTGAAGGAATAACACACAAATGATAATGAGTACACAGATATGGCCAGAACACTGATCTGAAGTGGAAGTGGCCATTGATGAGACCATAAAGGAATATGGAGACAGGCTATGAAGTAGGTTTAACGTCACATTAAGGAATCTTACTTTACTCCAAGGATAACAGAGAAACAATGAAGTCCCTTAAGGTATAGGGTTAACACCTGAGTTTCAAAAAGATCACTGTGCTGATGGCATGGAAGGTGGGTGAGGAGAGGCTCAGAGAGGGTAGGTAACTTTCCCATAGCTCATAAAACTTGTAAGTAGTGGTAAAGTGAAATTTGGAATGTCTAAGTTCAAACCATGATCTTGAATGTTATACTGCACTGCTTACTAACTCTTTATTTGTAGAAAACTGTATTTTAATAAAGTTGAAAACTATTTGTTGAGAGAAGAGTGAAAAAAAGATGTTAACAAAAGCAAGAATCATAGATTAAAGGTTAAGCCACAAAGACGGAAGCAAAATATTGGCAAATCTATGTCCTATGGTGAATAGAAATGACATTGGGGATCTATTTAGGTTTCTTTCATCAGATTTCAGCTTTCTAGCTCTGTGACCAAAGTACTTTAAGATCTCTGGTACTCTGTTTCTTCAGATATAAAAAGAAGTATATAAATTTGATCATCTTTAAGTGATCCTCCAATCCTGACAACCTACAATTTTATGATAAAGACCAACTAGATTAGACTAGGCTAGAAGACTGGTCAGCAAACTATGGATCTCTGGAACAAATTCAGCTGCCACCTGTTTTTGTAAAGTTCTATCAGAATACAGCCACACCTATTCGTCTAAGTACTGTCTCTGGCTGCTTTTGCACTACAACCACAGAGTTAAATGGTTGCAACAGAGACCTTATGGCCCCCAAAGCCAAAATATTTACAATCTGGCCCTTTATAGGAAAAGTTTGCTGACCCCTGGACTAGAAAGGCTACAGTGGTTATGTTAATGACAGCTGATTGAATATAATAGTGGGAGATGACAACCCAGTCTCCAAGAAAATAAAAGGGAAATGTTAAGAAATCAGAGACAAAGGAATGTTGGCAATACTCTGAAATGTGTGGGTGGTAAAAGAAATGAAAAAAATTATAAAAAATTCAAAATATGGCAGAAGGTGTAAAGTATTTAATATCTATCAGACATGAACATGTGTTAATGCAGATGGAAAGAAAACCATGAAGACCAAGAGGCCAAAGACGGTAGAAGAACATGAGTGAGGCTGCAAAAAAAGGGAAAGGGAAAGAGAATGCAGGGAGTGGTATGAGAAGGAAGATGTCAATACAAGGACCTTCTTGATGCAAAGAAAACCATTACAACCAAGGAGCCTTGTCAAGGGGTCCTGAGCATTTCAATAAGGCTCAGAATTTCCAGGAAAGTTTTCAGAGCACTCCTCATGACCTGCTCATGTATAAAGACACTTGTGCCCACCCCCCAGTCACTTACTCACCTAGGCAGGTATCTTGAGGGATTTCTCTTTCCACCATACAGGGATCTTCTCCATGTTGCAACTTGCAGATCAAATTTGGCATTGAAAATGGAATCCCTGCTCATGAGTAAGGAAATGGAGTTTGAACAAATGGCATGAAGAGCAACCCCAGAACTAACTAACTGGAGCCTATAGGGCAGAGAAGGCAGCATAAGCACTCCTGAGGGGGACTGAGGCCTTTAGGGGGATGGAGGAAACAATATAGGGCCCTGGCTATGAATCCCTCTAAGACGGGAGTCCTACATGTTTTTCAGAATCTAAACTGGGCTCTAGTCATTGGAGTAGGAGGGAACTGATCAGGAGGTGGGGCGGGAGGAAGGCAGAGGATGAACAGCAGCATGAAGGGCGTCACAACAAACAGGTACACTTTCAATTCTACACCGATTTTTCCTTTCCCAGGGGCACACAGGATAGAAACCTCCACTCTGAACCTGAGAGGGAGCTCTAAAGTGCTCCCACGGCAGACTCTCCATGACAAGCTAGGCTCCTTACCCAGCGAGACCAGGGTGCTGTAGTTCTCCAGCATCACCTCCCGGTACAAGGTTCTCTGGGCAGAGTCCAGGTGCAACCACTCGTTCCGGCTGAAGAGCACAGCTATATCCCTAAACGTCACTGACTCCTGTAATGGGAAACCCATTCCTGTTCACCCAGGAACATCTTCTCCTCTGGAAGACTTGGTAAGAAGGTGACACTGGGATGTGTAGCAACCATTCTGAAAATGTCTCAGGATTCTAAATATTTCAAAGCAACTATTTATGTTATTTTTGGAACCACCCATCAACTATTAAACAAATATTTATTGAGTACCCACTTGGAGCAAAGACACATGGCATGTGCTGTGATATGGAAAAAAGGGCAAATTTCCTGCCAAGAGGGAATTTATATCCCACCCTGGGATCTGTCAGAATAACTGAACACATCCATTTACCTCCCTCCCACTCAAAATCCAAATTAAATGAAAGGAAAAAAATCAGAGAACATTTAGAGCAGTGCTGGAAAACTAGGGAAAATATCATTAGTAGAACAGAAATAAAAAGGAATTTCTGAGACATAAAGCAAATAATAAAAATAATATTAGTTAATGTTTATTGAATACTTACATGTTAGGGACTATGATAGAAACTTTGTATACAGTAACCCATTTAAGTTTCACAGACATTCTATTAGGAAGTTACTATAATTAAACCATTTTGCAGATAAAGAAACAGTTCAGAAAGGTTACAAAATTTTCCCAAGGTAAAACTGTTAGAGTGGTGGAGCTCCTAACTGAATTCAGATAGACAGGTCTCTAAGATATATTGTCAGATGGGTTTCCATTGACTATGAAAATTAAAAGAACCAAACTACCTGCAAGACTATAGAGGTGCAAAAGGGAACTGCTGAGAAGGTAAGTTCTTCCAAAAGAATCCCAGTTAAACCCCAAAATGTAAGAAAGCAGGGGTTGGACAGCCACCAATTCTTGTATGAAAGAGTCTAAGGGAGTAACAGTACAATGCTTAGTGGGTATTTTGTTGAGAATCTATCAAAATGTAAAAGGTATATTACTTTGACCTTGCATTTCTAAATACTTCTAGGATTCTACTTCAAGGAATAATCACACACTGTGTAGGGATATTTGTTCAAGGATGTTCACTAAAACATTACTTTTAAGATAATGGTTATGGTAGGCTGAATAATAAACCTGTAAACATTATACATATGACAAAGGGACTCTGAGGATCTGCTGAAGGGTTTTGAGAGGGGACGATTATTCTGGATTATTATCCAGGGGGATCCATAACGGTCCTTATAAGAAGAACACAAAAGGAATCAGAGTCAGAAGAAGAGAAGGCTATATGATGATGGAAGCAGAGACTGAAGTGATATGCTTTGAAGATGGTTGAAAGGGCCATAAACCAAGGAACATAGGGGGCCACCAGAAGGTGAAAACAAGGCCAGGAAACAGATTTTCACCCCAGAGCCTCCAGAAAGAAGCAGCTCTGCTGAGAACTGGACCTTAAGCCAGTGAAACTGATTTCACACTTCTGACCTCCACAACTGTAGGAGAATAAATTTATGTTATTTTAGGCCATAGAGTTTGTGGTAATTTGTTACAGCAACAATGGGAAACTAATACAATGGTGAAAATTTGAAGACAACCTACGTTATCAATAAGGGAATTTATACTGCATAAGCAGTATAAGCAATTTATACTGCATTTAGTCCATGAAATGTTATATAGCCATTAAATAGAATGAGATAAATTTGTATGCCTGACATTGGAATTTGACCGTGATATATTACTGATTCATATGAAAAAGCAAGCTGCCAGTCTGTATGTGTTGAAACATTCTTTATCTATATATGCATATGTGCCTACAAAAATATCTGAAAGAATACAACAAGCTGTCCACCCAGATTACTCTTTGATATTTTAGAAAGGGACAGAAAGGCAACCTTTCACTTATTATGTTATACCGTTCAATTAGGCTTACATTTTTTTACAGGGTGTATGCCTGTTTTGAAATTTTTTTAGATTCCACTTTAATTTACATGTTCACCTTTAGCTATACCTCTTTGCATTTTTAGTGGTTGCTGAGAATTAGAATACACATTCTTAGTTCTTTATAGTGTATTTAGAGCTAATATATGATTTCACATAGAATGCAAGAACCTCGCAAATATATGGTTCTTCTTCATGCTACAGTTATTACAAAGATTTTCTCAGTTCATATAGTTGACAGGACTCATCAGACTGCTCTGAGACTACTCATGGAAGGCAAAGGGTACAATGCAGCAAGATAAACACTGTGCAAGAAATTCTTTATGGAAGTCAGAGATATTCCATGTGCAATCTCCCCTTATCCGCACGCACAGACTATGCTGTGTCTCTGGAGCTATATAAGAAATTTTGGGTTGGGGGAGCTCAAAGGAGAAACGCTCGGCAGGGGCCTTTTGTGTATCAAGCAAGGCTTGTCAAACCATATAGGCCAGCTGCAAACCAGCAGTGAAGAAGATGACCCCGGGGGTGGTCAGTGGCATTTAAGGACCACATCCACTTCCCTTATCTTGGCCAGGAATCAAAAACAGCCATCCAGGCATCCCTGGAGACAAAGACAGAGCTTTTCCAAAGATAAAGATAGAGCTTTTCCAGTCCAGGCATAAATGAATTCTATATCCACGGTAGTTATATGCATTACATCCACTTACACGATAAACTCCATAACACAGTATTATACTTCTGCTTTAAACAATCATATCATCTTAAAGAAACTGAGAAGAAAAATTAGTTATATATTTCTATAATATAAATATATTTATCCAGACAAATATAAATATATATATATATTTATATTTATCCATTTCTAATACTCTTCATTTCCTTCCTAAGATTAGGTCTGGTATTACTTCCTTTTTTTTTTTTTTTTTGTATTACTTCCTTTTAACTTGAAGAACTTCTTTTAGAATATCTTGTAGTGCAGGCCTGCTGACAATGAATTAGCTTTGTTTTCTTTTATCTGAAAATGCCTTTATTTCATCTTCATTCTTTTTTTTTTTTTTTTTTTTTTTGGTACGTGGGCCTCTCTCTGTTGTGGCCTCTCCCTTTGCGGAGCACAGGCTCCGGACGTGCAGGCTCAGTGGCCATGGCTCACAGGCCTAGCCACTCCACGGCATGTAGGGTCTTCCCAGACTGGGGCACCAACCCATGTCCCCTTCATCAGCAGGCGGACTCTCAACCACTGCGCCACCAGGGAAGCCCCATCTTCATTCCTGAAGAATATTTTCATTGGTTATAGAATTCTGGGTTGACAGTTCTTTTCTTTCAGCATATAAAAGGTCATTATTGTTTTCTGGCCACTGCTGTTTCTCATGAGGAGCCAATGGACATTCAAATATTGATTCTCCATATGTAATGTGATTTTTTTTTCTGTCTGCTTTAAAATCTTTGGTTTTCAGTGATTTGTCTATGACTTCTCTGCCTAATATCATAGGCACTAGCCACAAATGGATATTAAGTGCTTAAAATGTGGCTAGTCTGAATTGTGATGTGCTGTTATATATAAAATACACACCAGAATATATACTAGAAAATATTTATATATACACAAATAAATATATATACATGATATTTCAATAATAATTTTGTACTTATTAAGTGTTGAAATAATATTTTGGGTATACTGTGTTAAGTAAAATATTAAAGTTAATTTATCTGCTTCTGTTTATTTTTTAATGTGACTACTAGAAAGTTCAAAAAAATGTTTTACTTGAAGTATGGTTGATTTACAGTGTTGTGCCACTCTCTGCTGTACAGCAAAGTGACTCAGTTATACACATATAGACATTCTTTTTTATATTATACACATATAGACATTCTTTTTTTTTTATTCTTTTCCACTGTGGAATATCACAGGATATTCAATATAGCTCCCTGCACTATACAGTAGGACCTTGTTGTTTCTCCATCCTATATATAATAGATTACATCTGCTAATCCCAAACTCTCAGTCCTTCCCTCCCATACCCTCCTCCCCCTTGGCAATGACAAGTCTGTTCTCTATGTCTATGAATCTGTTTGTTTTGTAGATAAGTTCATTTGTGCCATATTTTAGATTCCACATGTAAGTGATATCATGTGATATTTGTCTTTCTCTTTCTGACTTACTTCACTTAGTACAATAATCTCTAGTTGCACCCATGTTGCTGCAAATGGCATTATTTCGTTCTTTTTTAAGGCTGAGTAGTATTCCATTGTATATACGTACCACATCTCCTTTATCCATTCATCCGTCAATGGACATGTTTCCATGTTTAGGCTATTGTGAAGAGTGCTGCTATGAACATAGGGGTGCATGTATCTTTTTGAATTATAATTTTTTCTGGGTATATGCCCAGGAGTGGGACTGCTGGATCATATGGTAATTCTATTTTTAGTTTTCTGAGGAACCTCCACACTGTTTTTCACAGTGGCTGCACCAACTGACATCCACACCAGCAGTGTAGGAGGGTTCCTTTTTCTCCACACCCTCTCCAGCATTTGTTATTTGTAGACTTTTTAACGTTGGCCATTCTGACTGGTGTGAGGTGGTACCTCATTGTAGTTTTGATTTGCATTTCTCTAATAACTAGTGACATTGAGCATCTTTTCATGTGCCTACTGGTCATCTGTATGTCTCCTTTGGAGAAATGTCTATTAAGGTCTTCTGCTCATTTTTCAATTGGGTTGTTTTGTTGTTGCTGTTGTTGAGTTGTATGAACTGTTTGTATATTTTGAAGATTAAGCCCTTGTCAGTCTTATCATTTGCAAATATTTTCTCCCATTCTGTAGGTTGTTTTTTCATTTTTTAATGGTTTTTTATGGTATCCTTTGCTGTGCAAAAGCTTGTAAGTTTGATTAGGTCCCATCTGTTTATTTTTATTTCTATTGCCTTGGGAGACTGACCTAAGAAAACATTGGTACAATTTATGTCAGAGAATGTTTTGCCTATGCTTTCTCCTAGGAGTTTTATGGTGTCACATCTTATGTTTATGTCTTTAAGCCATTTTAAGTTTATTTTTGTGCATGGTGTGAGAGTGTGCTCTAACTTCATTGGTTTACATGCAGCTGTCTAACTTTCCCAGCACCACTTCCTGAAGAGACCGTCTTTTTTCCCATTTTATATTCTTGCTTTGTTGAAGATTAATTGACTGTGTGGGTTTATTTCTGGGCTCTCTATTCTGTTCCATTGATCCATATGTCTGTTTTTGTACCAATACCACACTGTTTTGATTACTGTAGCTCTGTAGTATTGTCCGAAGTCTGGGAGAGTTATGTCCCCTGCTTTTTTTCCCCTCAGGATTGCTTTGGCAATTCTGGGTTTTATGGTTCCACATAAATTTTTGGATTATTTGTTCTAGTTCTGTGAAAAATGTCATGGGTATTTTGATAGGGATTGCATTAAATCTGTAGATTGCTTTTGGTAGAATGCCATTTTAACAATATTAATTCTTCCAATCCAAGAGCATGGGATATCTTTCCATTTCTTTGAATCCTCTTTAATTTCCTTTATTAATGTCTTATTGTTCTCAGTGTACAAGTATTTCACCTCCTTGGTCAGGTTTATTCCCAGGTATTTTATTTTTTGGGAGTGCTACTTTAAAAGGTTTTTTTTTTTACATTCCCTTTCTGATATTTCATTTTTAGTGTACATAATGCAACCAAGGGACTTCCCTGGTGGTCCAGTGGTAAAGAATCTGCCTTCCAATGCAGGGGATGCAGGTTCAATCCCTGGTCAGTGAACTAAGATCCCACATGCCATGGGGCAACTAAGCCCGTGCACCACAACTACTGAGCCTGCTCTTCAACTAGAGAGCCTGTGTGTCACAAACTACAGAGCCCACACACTCTGGAGTCCACACGCCACAACTACAGAGCCCACGTGCCCTGGAGCTCGCATGCCACAACCAGAGAGAGAAAACCTGCATGCCACAACTAGCAAGAAGCCCATGCACCACAATGAAGAGCCCGCACACCACAACAAAAGATCCCGCATGCCACAATGAAGACCTGACACAGCCAAAAAAAAAAAAAAGAATGCAACTGATTTTTGAATGTTAAATCTTTTATTCTGCTACTTTGCTGAATTCATTTATTAGATCTAGTAGCTTCTGTGTTGGGTCCTTAGGGTTTCCTATATATAGTATCATGTCATCTGCATATGACAATTTTACCTCTTCCCTTCCAATTTGGATATCTTTTATTCCTTTTTCTTGTCCGATTGCTGTGGCTAGGACTTCCAATACTATGTTGAATAGAAGTGGTGGGAGTTGGCATCCTTGTCTTGTTCCAGATTTTAGTGGGAAGGCTTTTAGCTCTTCACCATTGAGTATTATACTGGCTGTGAGTTTGTCATAAATGGCTTTAATTAAGTTCAGATATTCCTCTATTCCCACTTTTGTAAGAGTTTTTATCATGGATGGATGTTGAATTTTGTCAAACGCTTTTTCTGCATCTATTGAGATGGTCATGTGGTTTTTTACTTTTCTTTTGTTAATGTGGCGTATTACATTGATTGATTTGCGAGTGTAGAACCATCCTTGTGAAGCTGGGATGAATCCCACTTGGTCATGGTATATGATCTTTTTTATGTGTTGTTGGATTTGGTTTGCTAATATTTTGTTGAGATTTTTTGCATCTATATTCATCAAAGATATTGCCCTGTAATTTTCTTTTTAGGTGGTGTCTTTGTCTGGTTTCGGTATCAGGGTGATGATGGCTTCATACAATGTCTTTGGGAGTATTCCCTCCTCTTCAATCTTTTGGAAGAGTTTGAGAAGAATCAGTTTAAGTTCTTCTTTATATGTTTGGTAGAATTCACCTGTGAAGCCATCCGGTCCTGGACTTTTGTTTGTAAGGAGTTTTTTAAATTACAGATTCTATTTCACGTCTAGTGATTGGTCTGTTCAAATCATCTATTTCTTCTTGATTCAATTTCAGTGGGCTGTATGTTTCTAGAAAGTTGTCCAATTCTTCTAGGTTGTCAAATGTGTTGGCATATAATTGTTCATAGTATTCTCTTATGGCTTTTTGTATTTCTGCAGTATCAGTTGAGATTTCTCTTTTTTCATTTCTTATTTTGTTTATTTGGGTTCTCTCTCTTTTCTTCTTGGTGATCTGGCCAGAGGTTTTTTAATTTTGTTTACCCTTTCAAAGAACCAGCTCTTTGTTTTATTATTTTCTACTTTTAAAAAAATCTGTATTTTATTTATTTCCTCCCTGATCTTTATTATTTCCTTCCTTCTGCTGACTTTAGGTTTTGTTTGTTCTTCTTTTTCTGATTCTTTTAGGTGGTAGGTTTGGTTGTTTACTAGAGGTTCTTCTTGTTTTTTTGATGATGGCCTGTATCACTGTGAACTTCCAGCTAAGAACTGCTTTTGCTGCATCCCATAGATTTTGTATGGTTGTGTTTTCATTGACATTTGTCTCAAGGTATTTTTTTAAATTTTCTTTTTGATTTCCTCGTTGACCCACTGGATTTTTAGTGGCATGTTGTTTAGTATCTATGTAGTCGTTTTTTTCTCATTTCTTTTCCTGTGGTTGATTTCTAGTTTCATGCCATTGTGATCAGAGAAGATGCCTGAAATAACTTCTATACTCTTAAATTTGCTGAGGTTAGTTTTGTGCCCTAGTATGTGGTCAATCGTAGAGAATGTTCTGTGTGCGCTTGAAAAGAATGTGTACTCCATTTTGTTTTGTTTTGGATGTAACGTCCTGAAAATATCAATTAAGTCTAACTGCTCTATTGTATCATTTAGGATCTCTGTTGCCTTACTGATTCTCTGTCTGGAAGATCTGTCCATGGATGTGAGTGGGGTGTTAGAGTCTCCTACTATTATTGTATTCCCACTGATTTCTCCCTTTATGTCTGTAGGTATTTGTTTTATGTATTTGGGTGCTGCTACATTAAGTGCATATAAGTTGATGAGGTAATATCCTCTACTTGTATTGATCCTTTTATCATTATATAGTGTCCTTCTTTATCTTTCTTTATAGTCTTTACTTTAAAGTCTACTTTGTCTGATATGAGTATTGCAACTCCTGCTTTTTTGTCATTTCCATTTGCCTGAAATATCTTTCTCCACTCCCTCACTTTCAATCTACGTGTGTCCTGGACTTCCTTGGTGATGCAGTGGTTAAGACTCCACACTCCCAATGCAGGTGGCCTGGGTTCAATCGCTGGTCAGGGAACTAGATCCCACATGCATGCCACAACTAAGAGTTTGCATGCCACAACTAAGGAGCCCGTGTGCTGCAACTAAGGAGCCTATGTGTCACAACTAAGTAGCCGGTGAACTGCAACTAAGGAGCCCTCGAGCCACAACTAAGGAGCCCACCTGCTGCAACTAAGGAGCTCACCTGCTGAAACTAAGACCCAGAACCAAATTAAATTAAAAAAAACTATGTGTGTCCTTTGCTCTAAGGTGGGTCTCCTGTAGGCAGCATATTGTAGGCTCTTGGTGTTTTTTTATTCAGTCTAACACTCTATGTCTTTTGATTGGAGTATTCAGTCCATTGACATTTAAGGTAATTATCAATACATATGTATTTATTGCCATTTCAAACCTGTTTTCCCAGTAGATTCTTTGTTTCTTCTTTGTTCCTTTTTCTTTTTGTGATTTGATGATTTCCTTTTATGTTTGTATTCTCTTCTTTTCGGTTTTTGTGAGTCTACTGTGTTTTTGATTTGTGGGTTGTCCCATTTTTCAAGTATGTTAACCCCTTACTATATCTGCTTGCTTTAGACTGATAGTCATACAGTCTCAAACATATTCAAAAAAAGAAAAAGAATCTGCATTTTCTTACTCTCCTTCCCCATGTTTTATGATTTTGATGTCCCTTTTTACATCTTCATGTCTATCCCTTTGCTGTTGCTTATGTTTAATCATTGCTTTCACAAATAGCTTTTTTTTTTCTTTTTGATCTGTATACTAGCTAATTTAAGTGATTTACTTTCCAATTGTGATTTCCTCCTACCTATATCTCCTTGCTTCTTTTCTAGAGATGACCTTTCAGTATTTCTTTTAGGATAGGTTTAGTATCGCTGTATTCTTTTAGTTTTTGCTTCTCTGAGAACTTCTTTATTTCTCCTCCTATTCTAAATGATAATCTTGCTTGGCAGAGTATTCTAGGCTGGAAATTTTTCTCTTTCAAGCCTTTGAATACATTTTGTTACTTCCTGCTGCCCTGCATTGCTTCTGTAGAGAAATCAGCTGATAGCCTTATGGGGGTTCCCTTGTAATTAACTCTTTGTTTTTCCTCTTGCTGCCTTTAGAATCCTCTCTATAACTTTTGCCAATTTTATTATAATATGTCTTGGTGTAGGTCTCTTTGGGTTCATCTTATTTGGGACACTGTGCTTCCTGGATCTGGATATCTGTTTCCTTCTTTATGTTTGGGAGGTTTTCAGCCATAATAGCTTCAAATACATTTTCAATCCCCTTTTCTCTTTCTTCTCCTTCTGGAATCCCTACTATGCATAGATTGGCCTACTTTATATTATCCCATATGTCTCATATTGCTTTCATTTTTTTTCATTTGGCTTTTGTCTGGTGTTTGATTGGGTAATTTCCATTCTATCTTTCAGGTCACTTATTCTTTCTTCTGCATTAATCATTCTTCTTCTTTGCCTTGAGCTCAGCTTTCATCTCGGCAAATGAATTTTCTAATTTTTCTTGGCTCCTTCTTATAGTTTCTAGTTCCTTTTCACAGTAATCTGCATTTCTGTCAATAGCCTTTCTTAATTACTTATTTTCATTGCCTCCTTTTTGAACTCATTGTCTGTTAGACTGAAGAGGTCTGTTTCATGGTTTGTTCCTTCACGGGAATTCTCTTGGTCTTTAACTGAGAGTGGTTCCTCTGCTTCTTCCTTTTGCTTATATTTCTCTTACTCTGTGAGTTTAGGAGAAGCAAATATCTACTGTAGTCTTGGAGAGCTATTTATATGTGGGAGCTTCCCTGCATAGCTTGTGTGGGTTTAATATTTTTTCAGTGTGAGGGCTGTTTTTGGTTTGGTTGCTTGCCATCTCTTTCCTCAGCATGTGCTGGCCATTATCCCCTTGATGGGGGTGTGCAGGTGCATGGCCTGCGCGCACACTCCCAGGAAGGCAGGGGCAGCAGTTGGCTCCCGGTTGCGGGTCCCTCAGCAAGGGCAGCTAGCTGCACATACTCCTGGGGAGGCAGGGGCAGTGGATGGCAGTTGGCTGTGGGACTCTTGGCAGCTGCAGGAGGTTGCATGCACCCCTGGGGAGGTGGGGGCAGTGGTTGGCACCAGGTCACAGGACCCCTGGCATTGGTGGGCTGCACATACTCCCAGGAAGGTAGGGACAGTGACCTGCACCTGCTCATAGGACCCTTGGTGGCGGCAGCAGTCCACGCCCACCTGTGGAGTCTGATATGGCAGCAGTGGCTTGTACCTGCCCCTGTAGCTTGTGTAGGTGGTGCCCTGCTGCCTGAGAGCACTAGGAGAAAGAAACTCCTATGGTGGGCATGCCCCTCTCCTCATATGCCCCCCAACAATGGTGTCTTGCCTCTCTGGTGGGCCCAGGCTTCTTCCCGGATTCCCTTGGTTGTGGTGCACCACACCCTAGCCCCCTCAGGCTATCTTTGCTTAGCCAACCCTAGTCTTCTCCCCAGGGTCTGACCTCCAAAGCCTGAGTGTCAGCACACAGCCCCTGCCCACCCCAAAAGACGAGCTTCTCAGGCTGGGGAGTGCCTGTCAACACCAATTGTCTGTGCAGGTCTGTCTCTCTGCTTTGCCCTCTGCAAACCTGCTGCTGTGCCCTCCTCTGAGGCTCCAAAGCTCCCCCTGTGTCCTGGCTGACCTCCCACCAGTGAGGGGACTTCTCCATTTGTGGAAACCCTTCCTATTTTACAGCTCTCTCCCAGTGGTGCAGGTCCTGTACGAATTTGCTTCTCTCTTTTTTTTTTTCTTTTGTCCTATCCAGTTATGTGGAGATTTTCTTGCCCTTTTGGAAGTCTGAGGTCTTCTGCCTGCATTCAGTAGATGTTCTGTGAGAGTCGTTCCACATGTAGATGTATTTTTGATGTATCTCTGCGGAGAAGGTGAGGTCCACATCCTACTCCTCTGCCATCTGGATCCGCTCCCCAAACATTTTAAATTACATGTGACTTGCATTCATGGTTCACATTATATTGCTGTTGCACAGCACTGGTCAATGATGTGCCTAGCTATGGTTTCCTTTGTATTTATTCTGCTTGAGGTTCAGTGAGTGTAGTCAATCTGTAAATATCTGTTTTTGTTTTTTTTTAAACAAACTTGGGGAAATTTTGGCCATTATTTCCTTTCAATATATTTTCTGTCCCATTCTCTCTCTCTCCTCTTCTTCTTGAATTCCAACTACATGTATCTTAGACCTGTAACATTGTTTTACTGGTAACTGAAGCTTTTTATCCCTATTCTTCAGTTAGGACATTTTCTGTTGACATATCTACAAGTTTACTAACATTTTCTTATGTTCGTTTCCAAAGGTTAAGCCTATTCAGTGATTCTTTTTATGTTTCAGATATTTTATTCTTCAGTTACAAAATTTCTATTACTTTTTCATAGTCTCTAGTTCTCTGCTTGGATTTCCTATTGACTTATTTATTGCATGCATATTCTCCTTTAAATCCCTGCACATAGTTAAAACAGTGGTTTTAAAATCTGCCGGCTGCAGAGAAAGACAAATAACATATGATACTGCTTATATGTGGAGTCTAAAAAAAGGGTACAAAGTGAATTTATCTACAAAACAGAAAGAGTTACAGACGTAGAAAACAAACTTATGGTTACCAGGGGGCAAGGGGTGGGGGGAGGGATAAATTTGAAGATTGGGATTGACATATACACACTACTATATATAAAATACGTAACTAATAAGGACCTACTGTATAGCACAGGGAACTCTATTCAATACTCTGTAATGGCCTATATGGGAAAAGAATCTAAAAAAGAGTGTATATATGTATATGTATAACTGATTCACTTTGCTGTACAACTGAAACTAACACAACATTGTAAATCAACTACACTCCAATAGAAATTTTAAAATATAAAAGTAAAATAATATCTGTCAACTAATTCCAGCATCTGAGTCATCTTGGGTTTGGTCTCTGCTGATTGCCTTTCTCTTGAATATTGGTCACATTTTCCCATCTCTTCATGTCTACCTTATCCTGGACATTGTATAGTTTATAATGTAGACTCTGGATTTTGTTATGTTTCTTTAAGAAGTACTGATTTTTTTTTTTAAGCAGGTAGTTAATTTAACAGTGCTCAAATATCAAACTCTGTCATCTCAGTAATAGGCAGCAGCAAAAATATCTCTTCAGTTCTTTGTTGGGTTACTGTGAGTCTGTCTTGTGCATGGTGTGGTTCAGGGGTGAGCCAGAGATTTGGGCAGAGTTTATGCACAGGATACAGGGCTCCCCCTCTCTGGCTCTCTCCTTTTTAAGGCCCCTCCACTTTCCAGATGCTAAGGTTGCCCCAAACTCTGTCTTGGGATTCTTCATGATAGTAAGATTACAGGTTTCTAATCAAGTTTTAACCATTCTGTTGGCGCTGACTGTGGCCTGTCCCTAGGCAAAAGCTGTGAAAACTAGAATATTTACCGTGACAGTCTCTTCAGCCAAATGCAGACAGTTGTCCAATATCTGTCTGCTTTTGGTTTCTCTTCAATGCCTTCAGGTGGTTGTTTCTCATATTTTGTCCAGAGCTTGGTTCTCATCCACAGATGAATTGGTCTGATAGGAGCTATTCTTCTATTGTCAGAAGCTGGAAGCCCATGTATTACTTTTTAAGTATAAAACAAAATATTCAGTGAGTCTAGGCAAGTTCATGAGATATCAAGAAATAACAAAATGATGGAATCCTAGAAATGCAGACCTGAAAGATATCAATCATCTAGACTTGTTGCTCTCATGAGTGTATGGTATCCTCCCCCTTCCCCAGGTTAAGTTTGGAGATGTGTGAGGGCCTTTTTCTTTCTCACAATGACTAAGGGAGGTGCTAGTGGCATTTAAGGGAAGGGATCAAGGTTGTTAATCATTTAAATATGCTCAAGGCAGTCCTGAACAATGAAAGATGGCTCCATCCAAAATGCTAAGACGACCCCATTTAGAAACACTGGTGGGACTTCCCTGGTGGTGAAGTGGTTAAGAATCTGCCTGCCAATGCAGGGGACAAGGGTTCAAGCCCTGGTCTGCATGCAGCAATGAAGACCCAATGCAGCCAAAAATTAATTAATTAATTAAGTAATTAAAAAAAAAAGAAACACTGGTAATCTAAGCTGTATTTTAAAGGTGTAAAATACAACTCTGGGTTTCAGCAGGTAGCTTCATAAGAAGTATATCTGTCAAGTTTCTTCGGTTTCAAGCAACAGAAATGGACTCTGGCTCATGTACAAAGAAAATGGACAGGGGAGCTGTAAGAGCATTGACAGTCACAGAACTAGGCTTGGAAAATGAGCATAAACCAGGGAGGCCAGGCAACATTCTGGACTACAGTCAGGATCACACTAGAAAACCAGACTTGTGAGAACACTATTGCTATTGAAAAGTGGATGGTACAGCCTTACCACCACTCCCACACCCAGTAGACAGACTCTGCTTTTGCTGAGCTCCTCCTCCTCCTTCCTCTACAAACTCAATGTTACTGCTGCCACCACAACCACCAGAGTGCACTCAACATTGTTCCTGTTCCTTTACATTCCTAGCTTCTGTCTCAAAGTCCACGGTGAGTACAACTAAATGACCAAACTTGGATCACACACCTGTACTTGATGTATAAGGGAAGATGGAAAATCAAGTAGATGGTCATTTTAGCCTCTCAAATGTGAAGTGGTCTCTCTTTCCTACTAAGACTGAAAAAGAAGAGAATTCCCCAAACACAGGAATATGGTTTAGATGTTATGCAGTCAAAAAATATCTGCTGGGGCTTCCCTGGTGGCGCAGTGGTTGAGAGTCCGCCTGCTGATGCAGGGGACACGGGTTCGTGCCCTGGGCCGGGAAGATCCCACATGCCGTGGAGCGGCTGGGCCCGTGAGCCATGGCTGCTGAGCTTGCGCGTCCAGAGCCTGTGCTCCGCAACGGGAGAGGCCACAACAGTGAGAGGCCCACATACCGAAAAAAAAAAAAAAAAAAATCTGCTGTATGCTAACTCCCTATTTACTTAAATTTCTAGTTCTGGGTCATGGCCTCCTTGAGAAAAGCTGCTTAGCTCTGCTGGGACTAGAACAGGTAACCTGGGTGTTTGGAACCAGGGTCAGCCATGGGCTCAGAGATTCTGCCTCAGCCTAGCCTTTATTAGGCTTACAGACCACACACTCTATATAATCCAGAGATCACAGGAAAGGCCTTACAGAGAGAGGCCACAGAACTATGTCAAATATGTTTGAATTGAAAGAATGAATGGGATGATAGGAAAAGCAATCTTTCTATAGGACCCAATGAAAGGGCTTAATTATGAGCTGAATTATCCCTCCCACCCATTCATATGTTTAAGTCCTAACCTGTAGTACCCTCAGAATCTGGAGTTAAGGTCTTTAAAGAGGTAATTAAGTTAAAAGATTGTCTTTAGATTGGGCCCTAATAAGGGCTAATTGGGCCCTAATAAGTGTCCTTATAAGAGGAGATTAGGACACAGACAGGCACATGCACAGAGGTAAGACCATGTGAGGACACTGAGAATGTGGCCTTTCTACAAGCCAAGCAGACAGGCCTCAGAAGAAACCAAACCTGCCAACATCTTGATCTTAGCCTTATAGCCTTATAGCCTCTAGGACTGTGAGAAAATAAATTTCTTTTGCTTAAGCCTGTGACATTTTGTTACAGCAGCCTGAGCAGGCTTCTTGCTGCTGTAAGCAGAATACCCATGGCAACCCCACATTCTATCTTTACTTCCAGTCCCATTTCCCTGGGCCTTAGAACACTGCCACCAAAATGACATTCTTTTTCTTTTTAAATTTCATTAGCTTTTAAAAAAGTACACAGATTCAACATAAACACTTTAGAAAAATCTGAAAAAAACTGAAAACAAAAAGAACAAAATATATATCACACTAAATCCTATTACAGACAAGTTTTAAGAACATATTACAAAATTCATATCCAATTGCATATCCATGTGTTCTTTTGGCCATTTATTTAAACAAGAGGAAAACAGACACATGGTAAAGAATATGAAGAGCACAAAAGAGCACACAGTGATATGTTAGCAGCTCCATCCTATAGGTAACTGGTATCAAGTTTTTCTTCTTTCTTTCCAGAAGTGTTTTGTGCAAATACACATACGTATTCTTGTTTTTAATGGAAAAATTCTGAATGTTTAACTTGTATCTTACAGATCTTGCCACATCTGCATATACACACCTTATTGTTTTTAACAACTACATGATATATGCCATTGTACAGATACCAAAACTTATTTACCATTTCCTTTATTGATGGGTATTTAGATGGTTTCTGTTTTTTGCTGTCACATACAATGCACAATGACCATTCTCATGCAGATATCTCTGGGTATGTGTACATCTATATTTATAAGATAAACTGGTAGAGGTTGAACTATTGGCTCAAAGTACATGTGCATTTTTAATTCTGACAGATGTGGCAGATTGTACTTTCCCAAGATAACCACACCAATATACCTCCCATATCACATGCTCTTCTATAATGTGACACTGACACTTCTCCCACCAAGAAGTGAGGTCTATGTTTCCTTCCTTTCAATCTGTGCAGGGGATTCTAGGTGCCGTGACCAGTAGAATTCAGTGGAAGTAATGTTATGTGACTTCCGAGGAAAGAATACGCTTTCCACCTGGCTCACTTGATGTTCACCCTTGGAATCTGGCCACCATATTGTAAGCCCAAGACACACAAAGGGACTACAAGTGGATGTTTAATCCAACAGCCCTAGCTAAGGTCTCAGCCAGGAGCTGGCATCAACTACTATACATGTGAGTGAAAGACACTTCAGATGATTCTAGCCTCTAAACTTTGAGTCTTTCAGCTGAGACCCCAGGCTTTGTACAGGAGAGATAAGTTGTGTCTGCTGCCTGTCTGCATTCCTGACCCAGAGAAACTGTGAAAAATAATAAATGATTATTGTTTCATGCCCTTAAGTTTCTTATTGATATATCATATATATCCTCCCATGTTAAAAATACAACATTTAAATTTGATCATTTAAAATTACTTGATAATTAGAATACCAGGAGGAGAAGAAAAAGAGAATAAAATAAAAGGAATATTTGAAATAATAATTGCTGAGAATTTTCCAAAATTAGTGACAGACACAAACCACAGATCCAGGAAGTCCAGAGAATGCCAAAAAGGATAAAAACCAAAAATGTACACCTAAGCATATCATATTCAAATGCCAAACACCAAAGATAAGGAGAAAACACATGTTACCCATAGAGGAACAAGGGTAAGAATTACAGTGGATTTTCTCATTAGAAACCACACAAATAAGAAGAGAAATATTTAAAATAGTTAAAGAAAATGCCAATCTACAATTCCATATTCAAGGAATTCAAAAGGGATGAGAAATAAACTTTCTCAAACAAGCAAAATCTTCATTACCAGCAGACCTGCCGTGCAAGAAAATGAAGAACCAAGTTCTTCAGGGAGAAAAGAAAATAATGCAGGTCAGAAACGTGAATCTACACTAAGGAAGAGTGACAAAGAAGAAATAAGTCAAGGTATTTTCTTATTCTTAGTTGATCTAAAAGATAACTGTTTGCTTAAAGTAATAATAACAATGAATTGGGTGATTATAGCATATGATGAGTAAAATGACTGATAGTAATGCCATAAGGGATGGGTGGGAGTAATCGGGATTACTCTATTACAAGGTATTTGTAATACCTAGGAAGTAATATAGTATTATTCAAAGGTAGACTTAGATTAGTGGTAATTTATATTGCAAACTGCAGGACAACCATTAATTTAAAATAAAAAAGAAGTATTACTGATATGTAGAGACAGTACGAAGATTTGCAGTTGCCAGAAGTTTGGAGTGGGGCAGGGGAAGATGGTTGAATAGGTGAAGCAAAGGGAAATTTTTAGTGAAACTATTCTGTATGATATTGTAATGGTGGATACATGACACAAGGCATTTTTGAAAACTCATAGAAGTTTACAACACAAAGAGTTAAACTTAATGTATGCAAATTAAAAAAAATCATTTAGGATGTTGGGGGGGTCCCAGAATGGAACACAGAATCTGACACAATGATCTAAATATAATACAAATGTATGACAAAAACCAGTGAAGGAGGTGGTGGAAAAGGTGCTGACCTTACTAACTTTGGAAATGAGTGGAGTCTGTAAGACAAAAGGAACTGCACGTAAGTACTGTACTCTGGTTAATAAAGTAGTTTTCTGGGCAGTATGGATTAACAATTCAGATACTACTACACATGCAGACTGGAACTGAATGGTTAAAGTCAAAGGATGGCAGATGGTGGGAGCTAGGTTTCTCACTGTTGTTGGAATGGCACATTATAAGTAAGGAAGGGGAGCAGGCTAGAATGATCCGTGTGGTAATAAATTAGAGTTGGAGACATTAGTATGAACGAATATGTAGCTTAACACAGACACAAGTGGTTACATATAGAAATATACATGCACACATACACTCACACATGGTTACATATAAAATATTTATACACACACACAGAGGTTAGTATATACATATATATTCCCTTGCTCTGTCAGTTGAGAGGATCTAAAAGCAAAGACACCCCAGTAGCAATGAGTAAACCTAAGGCCCAAATCTTGCTTTCTAATACGATTCTCCAGGAAAAGAAACCAAGGCCACTAGAGAAATAGATGATTTCTGGGCCAGGGAAGACACAAAATAAGCCTAGAGCACCTTACAGTACCAAAGGTAAGGAAGTGCTCCAAAAACAAAACAAAAAACTACACAGTGATAGGGGTATGTCAAAGGGACAGAGGAACAAACTGAAAGAGCTCCCACTGGCCAAAGATGGAACAATTTGAGCAACAAAATAAAGCAGTATTAGATTATAACCCAAAATATAAAATAAGCATCTGTGAGTCTATACTGATATAAATGGGGGAGAAGCGACAATCCTCCATTTAGAATTCCAAATAATTTATGTAGACTCTCTGCCCTCAAGGAGATGGAGCATAACTCTCTACTCCTTATGTGTGGGCTGCACATAGTGACTTCTTTCCAAAGAGGACAGTGTGGGAAGATGGAAAAAGAGAGGAAGTTTACCGTGGAGAAACCTGGCAAACACACTTCAGTCAGGTGATCAGGTCAATATCAACAGTGATGAGTCATGTTATTTAATATGTAGTTTTGATGATGTGATGAGAATTACACTTTACCTCTGTGGTCTTCCTCCCCAAAACCTATAACTTCAGCCTAACATTAAGAAAAATATCAGACAAATCACAATAGAGGAACATTCTACAAAACATCTAACCAATGCTCCTCAAAACTGTTATGGTCATCAAAAATGAGGAAAGGCTGAGAAACTGAGAGCCAGGAGGAGCCTAAGGAAACATGACAGCTAAACATAATATGTTATCCTGGATGGGATCCTGCAACAGAAAAAGGACTTTAAGTAAAAACTAAAGAAATCTGAATAAAGTATGGACTTTAGTTAATGATAGTATATCAATACTGGCTCATTAATTACAACAAATGTTTCATAATAATGGAAGATGTTAGTTAGTAATAGGGAAAACTGGGTGCAGGGTATACGGTAATTATGGTACTATCTTTGCAATTTTTCTCTCAATCTAAAACTATCCTAAAAAATAATTTAAAAAAATAGTGACAATCACAAAAACAAATACTGATTTACTACAAAAAAAAGTTAATTGACAAACTATGACTATAAATCAATAAACACCAAGTCCTATGAACTTTTCCCCACAAGGTAAATCATATGCTGCATGGAAACAGAAGAGAATAAAGAATATTTGTAAAATCTGAAAATATCCTGCTTTTTCCAAAAATTGTTTATTTGCTATTTGATTTTTCTAACAGACAGCAGAGAGAAATTCACCTCTGAGGACCGTTAATGAGGAAAGAAGTTGATATTGAATATTACCACTGAACTGATTCAAATGGGGTAATGAGACCTGTGATTGGGTCACCTCGGGGTCTCTAAGAGACTTAATCAAAAGGGTTAGATACTGAATTAGTGGTTCACAAAAACTGGCTCTGAGTTGCAAACATACTTCTCTACATCTTCCTTTAGCTAAAATCAAGTCAGTCTCTCCAGCTTGGGAGTGTGGGAAAGCTCAGACAGTGAAAGCTGGGTTTTGCTTTGCACTGCATTTTGCTGGTTTTATATTTTGGTTTCCTGAAACACCCATCTTCTTGTAATTAAAGAATCAAAGTAAAGTCTAGCCTAGTGAGGAGATATGTACCAAATTTGGCAGGTCCTAAAATAACGCTGCTGCTGCTGTTACTAACAGTAGTGACAGCCAGCATTTACTGAGATTTAATATGTACTATGAGCTGTTCTTAGCACTTTACATATACTTTCTTAGAGCATGTTAACTGTATAGACTGTTTTGTTGGGGTTCAAAAGCCAGCTGTACTACCTTAAGTTACTTGCTTCTCTGTGCCTCAGTTTCCTCATGTATAAAATGCAGATATTAGCAGCCCTCTTGTAAGGATTAAATGAGGCATGTGTATTACTAACCACACTTACAAATGAGGAAATGAGGCACAGAGGGAGAAAATAATTTGCCCAGTCACGTCTCTAGCCTGCATGTGAACTCCAAAAATCAACTTCCAGAGTTCACATTTTTAACCTGTGGGCTATCACTACTTTTTAGAAAAGCAGCCAGTGACAAACAGAAGGAAAGGAAGCTGGTATTGGGGGCAAGATGGGACGTCCATGTGGAAATATTGCATAAGAGTTTGGGAATGACAGACTGGATCTTTAGGAAAAAGTTCAGGCCTGGGGAGAGAAATTTGAGAAAGATCTTCAGAAAAGTGAGGGTTAAGTAATGAAAACAGATCTCAAAAGTGGAAAGACCAAAAAACAAGAGCCCAGGAGGGGAGTCTGAAGTAGCAGGGAAAAAACAATCATAGAAGGAGATAGAGGCATCAGTCAGATAGATGAGAAGGACATTTGGACGGTTTAGTATCACAGTTGCACTAGACAGAGGAACTCCCAATAAAGAGGGAGCTCTCTGTCCTCCCCAGTGCCAGTCTCAGAGCCCAGGCCACGTTGAACTCCTTCTGTGATGCCCATCAGGTATCAGCCCTGACCTTTAGTATTAGCTCAAAATAACTCCACTTCTTGAATCTCTTCCCTGAATCCTCTTGGACATTCATTCCTAAGATCAGGACCAAAAACTCCCTGAAGACAGAAATAACAACTTTCCTCTTTGTAGCTCCAGTGCCCTACACAGTATCCTGTACGTTGTCATGCTCAATATCTGTTGAGGGTGTCTCTTCTGGCCCTTCCATGGCTTTGCTCCAAGTGACACTATATCATCTGTGAAGATAAAGACTCCCTAATACTTCATACTCCTCACCAAGCACTTATCCTATCTGGAAGCCTATGTTCAGAGCTGACTCAATCTTTGGTCATGAAATGACTTTGGGGTGAATTAAGAGTGACCTCTGTCTGGGGACAGAGGATGCACATTCCTCAGCAACCCCTTGATAAGGCCAGGACCATGGAAAAAACCTATCAGGCTCTGGATTCTCAATAGTTTTCACTGGAAAGCAAAGTACCTGGACAAAGAATGGAAATATGTCCACCATCTCTGAACACAGAAGGCAATTCATTAAAAAGACAAAATTTACTTACTGTCACCTGAGCAGGCAGCAAATCCACAGCCATTCTTTCCTTCTTAGTTTTCCTGTCAAGGGAGAGCAGCGTGCTTGACAAGGTAGGTCTGCAGAGAGAAAAAGGTATTGTGAAGAACTCTGGCGTCAAGGGATGGCTTGGAGAAAGGAAGTTACAACCACCCATAATGTCCATCAGGTCCCTACAAAGCCACCCCACATAAATGATGCAAACCAAGTGTGTGCCTACTAAGCCAATGAAGTTCTAAGACAATCTGCCAACCTCCACCTCCTCCTTGTATTAACCATACTTCTAATTTCCATAAACTGATGCTTTAACATCCATCTGGGATCTATTAGCTACATCTAAGCAAATTGTGACTCACCACAGATTTCTGGAGTCCTTAAGATAGCTTTAAACTACACACTCAGACAGTCACAGCAAGCGTGTGATTCCTGGGCTCCCACTTTCAAACATAACTAGTCAATCCTAAGCCCATTTGCCCTGCCTTACCTTTTCGTTCCTGAAGAAACCACAATAAAGGAACTTGCCCACATGTGCCCTCTCTTTCTCTGCGGAATGACCAACGCAGGCGCTCCTGAGTGGCTCCTTCCTGGAGTGCTGTGCTCTTCCTAGGGAACTCTCACACAATGCACGCCATATTGCTTGCCACTCCCAAACACAAATTCCACAGGTGCCACCTCTTGCAGCATCCACAGCTCCAAATAGTCCTTTGCTCTTCATATACAAACCCCAACAGGGAAAACAAGGTAAGAGGAGCAGCCAGACAACCGTCAGAGAAGAGCCGTGGCCACAGCTGCCTGCACTGGCCGCCTAAGTTTGCAGCGGGTTCTACAGGTATAGCACCTGGCATGAAAGCTCAACAAGCTGAGTATGCTGTGTAAACTCAGCCAGGGAAGGGAAGCTGCTGTACAAGTATCATAGTTACTCTATGATGCACATCTTCTGCCCGCCAGGAATCTTGCATGCTTTACATGTATTATTTAATCCTCACAACGACTCTAAAAAATATTGCTACTCCGTATTACGGATGTGAGGAAGACTGAGAACCAGGGAGTCTAGTGACCTGTCCAAAGAAACAAAACTGGTAAGTAGTAGAGGCAAAAAGTGACCATAGTCTGAGTCCAAGGCTGGCAAATTACCTGTTCACTCTGCGTCTCATTTTCTTCATCTGTAAAACGGGGACCTACCTGTTATCTGAGGATGAAATGAGTTAATTCATCCAAGGCGCCAGACTAGTGCCGGCACACATAAAGTCTCCATAGGCATTAGCTATTGTTTTCATTGTCTGTTTCATTTAGAAGTCTCAGAAAAGCCAGCCACAAAAGACCCCCACTGACAGCATTCCCGGGCCCGCCCCAGCTCACCTGGAAGGGGTGCTCCCTCCCCGCGAGTCTGGGGGGTACGGGGTGGGGAGGGAGGGAGCGACGCCCTCGAAGCACCGTGGCTCGGGCCGTGCAGACAGCCTCCAGACCCACCCGCCCGTGGCGTCTCCCTGGTGCCCCAGCGCGCGTCCCCGCCCGGCCCGCGCACTTGCCAGCCCAGACGGTCACAGGCGCTGGCTCCGACCGCCACCCGAAAGAGGCAACCGGGAGCTTCTCAGTCCCAGGCACGGTGCCCTAGCAGTTCCGGGATCACCCGCGCCAAAAGCCCCAGAAAGGCCGCGAGCCGTCCCCGCCGCCCCGCGAACCCAGGAGAACTACGACTCCCGGCATGCCTCTGGCCCCGCGCCGACTACACTTCCTAGGGGGCGCCGCTGGCGCCGGCCACTTCCGAGAGGTGAAAGTTCTCGCCTCTGGGGAGCTCTTGGTCCCACAAAAGAGAACTTGATCAGAATTTTGGAAGACTTGTCCATGGTGCTCCCCATTTTTCTAAATTTTGTTAAACATTCCTTTCATTAGCCTGATGAGTAGTAGGTCATATTGATACAAAACAGGGTTCTTGGCCTTCCCCAATCAATAGAAATTGACAAAAGGCCAGACAAGAAATTCAGGCAAGGCTTTATTGGGGCCCCTGCTGCAGCAGGGGGGAGCAAGAACAAGTAACAGGTTTCCTTGCTCACTTGCTGGGGGGGAGGGGTAGCTTGTTCCTTATATGGGGTGAGGGTAGGGGTGTGTCCAGGGGTCCAGCGGGAGGGGTGGCTTAGGTGGTTTGCCCACCCCTTAGATGGTGTTGTGTGCAGGGGACATGGGCAGTACCCTGCTTTTGCTCTGGGCTATTCAAAAGTGGCAGTTGGGTTTTTTGGTCTCTTTATATCTTTTGTCCAGAATTTGCTCCAACTGCACATGCAAGCAGTTATTTTTAGTCCCATATAGTTTCTTTGTACTTTGTTGCTGGAGGAGAGGTGTGTCCAGGTGCAAGCATTGCAGCACTACAGCAAAAGGTCCCAGTCCCAGTCTGTCTCAATATGTATGTGTCCCTAAAACAGTGTTTACTTTTGCAAGGTGTTTGATATTTATATAAACAGAATCTGCTATATGTTCTTCTGTGACTTACATGCTCAACATGAACACTTATTAGGTTCACCTATCTTGATATATGAAAACTTCATTTTCACTGTTGTATGATTCCATTATTCATTCATTGAACAAAGTATATTTAACACCTGTCTTGCGCCTGGCATTGTTGTAGATGCTAGAAATAGACCAGTAAATAAACCTGGCAAAACCTCTGCATTCATGCAGCTTAAATTCTCATGGGAGAGAAAGAAGAAAAATAATAACAAAAATAACTCAGCCATAAAAAAGAATGAAATAATGCCATTTGCAGCAACATGGATAGACCTAGAGATATCATACTAAGTGAAGTAAGTCAGGCAGAGAAAAACAATTACCATATGATATCATTTATATGTGGAATCTAAAAAATGATACAAATGAATTTATTTACAAAACAGAAACAGACTCACAGACACAGAAAACAAATTTATAGTTACACCAAAGGGAAAAGGGGTGGAGGAGGGATAAATCAGAAGTTTGCGATTAGCAGATACAAACTACTATATATAAAATAAACAAGGTCCTACTTTATAACACAGGGAACTATATTCAATATTGTGTAATAAACTATAAAGGAAAATAATGTGAAAAAGAATATGTATAGCTGCATAGCTGAATCACTTTTCTGTACACCAGAAACTAACACAACATTGTAAATCAACTATACTTCAGTAAAGTAAATAAATAAATAGTATGTGTTTGGAAAGTGATGAGTACTAACAAGAACAAGAAAGGGGAATAGGAACCTTGGTGGGAGAGGAATTTTACAATTTTACACAAAGTGATTATGAAACATTTGACCAACAAAGTGACATTTGAAGAAGGACCAGCAGAAGATGAGAAGTGAGCCAAGCTAAATATCTGGGGGAAGGGTTTCTGATAGACTAACAAGCAGATGCCCTGAGGTGGGAGCATGCCTGGCCTGTTTAAGGAACAATAAGGAAAACAGAAATAAGGAGGGAAAGAGAAGTAGGGGATCAGCAGCAAGAGGACTAGAATTTATAGGCTCTTATTTGTCATTATGTCACTGGATTTTATTCTCAAGAGAATGCTCTGGGCACTGGAGAGACATACTCTTATGTCCATTTTTTTTAGTGATCATGCTGACTGCTGTGCTGAGAATAAACTAAAAGTTCAAAGTAAGAAGTAGAGAGACTAGGACTAGTTAGAAGGCTATTGTGGTAAATCTGTGAGAGAAAACAGCAGTTTGGACTGAGTAGAAGTTATGAGAAGTGGTTGGAAAAAGTAAAAATTCAAAATATGGAAAAGATGAAGATGTTAAGAACATTGGAATATAATGTTTCTCAACTATGAATTATATATATTCCTTTTAAATTGTCCTGGTAATATTACACTTTAAAAAACATTCTTTATGTTCTGTTTTTCTGGTTATAAAAATTAAGGATTAGCTTATCTCTTGGCTTCCTTTTGTTGACCTAAAACAAATAGACTGCCAGTTTTTTCTCCAGCGAAAATGTGTTTATTCAGGATTAGCAAAGAATTGCAATTTGGGGTCTGTAAATATGGTTGTGCAAGTCCTCAGCAAAAATGGAGAGGACAACTTTTTTATAGAGGGGAAAAGGAAGTTGATAGGGCTATAAAGAAAGAGCCCATGGCTTTTTCATTGGCTGAGTCCTGACAGACTCTCATTGGCTGAGCTCCTTCCAGGAAAGAAGGGGAAGTCTTTTCTTTCCCTGTTGGGTTCTTCCTGTTGTAGGGGTGAGAGCACCCCCTTCTAGTCTCCCATTTCTATTTAATTGAGTTTTCTGTTTATTAATTTCTTACACTTTATATTTTAAACCAAATGCAATTTAATTTTCTGTCCCCTTTAAAATTTTTAAAAATATGAGCTAATAGGCCTATCTAATTTTAGTACTTCCATATTCCATTTTCTCTCTCAACTATGAATTTTGGCAATTTCCTTGAGTTTTATAATTTATACTTATTTGTAATTAAATTTATATTTAATCTGTTTCTCTATTGACCATGTCTATACCATCACTTCCTGAATTTCCTCTTTTGGTCTTGACATTTCTGGGTTTTTTCACATTGTCACAGCCTAGTTTTTATTTGTGTCCTCTCAGTTATTCCATGGGCCTCTTTTACTTAGTTTTCTGGAGATATCTGTGGCCAATTTGATTTTTCTTCTCTTATAGGTAATCTTCTTCTGTTTATTTATTTCTGTACATTGACTTTTATAAATCCCCCCCTTTACTTCCTGTATCTTTAAGTATTTCTATTTTTTTCCCTGTATCTAGCAATTGGTTTTTTCCATTATTATTATTATTATTTAACATCCTTATTGGGGTATAATTGCTTTACAATGGTGTGTTAGTTTCTACTTTATAACAAAGTGAATCAGTTATACATATACATATGTTCCCATATCTCTTCCCTCTTGCATCTCCCTCCCTCACACCCTCCCTATCCCACCCCTCCAGGCGGTCACAAAGCACTAGCCGATATCCCTGTGCTATGCGGCTGCTTCCCACTAGCTATCTACCTTACGTTTCGTAGTGTATATATGTCCATACCTCTCTCTCGCTTTGTCACAGCTCACCCTTCCCCCTCCCCATATCCTCAAGTCCGTTCTCCAGTAGGTGTGTGTCTTTATTCCTGTCTTACCCCTAGGTTCTTCATGACATTTTTTTTCTTAAATTCCATATATATGTGTTAGCATACGGTATTTGTCTTTCTCTTTCTGACTTACTTCACTCTGTATGACAGACTCTAGGTCTATCCACCTCATTACAAATAGCTCAATTTCGTTTCTCTTTATGGCTGAGTAATATTCCATTGTATATATGTGCCACATCTTCTTTATCCATTCATCCAATGATGGACACTTAGGTTGTTTCCATCTCCAGGCTATTGAAAATAGAGCTGCAATGAATATTTTGGTACATGACTCTTTTTGAATTATGGTTTTCTCAGGGTATATGCCCAGTAGTGGGATTGCTGGGTCATATGGTAGTTCTATTTGTAGCTTTTTAAGGAACCTCCGTACTGTTCTCCATAGTGGCTGTACCAATTCACATTCCCACCAGCAGTGCAAGAGTGTTCTCTTTTCTCCACACCCTCTCCAGCATTTATTGTTTCTAGATTTTTTGATGATGGCCATTCTGACTGGTGTGAGATGATATCTCATTGTAGTTTTGATTTGCATTTCTCTAATGATTAATGATGTTGAGCATTCTTTCATGTGTTTGTTGACAGTCTGTATATCTTCTTTGGAGAAATGTCTATTTAGGTCTTCTGCCCATTTTTGGATTGGGTTGTTTGTTTTTTTGTTATTGAGCTGCATGAGCTGCTTGTAAATTTTGGAAATTAATCCTTTGTCAGTTGCTTCATTTGCAAATATTTTCTCCCATTCTGAGGGTTGTCTTTTGGTCTTGTTTATAGTTTCCTTTGCTGTGCAAAAGCTTTGAAGTTTCATTAGGTCCCATTTATTTTTGTTTTTATTTCCATTTCTCTAGGAGGTGGGTCAAAAAGGATCTTGCTGTGATTTATGTCATAGAGTGTTCTGCCTATGTTTTCCTCTAAGAGTTTGATAGTTTCTGGCCTTACATTTAGGTCTTTAATCCATTTTGAGCTTATTTTTGTGTATGGTGTTAGGGAGTGTTCTAATCTCATACTTCTACATGTACCTGTCCAGTTTTCTCAGCACGACTTATTGAAGAGGCTGTCCTTTCTCCACTGTACATTCCTGCCTCCTTTATCAAAGATAAGGTGACCATATGTGCGTGGGTTTATCTCTGGGCTTTCTATCCTGTTCCATTGATCTACATTTCTGTTTTTGTGCCAGTACCATACTGTCTTGATTACTGTAGCTTTGTAGTATAGTCTGAAATCAGGGAGCCTGATTCCTCCAGCTCCGTTTTACATTCTCAAGATTGCTTTGCTATTCGGGGTCTTTTGTGTTTCCATACAAATTGTGAAATTTTTTGTTCTAGTTCTGTGAAAAACTCCAGTGGTAGTTTGATAGGGATTGCATTGAATCTGTAGATTGCTTTGGGTAGTAGAGTCATTTTCACAATGTTGATTCTTCCAATCCAAGAACATGGTATATCTCTCCATCTATTTGTATCATTTTTAATGTCTTTCATCAGTGTCTTATAATTTTCTGCATACAGGTCTTTTGTCTTCTTAGGTAGGTTTATTCCTAGATATTTTATTCTTTTTGTTGCAATGGTAAATGGGAGTGTTTCCTTAATTTCTCTTTCAGATTTTTCATCATTACTGTATAGGAATGCCAGAGATTTCTGTGCATTAATTTTGTATCCTGCTACTTTACCAAATTCGTTGATTAACTCTAATAGTTTTCTGGTAGCATCTTTAGGATTCTCTATGTATAGTATCATGTCATCTGCAAACAGTGACAGCTTTACTTCTTCTTTTCTGATTTGGATTCCTTTTATTTCCTTTTCTTCTCTGATTGCTGTGGCTAAAACTTCCAAAACTATATTGAATAAGAGTGGTGAGAGTGGGCAACCTTGTCTTGTTCCTGATCTTAGTGGAAATGCTTTCAGCTTTTCACCATTGAGGATGATGTTGGCTGTGGGTTTGTCATATTTGGCCTTTATTATGTTGAGGAAAGTTCCCTCTATGCCTACTTTCTGCAGGGATTTTATCATAAATGGGTGTTGAATTTTGTCAAAAGCTCTCTCTGCATCTATTGAGATGATCATATGGTTTTTCTCCTTCAATTTGTTAATATGGTTTATCACATTGATTGATTTGCCTGTATTGAAGAATCCTTGCATTCCTGGAATAAACCCCACTTGATCATGGTGTATGGTCCTTTTAATGTGCTGTTGGATTCTGTTTGCTAGTATTTTGTTGAGGATTTTTGCATCTATGTTCATCAGTGATATTGGCCTGCAGTTTTCTTTCTTTGTGACATCCTTGTCTGGTTTTGGTATCAAGGTGATGGTGGCCTTGTAGAATGAATTTGGGAGTGTTCCTCCCTCTGCTATATTTTGGAAGAGTTTGAGAAGGATAGGTTTTAGCTCTTCTCTAAATGTTTGATAGAATTCGCCTGTGAAGCCATCTGGTCCTGGGCTTTTGTTTGTTGGAATATTTTTAATCACAGTTTCAATTTCAGTGCTTGTGATTGGTCTGTTCATATTTTCTATTTCTTCCTGATTCAGTCTTGGCAGGTTGTGCATTTCTAAGAATTTGTCCATTTCTTCCAGGTTGTCCATTTTATTGGCATAGAGTTGCTTGTAGTAATCTCTCATGGTCTTTTGTATTTCTGCAGTGTCAGTTGTTACTTCTCCTTTTTCATTTCTAATTCTATTGATTTGAATCTTCTCCTTTTTCTTGATGAGTCTGGCTAATGGTTTATCTATTTTGTTTATTTTCTCAAAGAACCAGCTTTTAGTTTTATTGATCTTTGCTATTGTTTCCTTCATTTTTTTTTTCATTTATTTCTGATCTGGGTTTTTTCCATTATTATTGTCTGAGGCACAAAGAAAGGATAAGACTCTGTTCTATTTTTTTCTGCTTTCCTCATTGGCAACATATTAAACTGTTATTCTTGATGTCTGGCTTTCATGACAATGTGCAAACCTCACATTTAATTCTTTGTCCTTTTCTCCATTTTCAGGGAAGAATCTTCAAATTTATCTTCCAAGCTTACAGAATCCAGTTTACAAAGTGACTATCCTTCTCCACTTTCTCTTTCTAATGTAGTTTATCCTTTTAAAAGAAATGACCGTCTACTTTGTTTGAAAAAATGTCTGCACTGCATATGATATCCATGAAATAGTAAGTAACCCAATATCCTGACCCAGCAGGTTCCTTGGGTCCACTGTGGTGTAACTGAAGGTGGACTATTTTTTTCCTTCCTTCCTCTCTCCCTTCCTCCCTTCTTCCCTTCCTTTTCTGTACAATGGGGAAATAAAAAGAATAATTTTAGAAAAGGAAAAATGGGAATTGTTCCCAACTATTCAAAATTTGAAAGGCTAAATTGAAGTACATGCATAGTGTTTAAAATTAAATTACAGCTCCTCTTCCATCTTATTCTCTTAATCAGTTGATGATCTTAACAACATCCATCCCTGTGTACATGTGGAATTGAGGATGATGGACTGGCTAGACTGGGGAGACACAAGGGTGTATACTGTTTAAAATGCCATACAGATACTACTGCAAACCTGAGTGATAGAAACATGCAATAAGTTATTTATATCTTCCTGTCCTGTATGAACTCATAGAAGTTTAAAGGATTTTTGTACAAGCACATTTAAGAATGACTGCAAATATTTGTTTAGAAAAAATAATCCCATTGACCTAAGTGAAGAAGTGTGCAGGCTGGATGGTATTGAAAAACAGGAATCCAAGGTGTAATTCTATCCTGGTTTTTCCATCACAACTTTTATGGGGTGAGTCATGAAAACCTACAATTTTTTATTGTGTATAATCTATTTGCTTGAAAGAAACTGAAGCTCTGCTAAGCTTGTTTCCCTTTGCCCATATCTTGTTACTGAAGCAGAGATCACAAAGCCAATGTTGGAGCACTGGCAGCTTTTAGACTTCTTGCCACAGGCATGACAAGGGTTTCCTCTGTTACAGAAACAACAAACTTTTTTGGATATGGCACATAATAAGCACTTAAAGAATATTGTTGGAATAAAGAGAAATAAAAATCAGGTAGAAATTCTGTGGAAATTGGATAACAAAAATGTTTCTTCAGGTAATTCTTGGAGGTGAGGTAGCGATGGTGGTATAATCTAAAACTTCCATTATATCCTTTAAAAAAAAATAAAGGATATGCAACAGAAAAGAGAAGAGGTAGTGGTGTTCCTAAAATTGATATTAAAACCACCACCAGAAAGAGAAAGTACAGCCTATGTGTGAAAATATGCAAAAGTTTACGGTATATAAGAGAACTATATATAAGTAAGCGCTTAAAAGTACATGCAGGACATATAAACAACTTCCATAGCTCAATAACAACAACAAAGAAACAATGCAATTAAAAAATGGGCCGGGGACTTCCCTGGTGGTCCAGTGGGTAAGACTCTGCGCTCCTAATGCAGGGGGCCTGGGTTCGATCCCTGGTCGGAGAACTAGATCCCGCATGCATGCTGCAACTAAGAGTTTGCATGCCACAACTAAGAAGACCGCATGCTGCAACTAAAAACTATCCTGCATGCCGCAACGAAGATCCTGTGTGCTGCAACTAAGACCCAGCGCAGTCATAATTAATTAATTAATTAATTTAAAAATTAAATAAATGGTTAAAAAAAACAAAAATGGGCAAAGGTTTCAAATAGACAGCTCTCCAAATAAGATACACAAATGGCCAATAAGCATACTAAAAGATGCTCAATATCCCTAGTCATTAGAGGAACACAACTCATAACCACAATGAGATACCACTTCACACCTGTTAGAATGGCTATTATATAAAAAAAAAAAGCAAGTGTTAACAAGTGTTGGTGAAGATGTAGAAGAATCCACATTCAAACTAGAACCCTTGTGCATTGCTGATGAGAATGTGAAATGCTGCAGCCGCTGTGGAAAACAGTTTGACAGTGTCTTATAAAGGTTAATATCCACTTCTCAAATGACTATGCAATCCCACACTCTTAGGTATTTACACGAGGAGTAATGAAAACTTAATGTTCACACAAAAACCTGTATGCAATTGTTTGTAGCAGCTTTATTCATAACTTCCAAAAAGCGGAAATAACCCAAATGTTCCTCAAGTGGAGAATGGATAAACTAACTGTGGTACATTCATATAATGGAATACCACTCAGCAATTAAAAGGTGCAAAATACTGATACAACATGGGGGAAATCTCAAATGTACTAGCCTAAGAAAAAGCAGCCAGACATACGATATTCTATAAAGGCAAAACTATAGGGAAAGTAATTGAAAGCACGGAGTCAAACAGATACTTGTATGCCAGTGTTCATGGCAGCATTATTTACAATAACCAAAAGGTGGAAGCAACTCAAATGTCCATTGACAGATGAATGGATAAACAAAATGTGGTCTATACATACAATGGAATTTTATTCAGCCTTTAAAAAAGGAACGAAATTCTGATAACATGCTACAACGTGGATGAATCTTTAAGACATTACCCTAAGTGAAATAAGCCAAACACAAAAAGAAGTATATTGTATGATTCCACTTATATGAACTAGCTAGAAAAGGCAAATTATTGGAGACAGAAAGCAGAATAGAGGTTACCAAGGGCTGAGGGAAGGGGAAAATGGAGAGTTACTCAGTGAGTACAGGGTTTCTGTTTGAGATGAAGAAAAAGTTCTAGAAATACATTTTGGTGATAGTTACACCCAAATTGTGAATGCACTCAATGCTACTGTACACGTTAAAATGGTTAAATGATATATTTTAAGCTATAAATATTTTACAAAATTTTTTTAAGTACATGCAGGATGCAAGGAGGCATTAGTGGGAAGGTAATGCTTCGGGGGAACATTGTTAACAGAAAATAGAGGTGTGGAAACCATGTTTCAAGGAGGAAAGTAGCAAGAGGAGGAAATATAAGATACTGCAGAAGAAAAAGAGAAAATCCCCCCACTTATTTTTGACCCCACAATTCTTCTCCCCAACCCTCAAGTCATCTAGTTAATAAATCATACTTTGCTAAACAGCAAAGTAGGTGTACTTGAATTACAAATCTTGGACACAATTCCAAGCTTGTTGTGACAGAAAGGACACAGATACCAGCTTGCAGGGAATCTCAGAGGCCAAGTCTGTGACAATTTCAGCATCAAAATAAATAATGATATTAGCAGATTACAGTCCATTGAATATAATAAGAAACTGTGCTTCCAGAGTCATAGAAACAAATAGAAGATAAAACTCTTCCCTAAAGTAGAAAGCCAGTTAATAAGTGTAGAAGGAATGATGGAATTAGATAATTTCCATTTGGAAACCATTATAATAATAATTGATTACAGCAAGTGCCATCAATAGATGCTAAAACTAGTGGAGGGGAGTTTGACCAGTAAAAATATACATGCATACACTCTAGGATTTTCTCTCAAGATACTAAAGATTACGATGAGAAAAACGGTAACTTTACAGTGGGAAATTAGGTTGATACCACCTTAACCAACAGATCAAAGTTAAATTTCCCAGGAATAGGTTAACTCAACATCACAAGCCTCCTAATGTGATAATATAATGTACTGAGATGAATACCATATTACTCTGGTGACTTTCTTACCAAAAAGCAAAATCTAATCATGAGGAAATATTTGATAAATTCAACGGAGCGACAGCTGAGAAATAAAATGATCTATTCATTTCACAGATCTCTTCATGAGAAAACATGTTTGATAATGCAACCCAAAGCGCTTGAAAAGATGAATATTTTAAATAATTTAATCACTTTGAACACTGTAAATATATCAGGCATGTCAATTATCACAAAAATTAAAGCATAGTTTGCTTTTTCAGGCTGCTTTGAAAATGGCCTATTAAGAAGCTATGAAAATGGACATTTTTCTCTTTTGCCTAGATTCTGAACAAGTCTCTGAGAATAAGAGAAATTAGGCAAAGAAAAACCTATCGATAGCTTAATGATGATTGTTACTTCTTTGCCTTGTTCTCTTATGATGCACATGTTTTGGTTTACTACTGTTTCCTTACTTGTGATAGGAACCAATATTCTCTTCCTCTGGTGATCCAGGGAGATGAATAAGAAGGGGAAGGTGCAGACAGGAGGGAGATGTTGATGGTTCTGTTAATGAGACACATTTAAATTTAACAGTGGCCTGAAGAATGTTAATCACTTTGGGATAGCCCTTGGTACAACATCTGAGGTCATTACATCTTAAACTTTATCCTAAACTTTATCCTTAAACTATTTGTTCCTTAAACTTTACCTTAAACTACATGTTCACTTTATCCAGGGTGATCAGGCATGAAGATGTCTGCTTTATTCTCTCTCAAATCACCCAGTACAGTGTTGGACCCAAAATTTATACTTATTTTTACTGACATACACACTGGCCATCATTCTAGATGGCCTGGGCAGCCTCTTCTTGACAAGGGAGCCTCTTTCAGGCATCAAGCAAGCTGAGGAATTCTCTGCTCCTTCCCAAGTCATTTCCTTGCCTCACACCCTGAGGTAATTACCATCCAGAATTTTGTGTTTATGTGGTAGCTAGTCACCAAATATGTTCACCCAATGAACCATGCCCCCTGGTATTAATGCCCTTCTATAGTCTTCTCCCCTTGAATCTGGGCCAAATCTGTGAATAATTTTTGATCAATAATATTCAGCAGAATTAATGTTGTGACTTCCAAAACTGAGTTATAAGATTTGCCACTTCTACCTACGTCTCTCAGAATGCTTGCTCTAGGGACACTCCCTCTCAGAAACCAGCCACCTTTCTGTGAGAAGCTCAAGCCACACAGAAGCCCAACCATGCTCCCACCTGTCAGTCATCAACAACGGCCCGCCACCTTGGGTATCAAGCCCAGTCGTGCCTTTAGCCCCAGCTGCCACTTGAACGCAAACACATTAGACACACTAAGTAAGAACTGCCCAGCTGAGCCCAAACGTGGAACCAAGACAGATATTAATAACTTGTTAAGCCAGTAAATTTTGGGGAGAGTTGTTACACAGTAGTGGATAATGTGGACCATGAACAACAAAATGGGGTTACTTATGTCAAAGGGATCTAAAATGGAGCCAGGAGGCCACTAAGGAAGTAGAACTTACACACATCCACCCCCGGATGCAATATAAACTTTTGACACAGCCATCCTGAGACCATCTGGAACTTATTTTTTTATGGAACTTGTTTTCTTTTCTCCCTCGAGACCACAGCTTAGCAACCAATCTGCTGTCCCCAAGTGACTGAATGCCACCAATCGTAGTTCTCTAAAAATAACGTGTATATAATGTTACTGGGATGTTTTTGTCTGTTGCTTTTATAAACCCTAGCCATTTTGTATTTCCCTCCGAACATATTTGAGTGGCTGCTAGAATCTATGCCTCTCGAGTTGCAATTCTTAGGACCTCAAACAAACTCTTTTTTCTTATTTTCAGTCTTCTGCATTTTGGGGGTTAACAATAACTAAAACACTGTCTCATCCAATCACTTGCTGTTTTTATGATCTTCACCACATGTACATATCACTTAGTATAAACTTAATTTTGCAAAAAATGATATACCACATGTAGTTTCCTGACTTTAGAATTCAGCATGTTTTACAATTCATCAAAGTTTTGTATATAGCTTTGGTTCATCAATTTTCATTGCTGTTTACCGTGTTAATACTCTAAAGTGTATCCATTCTCCTACTAATGGACATTCAGAAGACTACTTCCAAATATTTGCTATTATGATCAGTATGCCTTTACACATAATTCTTGGTGCTCATCTGCAAACATTTATGTAGCATGTATAGGTGCCTGTGTATTACAACAAGCAGGTGTTCAACTTTGCAAGATGTCATGACCTGTATCAATTTATACTCCCACTAGTAGAGTATGAATGCCAGTTATTCCACATACATTCCAAAACTCAGTATTGTCATACATCTTATATTTGCTCATGTGTACTTTAAAATCATGCCTGTGGTCCTAATCTACATTTTTAAACTAATGAAGTTAAGCATCTTTTCATGTTTTTGGAAATTTGTATTTCCTCTTCTATGAAATAAGTAGTCATGTATTCAGATCACTTTTTTCTATTAAGTTTTTCTTTTTTGTTGTTGTTATTTATTTTTTACTATTTATTTGGTTGTGCCGGGTCTTAGCTGTGGCAGGCAGGCTCCGTAGTTGCAGCTCACCAGCTCCTTCGTTGAAGCATGCATGTGGGATCTAGTTCCCTGAACAGGGATTGAACCCAGGTCCCCTGCATTGGAAGTGCGGAGTCTTATCCACTGTGCCACCAGGGAAGTCCCAAGTTTTTCTTTTTAATTGATCCATACAAATTATTCAAAATTTCCAGAAAACATATTGGGCATGCTGTGGAAAGATTTCCTTCTGTTTTGTGTCTTGATTTTTCATTTCCTTTTTGGTATATTTTGATAAGCATAAGTTCCTTATTTCAATGTGAGCAAATAATATAAACATTTTATATAGCTTATTTGTATCCTGTTTAAAAAATTCCTTCCCTATCTTGGGTCATAAAGTTATTCCTTACATATTCTTCCAAAATTATATAACTGTTGATATGGTGAGGGTAGGCATCCATTTTTTTTTTGTATGTGCATGAACCATTTCTGCTTCTTAGAACCATTATTGGGTAGTTCATTCTTTCCCCATACTCATCATGTCATGAATACTTCTAACCTTTTATTATTTTTTTCAGCAGGTTTTTTGTTAAATACCTTTTTATCTGGTTAGAAAGTTCCTTTCTACTGCTGCTTGGCTAAAAGTTTTTATCATGAGTAGGTACTGAGTATTTTGGGTTTTTTCCTACATGTATTGAGATGAACATATGGACTTCTGTTAATATTAAGGTAGTGCACAGCATCTGTAAGTTTGCTAATGTTAAAATAACCCATGCATTCCCATGAAAATTCTGTACTTATCATGTGTTATCTATGTTTAGGTACTTTGGTTTACATTTGCTAATGCTTTGTTTGGATTTTTACATTTCTGTTGATAGATGATATTGGCCTGCAATTTTTCTGTCTTGTATTTTCCTTGTCTGATTTTGGTACTGGGTTATATTAGAATCATCATGCTTATAGATTATCTCCTCTGAAGGATCCTGCAAAAGACTTAAATCTGTTACACTCAAGTTTGATAGACCTCGCCTTAAAAATAACTAGGCTTAATATTTTGTGTGATTTTATTTAATTTTTTGATGATTTTAGGACTATTGATACTTAGGGAATGCTATTGTCTGAAAGTTTGTGTCCCCTCAAAATTCATGTTGAAATTCAACTCAACATCATTGGGTGATGATGATCATGAGGGTACCTCCCTCATGAATAGATCAATGACCTTATAAAAGAGGTCCCTGACAGCTCCCTCACCATGTGAGGACACAGTGAGAAGTCACCAGAAATGAACCAGGAAGAGGGTTAACCACAATACAGCCATGCTGGTGCCTTGATCTTGGACTCCCCAGCCATAATCGTGAGAAATAAATTTCTGTTGTTTATAAGCTACCCAGTCTCTGGTATTTTGGTATAGCACTCCAAACTAAGATAGGGAAGTTATGTGTTTCCTAGGAATTTTCCTTAGGTAATTAGAGAATTTAAAAGAATGGTTGTTGGGAAAGAGACATTGCAGGTAGAGTACTAAATGACCCAGAAGAGTTTGTTCCTCACAAGTCTGAAACAATGAGACTGATTAGTCCTAGGAGGCAAAGCTGAATTCACTGATTTTTGCTTTGCTTAATCTCCATCCGAAATAATAACATTTTGGAGTTTTTGTTTTGTTTTGTTTTAGCACCTTGGCAAATAGAAAAAAAACTAACAGTTTTTAAAATGAAATGAGTATTCCTGTCCTTAACTGCTTGTCTACTCCTGATAAAATTGGCAAAACTGGATGTTAACCTCTGAACTTCTGTGAAGCTCAACAATTTTAGTATGATTTGTTTTTAGCTTGCTCAAATTATTGTTCACATTTTAGAAATGCTTTACTGGGATAAATAACTTGTTAAAAGACATAGCCCATTTTTTGGAGGAAAAAGCATCTGAACTTAGAGCCTGAATTTTTGTCTAGTGGCCCTCAGAGTGTGTGAGGGAGAGAGCATCACGTGATGGAGGTGAAGGTAGAATGTAAGAGTGAAAGTTATCTTGTTCACTTGACCTCCTAGGAGGACAACCCAAGTTCCAGGTTGTTCCTGGGCCTTACTGGTGGCTGGTAACCAGAGAACTCAAGGAAGCAGGCACAACCTGGGAGCCAAGAGTCATACTCCCTATGGCTACATTGCAAGATGATTTTTAACAACATTTATCAGTAAATTAACTTGTAAAAGCAGTTATCTAAACAACCTCTAATTCTCAGCTTAATACAGCAAAGGTAATCAACTTATGAGAAAAACAAGTGAAATATCATGCCTTCCATGATTTGAAATCATGTGACTTTAGATCTGATTCAGAGTTTGGAATAGTTGGGGAGAAAACTCACAGGACTTACACCTGCAGTTTACAGAGTGATTTTATTTTCAGGTGAATGGCTTAGGAAGCAGGGGAGAAATAACTCAAAAGTTTTAACAACCACCAAGTACAGAAGTTGCTTTTAAACTCTTACAAAAACAAATTTTAGTGACAGTGAGGTAGCTCCAGGTCACCTGCTTACATTTCCTCTCCAATACATTCTTCTTAGTACAACTGGCTTGCGTAACACTCAAATGCAGTTTCAAAAAAATAGAATACTAGATTAATCTGAAGTCTGGATTTTATGGCTGCACTTTTCCATAAATCAACATGCTTCCCAGTGATGCCTGTGAAAGCTGGTGGCTGTTATCATACATCACTAGAAAGAAAATAAAATACTAACCCTTTGATCTGACAAATTTTCTATTTTATAGTCAGTAATAACTTAAGAATTTATGAAAACAACATCTTATAGAAGCTTTCCTAATATTCCTAAGGTTTTCCTGCATCATAAAGTCTCTGATGTTTGATGAGGTCTAAATTCTGAAGTTTAATTCACAATTAACTAATCTTCATGACTTTCTCCCCAAGATGAATTCTTTGATATTTCATGTGGAATTAACTTCAGTTGGAAGGTTTCTCCCCATGCATTTAACTTATAGTTTTTCTCCAGTATGAGTCCTCTGATGATTTGTAAGGGATGAGCTCTGACTGAAAGCTTTCCCACATTCTTTACATTTATAAGGCTTTTCTCCTGTATGAATTCTCATATGTGTCATAAGGGATGAACTCTGTCTAAAGGCTTTCCCACATACTTTACAGTTATATGGTTTCTCTCCAGTATGAATTCTCTGGTGCTGAATGAGAGCTGAGCTTTGGTTGAAGGCTTTTTCACAGTCATTACATTTATAAGGTTTCTCTCCAGTATGAATTTTTCGATGAGTATTAACTGCTGAGTGGGAACTGAAGGCTTTTCCACATTCCTTACAGTTATATGGTTTCTCTCCAGTATGGATTCTGTTGTGTATATTAAGCCGTGAAATCCAGGAGAAAGCTTTCCCACATTCATTACATTTGTAAGGTTTTTCTCCAGTATGAATTCTTTGATGTTGTATAAGAGCTGAGCTTTGGCTGAAGGCTTTCCCACATTCTTTACAGGCATAAGGTTTCTCACCAGTGTGAATTCTCTGATGTATAATAAGAGCTGAGTGGTAACTAAATACTTTTCCACACTCGTTACAATTAAAGGGTTTCTCTCCAGTATGAATTCTATGGTGTCTACTTAGCCGTGATATTGAAGTAAAGGCTTTCCCACACTGACTACATTCATACGGTTTCTCTCCAGTATGAATTCTATGATGCTGAATAAGAGATGAGCACTGGCTAAAGGCTCTCCCACATTCATTACACTTATAGGGCTTTTCTCCAGTATGAATTCGCTCGTGATTATTAAGGGATGAACTACCTTTAAATGTTTTTCCACATTCATTACATTTATAGGGTCTCTCTCCAGTATGCATTCTCTGATGTCCAATGAGAGATGTAGTGAAACTGAAGGCTTTTCCACATTCACTACATATATAAGGCTTCTCTCCAGTATGAACTCTCAGGTGCTGAGTTAGAGATGAGCTTTGGCTAAAAGCTTTCCTACATTCCTTACATTTATAGAGCTTCTCTCCAGTATGGATTCTCTGATGTTTACTCAGAGAAGAACTGTGGAGGAAGATTTTCCCGCAGATACTACACTTGTAACACTTACGCACTGTGTTGATTCCCAGCTGTTTAAATAGAATTGAATACTGCTGTGAACAGGGTTTCCTTCCTCTGGAAACAATTCTGGGTTTTCTAATAAGTGATAATTTTAGATCAAGATTTTTCCCAAGGTCAATACCTGTAAAGCTCTTCTCCTTCATACAGGTTTTCTTGATGGTAACTAAGACTCCCCTCAAAGGTCTGTTCTTTTTGCCTTGCTGATTCTCTAGTTTTTCCTCATTTATGTAAATTTCTCCCAACTTGAAGTAAAAAGGACCATCACCTATGAGTTGATTCATTACTTCCTGATTTTCTTCTTCAGAAACTGTGGTTTCAAACAAGCTCTCCCATCCTAAAATAAATGAAACATGTAAGTCTCTCTTGCACTGAGAATAAAGAAAAATGACATTAACATATACAAGGATGGCTAACAAATGTATCCTGGGAGTCCTTAGAAAAGGATGAAAAAAGAAGAGCAAGAGAAACAAGCAGGATGGAAGAGGTGCCTGGGTGGGAAAGGGTCTGAAGAAACCTATGTGTGGGTGGGCTGAGGAACTGAGAGGGCAGCTCTTCCAGTAGAGCCAGGCCTGATCTAGTAACAAAGCAGAGGTCAGCAGGGTATACAGCATTTCTGTGTACAGCAGGTTGTACTGTTATTCAGCTTCATCTCCCAGGTCAGCCACCAGTGTACTCAAGCCAAATCCAAGAGAAAACTGCAGAGGGGCTATAAACAAAAAGTGGAAGAAGCACTGCCCTTAAAAGGCTCTTTGAAACACCAGACCTCAGCTACTGAAGTTCTGGGACTCATTTGAGTGCTATGCATAATGTTGTAATGAACTTCACTGACTCACTCAGACAATATCTACTGAGTATCCACTGTGTATTACCATGCAAAGGTCAAGACTCAGGGTTACGGGGAACATGCCAGATAAGAGTCAAATTTTCACAAGGTTTACATTCTAGTAGCCAACACTGACAATAACCAAGTAACCAAATAAAGTATTGGGAGTAATGAGAACTGTAAGAAAATATACAAAAACAAGGCAATGTGTAATATAAGTGAACAACCTGATATTTTAAACTGGGTGGTGAGGAAATAAAATTAAACATGAGATCTAAATAACACACAAGAGCTAGCCATGAAAAAACATGGGTATAAAGATGATTCCACCTAGAAAGAAGAGCCATTACAAAGGCACTAAGGCAGGAGTAAGCTTCGTGTGTTTGCAGATAAAGAACAAGTGTGGCCTAGGCAAGAGGGAACTAGGGGAGAGTGCTACAATGGGAGGAAATGAGGTGGGCAGGGGCCACATCATGTGGCATCTTGTAAGATATAGGAATGTGTTTGGAATTTCTTCTAAGGATCACTGGGGGATGGTTGTGTGACAAATGGGCTGTAATTGGGGGCAGAGGAAAACAGAACAAAGACAGGTATAGAGCAGCCAATTAGGAGGCTGCCACAGTCTTCCTGGAGGAAGGTGATGGCAGTCTGCACTGGCATGGTAGCAGAATCAGGCACACTGAGATATTTTAAAGGCAGAGATGACAGGTATGTTCACCTGTGAATAGGGGGTACAGAATAAGTGAGAAGACTCAAGAATGATGGCACCTAGCTTTTGGCTTGGGGAACTCAATGGAGATGGGTGCCATATAGGAAATACTGCGAGAAGACTACATTTTTGAAAATGATTTTCTGTCTACCTTTTTGATCACTTAGGATACAGTGCAAGAAATGGGATCACTGATTCAAAAGGAATGAATGTACCTTATGAATGAGCTTTCATTTTCTCAACTAAAAAGGAAATATATAATCATTGTAAGAAAAATTAAGAAAATACAGAAAACTATAAAAATGAAAATACAGTTTACCCATAAACACATCATGCAAATATAATCACTGCTATATGTGGAATTCAGCTCACCAAAATTTTTCTGTATATAAAGAAAACATTTTTACCTAAAAAATTAAAGTGGTTAAAACTTCCCCCTCCCCACTTCACTTAAAAAAAAAATCATGAACTCTCTCCATGTCCATAAATGTAGGCTGACATCATCATTTTGATGGCTGCATAATATTCCAGTACATGAATATATCATATTTAATAAATCTCCTTTGGAGTCATTTAGCTTTAGTTACTCCTAGTAATGCCTCATGTTATAACAAACATTCTTTTACACTATCTTTGCAACTTTGCACAATTATGGAATTATTTTCTTAAGATAAATTTCTAAGCCTGGGATTGATTTTAATAAAGCCAGAAAGACTTCCAATCAAAATCCCACTAAAGATATTGCTTATTGCTCAGAACAGTAGCAAAACACTGGATGTGTATTTCTTAACCTTTGGTAATATTCCCTATTAAAGAGAAAAATGGTATCTCATTGCTTCAGTTTGAACTTCATTGATTTATAATGAAGTTGAGTAGTTTTTCAAGAAATCTTTTTAATCATAATGCTCATACCTTTGTGCTATAATTATTCAGACCTTCTTCCCCTTATATTTACTTTTGTATTCCATAGCCATGACAGCAATATTAATAGGGAAAAATGGGAAACTAAAATTTCCAAAAGGAAGATTGTTTAATAAAATATGGCTTAACAATACACTAGAGTTCTTTCAATGAAGTAGACCTCTATTCAATGATGGCTAAATAATTGAATGACATTCATAATTAAAAACAAACTCAAGAACAATATGTATAATCAATCTGTTTCTCTGCGTGCATGTGTGTTTCTCTCTCATGTACAAATACACTCAAACAAATATTCACAGTCTGAAAAGATAAATAGTAAAATATTAACAATGGCTCAGCACAGTTGGTAAAATGTCAAGTGAATCTCCTTTTTTTACTCCTCTGTTTTTTTTACAATACCATGCACACCTTAAACGAATTTAAAATAATTAATTTTTTTTAATGCTTTCAAAAGAAGAACACAGTCAATTTGAAACTAATGATTTCTTTGCCAACTAGAAAGCTCACAGCCAAATTTGAAACTCATCCTTGGCTACCATCCTGGTTCTTATAATAGATACATTTATTTTCTACAGTTCTGATTGAATTTCTATTTTATTATATTGTTATTCTTACAGTGAGGCTTCTCCAATTCTCCATGGAATATGGCAGAATATATTTTAGTATGTGGTAGAAAAAAGATCCCTGAACTGAAAAAAGACTTGGGTCTTCAAAGCAAAGGGCCCCGTGAATGCCGAATAATATTAAAAACAAAAACAAAAAAGTCAAACCTCCTTGATATAACTTAATGAAACTTCTGAATTCCAAAGACAAAGAGGATATCTTATAATATTCTAGACAGAAGACAAAAAAGGGGGAAAAGGTTTTCTATACAGGAAACAGAGGGGAAAAAAACTCCAGAGGACTTTTAATCAACAATACTTAGTGCCCCAACACAGTGGAGCAAAGTCTGAACAATTCTTGGGAATAAAAACTGATGCCAGAATTCTAGATCCCAAACATAATTCCTACAGGAGAGGTAAAAGAATTGATATTAGACATGCACAAATACAGTACACATGAACCTTTCTGAAAACATTACTCAGTAAATATTCTAGTCAGACCAAAGGAAAATATCTGAAGACAGAGTTCATGAATAGAAACACAAGACTGAACTGACATAGAAAGGCTATCTCTTGCTATCAAGAGAAATAAATTCTGGACAAGCAGCAAAACTCAAAAAGCGAGCCATCCTCTGGTGTCAGAAACAAAGACAATATTCAAAGTAGAACAGAAAGCAAGAGCTTATGATTCAGCAACCCACAGGGATTTTAGAGATTGAGAGATATGTCCTAGAAGCCAGGGTCTGGAACATATTAGTTTAAAATTTTTCACACAAAAGAATTAGGAAAAAGCCATGTTGAACATCTGCAAAACTTCTGCCTGAATTCAGTAATTGTTACCACTTTGCTAACCTTGCTTTCTCTCTCTTGCATAGTACAAAATATTCATGCATCTTTTTTTTGTTTGTTTTTTCTTTTTTTGTATTTTTTTTAGCTGAAACATGTGTAAAAAGTTGCAGATAAGTCAAAGCAAAAACCCAAGATGGGACAACGAGAAATGCACTGTAGTGATAAAAGGTTTGTTCAGACCATAAAAAGAAAATAATTTAAGAAAATAATCCAGTAAAAGCAAGAAAAAAGGGGGAAGGTATGAATCACAAACCTTTACACATTACATACTGCATTACATATTCTGCATTCAAATTACAAAGGACATATGACAAAAATGCAACCCATATTGGAAGAATTCAACTCTCCCTCTGAACCTGCTGTACCAAGTACTCAAAAAGGTCAAGTGAGGATATGCCCTTCCCAGCATTTCTCACCTGGCCTGGTACATCAAGGAGGGCCTTCATCAATATCTCCTGCGTGCAGCCTCCTCACTGATCAGCAAAGCCCAAGCAGTCAGAAAATGCTATACCCATTTCCCAATTACTGTCACTCACCTAGACATGTGCTTTGAGAAACTCCATTTTCCACCATCCAGGGGTCTTCCCCTTGCTCTAACTGGAGGATAACTTTTGGTTTGGAAAACAGAATCCCTGTTCATGAGCAAGAAAGAGAATGAATCCATGGTGCAGACATGAGTGGCTAGTCTGACACTCAGATCCAGCCCCAGAGTCTGGGGCAGAGGGACAGTTGAGAGGAAAGAGATTTGTTCTGAGAAGGGTTTAAAATTGGGCTCCCAGAGGATGGCCAGGAGGTGGTCTCAGGAAGAAAGTTAGGGCTCTGGCTGTGCACTCCTCTAAGCTGGAACCTCCTGTGAGACCCAGAGGGACAGAGTTCAGGGGACAGAAGACAGGAAAAGCACAGAGAGGATGCCCATCACCAATTCTACCAAGCCAAGACTTGTCCCGGCGGCCAAGGGCAATAGCAACCGCTGCTTTCTGAGTCCACCTGTGGGCTGAACCTGGCCATGCCCTCCAAGTGTCCTCCTTGGAGAGGGCACCAAGGTGCTCCCCTAGCAGATTCTACATCACAAGGAAAGGTCCTTACCCAGCGAGAACAGAGTGCTGTAGTTCTCCAACATCACCTCCTGGTACAAGGTTCTCTGCGCAGAGTCCAGATGCAACCACTCATCCCGGCTGAAGAACACAGCCACATCCCTGAATGTCACAGACTCCTGTAACAGAAACCCATTCTTGCTCACCCAGGGCCATACCCTCTGTGGGATGACTGGGCAGCAACACTGTCACCACTCTAGATTCTGAGCATTTCAGGCTGAATACTTCCTTACTACCCCTCAATTACTGATCACATATATATTTGTCACCTACCTACTGTCAGTGATGCACTGTGTCCCCAGAAAAATGAAACACAGCAGCCAAACAAGGTAAAGCACTTGAAATAATTAAATAAAATCAGAATGACAGAAACACTGAACTCTAGACATGGACATGTACAATCACCTAGACCAAACTCATTTTACAGGTGAGACATGAGAATTGGGTTTTAGAAGGTTTTAGAGCCTCCAATACACTCACTCAAGGAGGAATAGGTGTGCTTGGATTCTGTCATCACCGTGGGCCATCTGTGTCCCGGGCAAGAGGACACTAACAGTCACAGTAAGGGAGGCTCGGAGAATGCCCCAAGCATGGCTTTCCCAGGAGCGGGCCCAGCGTGGTGAGCTGCACAATGTTTGAAGAGCCATGTGAGAAGGCTGCAGTTGGGACTCTCTCTCCCCACCCCAGAAGTCTTTGTTCTACCTCTCTCTGATACCAAGCAGGACCCTGTGGGGCCCTCCTGTATATAAAGAGCCTTTCCATGTCCCCCATTTCTTGTTTGTAGAAAAAGGGCTTCAGCTTCCTAGACCTTCCTGAACACCAAAGAGCATATTCAAACAGTTGCTAATCAGGGAAGTGAGGGAATGCAGAAACAAAGGAACAAACAAAGGAAACTGTTTCTGTTGTCAAGAAACAACAGTGCAGCCAAAAAGTAGGGTCCTGGTTCCTGCTCAAGGAACATACATAACAATGTATCTCTGAGTTCTTCTGCAGGAACTAAGGCCCCCATCCAGGTAGAGAATGTTACTTAAGGCTGAGCGCAAGAGTCCTGGAACACTGCCCTGTTACCTCACCACCAACCAATCAGAAGAAAGTCACACACTCTGCAGCCCTCACCCCAAATTTTCCCTTAAAAAACTTATCCACGAAAACAGTCAGGGAGTTCAAGTTTTTTTTAACACAAGCCATCCTTTCTCCGTGCTTGGCCCTGCAATAAACCTTTTCCACTCCAAACTCCGACGTTTTGGTTAGTTTTGCCTCACTGTGCATCAGGGACACGAACTTGCCTTCAGTAACATCTCCCGCTTCACTGCATCACAAGTCACCTCTTTTAAAGTAGTGGCCCCTTTCTTTTATTATTAAGAATCTTTTTCTTTAAGCAAATTAGGAATAAGCAAAAGAAAAAGGAATGTTAATCTAACTTTCTACCACTAGAAACAAGGTTTATTAACTTCTTGCTGTATGTTCTTTCAGACTTTTACATGATAATATGGCTCTAAGTTTAAACAAAAATAAAATGTTACACAGGTAACTTTATCCAACAACATTTTTTATTTGCTGCCCAGTATCTCACTGTATAGATTACTTATAGATTATTAGATGGTTTACTTAACTAATCTACTAGTGGGCATTTAGGTAACTAAGCTACTGGTGGGCATTTAGGTTGTTTCCATTTTTGTAACCCTAAAAATTCTGGATTGAGCATCCCTGCACATCACAAAAAAGCGTGCAAAGCCTATTTCCTTAGGACACATTTCTAGAGGCAGAAATACTTCCACACTTTCTCTTTATCCCCAAAACCCAGAAAGGAGATCACAAGGCCAGGGATGTTCTCTGACTGATAAGGGCAAAAACAAAACTAAGAGGCTGTTGGAAATAAGTGAGAAGACTCCCACTCCAATCTCCATTTTCTTTCTGAATTTCTTTCTTCGTCCTTACCAAATGTATGTAAATCTTTTTAATAGCTAAATAAACCATCTGTCAGTCTCACAACTCAGGACTGTTTCCTCAAGGACCTGGCAACCATTTCTTTGAATGTGCCAACATTCCCAATTCCTGGGAGGAGATGGGCCTAACTTGTCACCTGACAAATTTCCAAATTGCGAAATTGGGTTATAGCACTTACCTATATAAGAATGAGTTTTCTGTCTTTGCACTCTCTTTAGTGGATTGCCTGTGATGCACATTACATTCTGGCTTAATGTTTATTCAATAATAAAAGTGTTTTCTTTCTCTTCTACCTTTGTGGAAAGGTTTCCTGGGTTGGGAAGAGATTATGTTTTTAATTATAGTTCCCCAAGTGAAAGGGCAAAGAAGGGAAAAAAATCACTGTGAACCAGATGCTTCCCACTTCAGGGAAGGCTCACTTCCCGAATCTGTCCCCGCAAGCCACTGCCCAAACTGCGACTTCTTTTCCTTTCACCATCTGTACGAGCCTAATCCTGCTTGCATGTGCAAAATCGCACAATAGGAGGGAGTATCCCTGACCACACCTGCTGACTCAGAGGTCTTCTTTCTAGGATCTTCTTAGAAAATCACCTGGACCCTCACCAGGTATTACTGGAGTAGACTGGTTCTCAATACCTTGAGGATAGAGACCTTCCTCTTCGATTTCCTAGCATTATGGAAAGATCTGACTCCCCCACGTCTCTGCCCTCCCCAAGGCAAAACAGACCTGGATCCCACACAAAGCTCTGGGAGTGGCACTGGCATGGGGCCTGTGGGCCCATTCATTTCCTAGTCAACAAGCACTAACTGTTACGTAGAAAATTCAAAATGAGACTGGCCCTGCAGCAAGGGAAACACCTTCTTTCTGAAGTTCCTCAACTACCAGGCCTTCTAGTCCCTCAGTGCGCTTCATTACCTAGAAAAGCTCAACAATGGATGAAGCATGTTCCCCACCTCTGAACCCAGAAGGTAGTTCAAGAAAGAAGCCTTCACATACCAGAGCCTGGGCTGGCAGCAATCTTGTGGCCATGTCTCCCTCCTGCTGCTCCTCTTGGAGAAGGCACCTGAAACGTTGAAAGAAACTGTGAGGTTTCTCCATCCTGTCTGCACTCCCGTCCTCATCAGGGTTAGGCTAGGTTAAGAAGTCTCCACACACTGAGCACCTTTCAGAAGGAAACCAGAAGGAACCTGGAAGCCTAGGCATTCCTGAGTGGGAGGGGCCCTGTGCTTGATCACCAAAACCAGGAGTGGGCAGTAAGAAGGCTGCCAGTCACTGGGCCTGCTACCTTTCAGCCAGTGGTTTATGAATAAAGAGGAATCAAACTAAGGGCTTAGAACTATCTGATATGCATTAACAGTATAAAGGGCAGTCACACCGGGCTCACAGAAACGTTTAATCATAGAGAAATGACATAAATATTCCACACACCTGCATTTAGGTACTTTGAGCTATAATAATTATGATATAATAATTCTTCAAAAGTCATTTTAAGAATTGACGTCCTTTTCAGAAAGTCAACCAAAAATTAGCTGTGTTTTTGGAAACTGTTTCCTTTCGAAGAAAGAGTTATCAAAGCTCCTTAAACGTAAAAGGAAACATTACCTATCCACCTTCCCTACTCCCACACCCCCAAAAATACAAGACTTAGAAGAAATAGCTTCGTTGGCTAGAAATGAATTTAAAATTTAGAGAAAACGGAAGTAACTTTGCAAGCGTACAAAATTACTCTAAACAAAAAAGTAAACAGTTAAATCATTTAGGATTCACTCTAGAACAATGTCAAAAAACAAGGTTGGCAAAAACGGATAAACATAAAGTTTAAACTCTCGGGGGGAAAAAACCAACCAACGGAAAAAGGTGAAAACCGCCCCAGGGTTCACGAACCCTGAAAACAAGGCACAGCTTGCTGCAATCTCTTTCCGAGTGCCGTTTCTCCAGGAGCCTTGCCCCAGGCATAGGCCCAGCTGTCGGGCGGGTAGACCTCCCCGGGCAACGCCCCCTCCTCGGGCTGCGTTCACCTGCCAAGGCCGCCTGGGCTGGCACGCCCAGAGCTGGGGCTCGCGCCGCGGCTGGCCTTCTGTCCTGGCCCCGCCGTAGGAGGCGCACACCCCGGGCCCACTCTCACCGGCAGTCTGTACCTGGGCTCGCCAGGACGGGGACTCGAAGCTGCGGCCCTTACTGCAGGCAAGGGGAACACCTAGCGCAGGGATATTTGTTGTCGCCGCCGCCGCCGCCAGGCCGCCGGACAAAAATGCGCGTGCGCAAAGGAGAACCGCAGGGCTTTTCCTTTCGAACTATACTTCCCAGACGTCTGCACTCTACGGCACTCTACGGGGTACGAGAAGGGCCAACGGTGGGAAGGCTAGAGTCTTGCTAGAAAAAGCAGTCTTGCTAGAAGGCAGAGGAAGTTGGAGCCTCTGCTGTAACCACATGTCCTCTGGCGCACCCTTTTTATTCATAATTATGATGACAATGATAGTAGGAGGGAAAAGTGAATATGTAATAGCAAATGTGGACGACTAGAAGTTTGCTGCTCCTTATTGGTTATTGAGGAAACTTAGAATCTAACAAATTTTTGAATTAAAAAAATTGTCTAAATTTTGTAGCCTATGATAAAAGATATATTTTTTAACTGACACACTGGGTAAAAACAAAAACATAGACCTAGTATTGCCCTTTTCATGACACTCATTACTTCTTTTAAAAGGGTTCCTTTAAATTGTAAAGCTTGTCTTCCAGTATTGACTGTACTTCCCTTCTTTACAACTGCATCCTCATTGTCTGGCACTGTACATACCAAATAATACGTATTCAATAAGTGTTGAACGAATGCTTTTTAAAATATCCACCATTACAGTTTACGAAAACAGACCTAAAATCAAAGGGTACCTTAAGGTAGAAAATAAAGAGATGAATTAAGATATACCCGGAAAAATAATATGAAAAAGAAATCTGGGATCACAATGTTACAAAGACAAATATATTTCAAAGTAAAAATAGTTAAGTTGGACAAAATAGGTTGTTATGTATCGATAAAAGATAACAATACACATTACTAACCATTAGGGAAATGCAAATCAAAACCACAATGAGCTATCACTTTACACCCATTAGGATAGCTGCTATCAAAACAAACAAACAAAGACAAAAACAAAATAATACAGAAAAAAACAAGTGTTGGTGAGGACTTGTTGAAAATGAATACTTGTGAATTGCTGGTGACAATGTAAAATTGTACAGCTGCTGTGGAAAATAGTACGGCGTGTCGACTTTAAAAAATGCACAACGTGCAAGTTGTGAGTCAAGTTTTATTTGGGGCGAAATGAGGACTATAGCCTGGGAGACAGCATTTCAGATAGCTCTGAGAAACTGCTCCAAAGAGGTATTGGGGGAGGTCAGTATATTTGTGATTTTGGTGAAGGGGGAGTACATGCAATCAAGCACATATTTTTTTGCAGAAGGTTTCTGCTAGTCACGAGGAGCAATCATCACCATGAAGGTGCTTAGTGCTTTTCTAGATATTAGGAGATGCAAGAATTGGGCTCATAAAATTGTCTCCTGAAAATATATCACTATCTGAAGACATGTTCTGCCAGTTTTTCCCAGAGCACAGAGTGCCTCATTTCTGCCTTACACCCTGAATTCCTTTCAGGGGGTGTTGAAAGTCAGCAGCTGCAGCAGCACATCTACCTTGTAGAGGTAGATGGCAAGTGCCAATGGCAAGTGCCAATTTGTAGTTGACAGGTGGTTCCTCAAAAAATTAAAAATAGAATTACCATATAATCCAGCAATTCCACTTCTAGGTATATTCCCCAAGAATTGAAAGCAAGGACTCAAGCAGGTATTTGTACACTAATGTTCACGGCAACATTATTCACAGTAGTCAAAAGGTAGAAACAACTGAAGTGTCAATGGATGTATGAATGGATAAACAATATGTGGTCTATCCGTACAATGAAGTATTATTCAGCCATAAAATGAAGGAAAATACAATACATGCTACAACATGGATGAATCTTGAAGACATGCAAAGTAAAACAAGGCAGACACAAAAGGACAAATATTGTATGATTCCACCTATGTGAGGTATCTAGAAGAGTCAGATTCATAGAAGGAAAGTAGAATAGTGGTTACCAATGGTTGAAGGAAGAGTGAAATGAGGATTTATTGTTTAATGGGTACAGAGTTTCAGTTTGGGATAATGAAAATTTTCTGGAGGTGACTAGTGGTGATGATTGCACAACAATGTAAATATGCTTAATGCTATTAAGCTATACACTTAAAAATGATTAAAATGGTAAATTTTATGTTATATGTATTTTACCACAATAAAATAATAATATAAAATAAAATAACAATTATGACCATTACTGGCAAGACAGCATTGAGATTTACAAAGTAAAAACAAGGTGGCAGACTGAATACACATAATTACCTCCTTTTTTTCTCTTCATATTCTTTAAAATAATAAAAACACATGTATAATTTGAAAGTAATAAAAACCATACAACTCTAGAAAAATACCACCAGAACACCAGAAATTGATAATCTTGGAAGGCATGCAGCAGATATGTGCCCTGAGAGACAAAGGCCATCTAACAGAGCCTTATGTCTCCTTGCATGGCCCTGCAATAAACCTTTTTCTGCTCCAAACTCCGACTTTTCTGTATGTTTGGCACATGAACTTGTGTTGGGTAACAAAAGTATTTACACAGATTATAGTTCCTAGAATAGCTCTGATGGAATTAATTATGAATATAATTCATTACAAAATCAAAGAAAGTAAAATTTGTATGGATTACAAGGAAATGAAGTAAGTAAATTAATCAGTAAAACATTTGAGTCAAAATTAGTGTTGAGGCATATTGTGAGGGTAATTAATCATGCAATTAAAACCCAAAATATTACAAAAGAGAGTGGCAAAGAGAATATGGTAGCAGGTTAGTGTTCTTGATTATTCAGGAGAATGACGTAACTTCAGAAATAAGTTTTAAAAATCTTTAAATGTGTATGTTAAATATTCAATAGAACCCACTAAGCAAATCAATATATGAATATCTAACCAGCCACTGCATAATCTTTTTTTTTTGTAGGTTCAAATCTTACTTATTTATTTATTTTTATAATTTTTATTGGAGTATAGTTGATTTACAATGTTGTGTTGTTTCAGGTGTACAACAAAGTGAATCAACTATACACATACATATATCCACTGTTCTTTAGATTCTTTTCCCATATAGGTCATTACAGAGTATTGATTAGGGTTACCTGTGCTACACAGTAGGTCTTTATTAGTAGGTATTTATTATATCTATTTTATAAATGGTAGTGTGTATATGTCAATCCCAGTCTCCGAATTTATCCATCCTCCCCTTCCCCATGGGAACCATACGTTTTTGTTTCACTTTGTTTTTGTTTTTAAAAAGAATTGTTTATTTACTGGACCTGGGGCAGATTAGATACACAACCAATTTTAAATTTACATCTTTTAACTCAATTTTGAAGTGTTTTCACACACACACGCACACAAATTGGCATGCAACAGTTGTCCTAAGGTAAAACACAGTCACCATAAACTGTTGCAAGTATTTTCACCCAAGGTTGAAAAATTATTTATCCTGAACATGAAAACCTGTAACAGATTTAAATTAATTATATAAAACTTGTTACTTGTAGTTTTCCCCTTGCAAAGATCCAAAAAAAAAATGTACAAGTAACTAATATGCATCAGTCACAACATAATCCTGGATCATCCCCACCAAAACTAGATGCTTCTTTAATTTTAACCCATCATCAGAGGCCAAGAGAAAGTCATTTTGTTTTATACGAAGCAAAATTCACATGTGCCAAAAATGAAAGACCCAAGAAAAACAAACACCCTAGTGCTGACAGTAGTGCTCAGTACACTAATTAAACAGTGGCCAAAATGCCACTGATCAAAAATAAAATAGTGGCTGTATATCACTGCAAAGAAATCCAAGAGGCTTTTAACCCTTTGGCATCAGAAATCCAGATTTTTCCAATTATGTGAACGCATACCTCCTCCATGCTAAGAGTAGAGAAAGTGGATAGGCCATCATAGAAAGAAAAAGAACTACCGTTCACTGCAACACCCAGAGAATTGGCTTTAGTAGCAACTTCTTAAAAGGTTAGGCAGAAACAAAAAAATGGTTATTAGCTGCTTGTGTCAACAATTTTAAGTGGAGGTGATTGAGTTCTAAGGTTCAAAGTAAAACTTTAAAGGGGAAAAAGGTTGTTGGTTTAAGTCTTATCTTTAAAGCAAAAACAAGATAGACAAAGTATAAAAGTACCAACCTGGTAGCATACTCTAGTCACAGAGCTCTGCCATTAGGCTGGATAGAAAATGTCAAGATTCAGATTGTTGTTTCTGATAAGTACTCAACAAAATGAATCTTTAATGACTTGAACTGCAGGATTAGGGATCCCAAGAATGCAGTCATTTTTAGTAAAGTACTATCATTAAAGTACAATCCTGACCAGACTGCATTTTATTATAAAAACAAAGGAAAGAAGATATAATAAGGACTATGCACCTATATTCCACTTACAGTGCTTGAGTTCTGGAAGGACCTGTATCATGCCAATCACATTTCAAATTTCACTATGACTTTCCTAAAAAATGTTTCTCCCCAATATATATTAATCACAAAGAAACATAAGCTGTGAATGTACAGTTTAGAAAATAAAAACATAGAAACTAATGACATTATTACGACCAAGACGTTTGGTAAACAGCGAATTATGAGTTTGGGATCATTAGAAAAAGCCTTTTTAAACAACCCTCTGGACTTCAAAAAAGTCTCTTCAGGAGTGGAAGGATGTGCTCTCAATCCCCCTTGTGAGAGCACCGGAATCACAACTGGCTGCTTGACAATCATTGACAGTGGGACACTGGAGCTCACCAGGGAAGATGCCCCACATCCAGAGACAGAGGAGAGACCACAGTGGGATGGTGGGAGGGGTGCAATCACAGTAGGGTCGAGTCCCATAACTGCTGGGTGGGTGACTCACAGACTGCAGAACACTTGTACCACAGAAGTCCACGAAATGGAATGAAGTTTCTGAGCCCCACATCAGGCTTCCCAACCTGGGGGTCCAGCAATGGGAGAAGGAATTCCTAGAGAATCAGACTTTGAAGGCTGCTGGGATTTGATTGCAGGACTTCGACAGGACTGGAGGAGGCAGGGACTCCATTCCTGGAGGGCACACACAGAGTAGTGTGTGCATCGGGACCCAGGAGGGGGAGCGGGGACACCAGGGGAGACTGAGCCAGGCCTGCCTGCTGGTGTTGGGAGGGGGCGGTCTCCTGCAAAGACAGGGGGCAGGCGGCTGTGGCTCACCATGGAGACGGGGACACTGGCAGTGGAAGTTCTGGGAAATGCAACTTGGCATGAGCCTTCAAAGAGACTGTCATTGGCCCCACCAAGGAGCCCGGATGGGCTCCAGTGTTGGGTTGCCTCAGGCCAAACAACCAACAGGGAGGGAACCCAGCCCCACCCATCAGCAGTCAAGTGGATTAAAGTTTTACTGAGCTCTGCCCACCACCAATCCTTTCCATCAGGAAACTTGCACAAGCCTCTTAGATAGTCTCATCCACCAGAGGGCAGACAGCAGAATCAAGAAGAACTACAATCCTGCAGCCTGTGGAACAAAAACCACATTCACAGAAAGATAGACAAGATGAAAAGGCAGAGGGCTATGTACCAGATGAAGGAAAAAGATGAAACCCCAGAAAAACAATTAAATGAAGTGGAGACAGGCAACCTTCCAGAAAAAGAATTCAAAATAATGACAGTGAAGATGATCCAGGACATTGGAAAAAGAATGGAGGCAAAGATCAAGAAGCTGCAAGAAATGTTTAACAAAGACCTAGAAGAATTAAAGAACAAACAAACAGAGATGAACAATACAATGACTGAAATGAAAACTACACTAGAAGGAATCAATAGCAGAATAACTGAGGCAGAAGAACGGATAAGTGACCTGGAAGACAAAATGGTGGAATTCACTGCTGTGGAACAGAATAAAGAAAAAAGAATGAAAAGAAATAAAGATAGCCTAAGAGACCTCTGGGACAACATTAAATGCAACAACATTTGCATTATAGGGGTCCCAGAAGGAGAAGAGAGAGAAATGGGACCAGAGGAAATATTTGAAGAGAATATAGCTGAAAACTTCCCTAACATGGGAAAGGAAATAGCCACCCAAGTCCAGGAGATGCAGTGAGTCCCATAGAAGATAAACCCAAGGAGAAACATGCTGAGACACGTAGTAATCAAATTGGCAAAAAATAAGACAAAGAAAAATTATTGAAAGCAGCAAGGGAAAAGTGACAAATAACATACAAGGGAACTCCCATAAGGTTAACAGCTGATTTCTCAGCAGAAATTCTACAAGCCAGAAGGGAGTGGCATGATATATTTAAAGTGATGAAAGGGAAGAACCTAAAACCAAGATTACTCTACCTGGCAAGGATCTCATTCAGGTTTGATGGAGAAATCAAAAGCTTTACAGACAAGCAAAAGGTAAGAGAATTCAGCACCACCAAAGCAGCTCTACAACAAATGCTAAAGGAACTTCTCTAAGTGGGAAACACAAGAGAAGAAAAGGACCTACAAAAACAAACCCAAAACAATTAAGACAATGGTCATAGGAACATACATATCAATAATTACCTTAAATGTGAATGGATTAAATGCTCCAACCAAAAGACACAGGAGTGCTGAATGGATACAAAAACAAGACCCATATATATGCTGTCTACAAGAGACCCACTTCAGACCTAGGGACACATACAGACTGTAAGTGAGGGGATAGAAAAAGATATTCCATGCAAATGGAAATCAAAAGAAAGCTGGAGTAGCAATACTCATATCAGATAAAATAGACTTTAAAATAAAGAATTTTACAAGAGACAAGGCAGGACACTACATAATGATCAAGGGATCAATCCAAGAAGAAGATATAACAATTATAAATATATATGCACCCCACATAGGAACACCTCAATACATAAAGATACTACTAACGGCTATAAAAGAGGAAATCGACAGTAACACAATAATAGTGGGGGACTTTAACACCTCACTTACACCAATGGACAGATCATCCAAAGTGAAAATAAATAAGGAAACACAAGCTTTAAATGACACAATAGACCAGATAGATTTAATTGATATTTATAGGACATTCCATCCAAAAACAGCAAATTACACTTTCTTCTCAAGTGTGCATGGAACATTCTCCAGGATAGATCACATCTTGGGTAACAAATCAAGTCTCAGTAAATTTATAAAATTTAAATCATATCAAGTATCTTTTCTGGCCACAAAGCTATGAGATTAGAAATCAATTACAGGAAACAAAACATAAAAAACAGTGCTTCCCTGGTGGCACAGCAGTTGAGAGTCCGCCTGCTGATGCAGGGGACACGGGTTCGTGCCCCGGTCCAGGAAAATCCCACATGCCGCGGAGCAGCTGGGCCTGTAAGCCATGGCCGCTGAGCCTGCGCATCCGGAGCCTGTGCTCCGCAACGGGAGTAGGCCACAACAGTAAGAGGCCCACGTACCGCAAGAAACAAAAACAACAACAACAACAAAAAAACATAAAAAACACAAACAAGTGGAGGCTAAACAATACGTTATCAAATAACCAAGAGATCACTGACGAAATTAAAGAAGAAATCAAAAAATACATAGAGAGAAACGACAATGAAAACACGATGATCCAAACCCTATGGGATACAGCAAAAGCAGTTCTAAGAGGGAATTTTATAGCTATACAAGCCTACCTCAAGAAACAAGAAAAATCACAAATAAACAATCTAACCTTACACCTAAAGGAGTAGAGAAAGAGAAACAAACAAAACCCAAAGTTAGTAGAAGGAAAGAAATCATAAAGATCAGAGCAGAAATAAATGAAATAGAAACAAAGAAAACAATAGCAAAGATCAATAAAACTAAAAGTTTGTTCTTTGAGGAGATAAACAAAATTGATAAACCATTAGCCAGACTCATCATGAAAAAGAGGGAGAGGACTCAAATCAATAAAATTAAAAATGAAAAAGGAGAAGTTACAGCAGACACCGAAGAAATACAAAGCATCCTAAGAGACTATTACAAGCAACTCTATGCCAATAGAATGGACAACCTGGAAGAAATGGATAAATTCTTAGAAATGTATAACCTTCCAAGACTGAACCAGGAAGAAATAGAAAATATAAACAGACCAATCACAAGTAATGAAATTGAAACTGTGATTAAAAATCTTCCAACAGGGCTTCCCTGGTGGCGTAGTGCTTGAGAGTCTGCCTGCCGATGCAGAGGACATGGGTTCATGCCCTGGTCCGGGAGGGTCCCCCATGCCATGGAGTGGCTAGGCCCGTGAGCCATGGCTGCTGAGCCTGTGCAGCTGGAGCCTGGGCTCCCCAACAGTGAGAGGCCCGTGTACAACAACAACAAAAAAAATCTTCCAACAAACAAAAGTCCAGGACCAGATGGCTTCACAGGTGAATTCTATCAAACATTTAGAGAAGAGCTAACACCCATCCTTCTCAAACTCTTCCAAAAAATTGCAGAGGAAGGAACACTCCCAAACTCATTCTATGAGGCCACCGTCACCCTGATACCAAAAGCAAACAAAGATACTACAAAAAAAGAAAATTACAAACCCATATCACTGATGAATATAGATGCAAAAATCCTCAACAAAATACTAGCAAACAGAATCCAACAACACATTAAAGGATCATACACTATGGTCAAGTGGGATTTATGCCAGGGATGCAAGGATTCTTCAATATATGCAAATCAATCAGTGTGATACACCATATTAACAAACTGAAGAAGAAAAACCATATGATCATCTCAATAGATACAGGGAAAGCTTTTTGACAAAATTCAACACCCATTCATGATAAAAAACTCTCCAGAAAGTAGGCAGAGAGGGAGCCTACCTCAACATAATAAAGGCCTTATACAACAAACCCACAGCAAACATCATTCTCAATGGTGAAAAACTGAAAGCATTTCCTCTAGGATCAGGAACAAGACAAGGATATCCACTCTCACCACTATTATTCAACATAGTTTTGGAAGTTCTAGCCATGGCAGTCAGAGAAGAAAAAGAAATAAAAGGACTCCAAATTGGAAAAGAAGTAAAACTTTCACTGTTTGCAGATGACATGATAATATACATAGAGAATCCTAAAGATGCCACCAGAAAACTACTACAGCTAATCAGTGAATTTGGTAAAGTTGCAGGATACAAAATTAATGCACAGAAATCTCTGTCATTCCTATACATTAAGGATGAAAAATCTGAAAGAGAAATTAAGGAAACCCTCCCATTTACCATTACAACAAAAAGAATAAAATACCTAGGAGTAAACCTACCTAGGGAGACAAAAGACCTGTATGCAGAAAACTATAAGACACTGATGAAAAAAATTAAAGATGATACCAGCAGATGGAGAGATATACCATGTTCTTTGATTGGAAGAATCAATATTGTGAAAATGACTATATTACCCAAAGCAATCTACAGATTCAATGCAATTCCTATCAAATTACCAATGGCATTTTTTTTACAGAACTAGAACAAAAAATCTTAAAATTTGTATGGAGACACAAAAGACCCCAAATAGCCAAAGCAGTCTTGAGGGAAAAAAACGGAGCTGGAGGAATCAGGCTCCCTGACTTCAGACTATCCTACAAAGCTACAGTAATCAAGACAATATGGTACTGGCACAAAAACAGAAACATAGATCAATGGAACAGGATAGAAAGCCCAGAGATAAACCCACACACCTATAGTCAACTAATCTAAGAAAAAAGAGGCAAGGATATACAATGGAGAAAAGACAGTCTCCTCAATAAGTGGTGCTGGGAAAACTGGACAGCTACATGTAAAAGAATGAAATTAGAACACTCCCTAACACCATATACAAAAATAAACTCAAAATGGATTATAGACCTAATTGTAAGACTGGACACTACAAAATTCTTACAGGAAAACATAGGAAGAACACTCTTTGACATAAATCCCAGCAAGATCTTTTTTGATCCTCCTCCTAGAGTAAGTGAAATAAAAACAAAAATAAACAAATAGGACCAAATGAAATTTCAAAGCTTTTGCACAGCAAAGGAAACCATAAACAAGACGAAAAGACAACCCTCAGAATGGGAGAAAATATTTGCAAATGAATCAACGGACAAAGCATTAACCTCCAAAATATATAAACAGCTCATGCAGCTCAATATTAAGAAAACAAACAACCCAATCCAAAAATGGGTAGAAGCCCAAAGTAGACATTTCTCCAAAGAAGACATACAGATGGCCAAGAAGCACATGAAAAGCTGCTCAGCATCACTAATTATTAGAGAAATGCAAATCAAAACTACAATGAGGTATCACCTCACACCAGTTAGAATGGGCATCATCAGAAAATCTACGAACAACAAATGTTGGAGAGGGTGTGGAGAAAAGGGAACCCTCTTGCACTGTTGGTGGGAATGTAAATTGATACAGCCACTATGGAGAACAGTATGGAGGTTCCTTAAAAAGCTAAAAATAGAATTATCATATTTTTCAGCAATCCCACTACTGGGAATATACCCAGAGAAAACCATAATTCAAAAAGACACATGCACCCCAATGTTCATTGCAGCACTATTTACAACACCCAGGTCATGGAAGCAACCTAAATGCCCATCGACAGACGAATGGATAAAGAAGTTGTGGTACTTATATACAATGGAATATTACTCAGCCATATAAAGGAACAAAATTGGGTCACTTGTTGAGAAGTGGTTGAATCTAGGGACTGTCATACAGAGTGAAATAAGTCAGAAAGAGAAAAACAAATATTGTATATTAACGCATGCATGTGGAACCTAGAAAAATGGTACAGATGAACCGGTTTGCAGGGCAGAAATTGAGACACAGATGTAGGGAACAAATGTATGGACACTAAGTGGGGAAATCCACGGTGGGGTGGGGTTGGTGGTGTGATGAACTGGACGATTGGGATTGACATGTATACACTGATGTGTATAAAATTGATGACTAATAAGAACCTGCTGTATAAAAAAATAAATTAAATAAAATTCAAAAATTAAAAAAAATATATTAGGACACACAAACTAGCAATACATAAAAATGGTAATAATATATGATAACCATGTTGGGCTTTTCCAGAATACAGATAATTTTAACTCTAAAAATAATGTGATTCACCACATTAACAGATTAAAGAAGAAAACACACACACACACACACACACACACACACAAACACACACACAAAATCTCTTCAGGTAGTAGATCTGTCCCAATGTCATGGTAACTAGAACAAGAGCTTCAAAGAAGGACCAAAGGACCACTCTGCTGTTTGTTCTGCCATTGATTGCTTTGTGTATTCTCTCCCGAACTTCCATGTATACCTGTTCATGCTTTACAGCTGTCTTTGCCACTGTGAGCTCATTAATCATTTCTTCTAGCTTGTTCTGGTGAGCTTCTGTTTCCATGTTTTGTCCTTTGGGCGCCTCCTCAATACCAATGGTGAACATCACTATTTTTGGAGTCATGGTGGACATCCTATTGCTGAAACAAAACTTACATGTTCCATCCATGTCAGCAGCAAATGTGTATTTCCCACTGGACTCCCAGTCTTCTTTATAAATTCCTTTATTATCAGGCCCTGTAATCTCCACGTCGATGCCCAGGAAGATGCCCTCGGCCACCTCGAAGATGAGACCCATCTTGGTGCCAGAGGTGACCCACTCGAAGAAGCACTCCTCTGCATGCACGTCAATGCTGACGAAGTAGTCCAAGGCCATGGCCAGGATGGCAGCCAGGAGCACCAGCAGCTCAGCGAGTGTCACCATGGTGGGGCTGGGGCCAAAACCAGGACTGGGACTGTGGCCTCCAGAGCCGCCGTTGCTGCCACCACCACCTCAGCCCATAAGTTTGTTTTCTACATCTGTGACTCTATTTCTGTTTGTAAATAAGTTCATTTTGTACCTTTTTTTTTTTTTTTTAGATTCCACATATAGGTGATATCATATGATATTTGTCTTTCTCTGACTGACTTTCTTCACTCAGTATGACAATCTCTAGGTCCATCCATGTTGCTGCAAATGGCATTATTTCATTCTTTTTTTTTTATGGCTTAGTAATATATCACATTTTCTTTATCCATTCATCTGTCGATGGATATTTAGGTTGCTTCCATGTCTTGGCTACTGTAAATACTACTGCAATGAACATTGGGGTGCACGTATCTTATTTTATATTTTTAAAATTAATTTTCATTGGAGTATAGTTGCTTTAGCATGTATCTTTTCAAACTAGCATGTATACTTTTCAAAGTATATTCTCCAGATATATGTCCAGCAGTGGGATTGCTGAATCATATGGTAGCTCTATTTTTAGTTTTTTAAGGAACCTCCATACTGTTCTCCATAATGGTTGTACCAATTTACATTACAACCAACAGCGTAGGAGGGGTCCCTTTTCTCCATACCCTTTTCAGCACTTAACTGTTTGTAGATTTTTTGATGATGGCTATCCTCACCACTGTGAGGCGATACCTCTTTGTAGTTTTGATTTGCATTTCTCTAATAATTAGTGATGTTGAGCATCTTTTCATGTGCTTTTTGGCCATCTGTATGTCTTCTTTGGAGAAATGTCCATCTAGATCATCGCCCATTTTTTTTTTAGGCGGTATGCAGGCCTCTCACTGTTGTAGCCCCTCCCCTTGTGGAGCACAGGCTCTGGACGCGCAGGCTCAGTGGCCATGGCTCATGGGCCCAGCCGCTCCACAGCATGTGGGATCTTCCCGGACTGGGGCACGAACCCGTGTCCCCTGCATCGGCAGGCAGACTCTCAACTACTGCGCCACCAGGGAAGCCCTGCCCATTTTTTGATTGGGTCATTTTTTTAATATATTGAGCTGCATGAGGTGCTTTGTATATTTTGGAGATTAATCCCTTGTCTGTCACTTCATTAGCAAATGTTTTCTCCCATTCTATGGGTTGTCTTTTCTTTTTGTTTATGGGTTCCTTTGCTGTGCAAAAGCTTTTAAGTTTCATTAGGTCCCATTTGTTTATTTTTGTTTTTATTTTCCATACTGTAGGAGGTGGATCAAAAAAGATATTCCTGCAATTTATGTCAGAGAATGTTCTGCCTATGTTTTCCCCTAAGAGTTTTATAGTATCTGGCCTTACATTTAGGTCTTTAATACATTTTGAGTTTATTTTTGTGTATGGTGTTAGGGACTGTTCTAATTTTATTCTTTTACATGTAGCTGTTCAGTTTTCCTAGCACTACTTATTGAAGAGGCTGTCTTTTCTCCATTGTATATTCTTGCCTCCTTTGTCATAGATTAGTTGACCATAGGTGCATGGGTTTATCTCTGGAGTTTCTATAGTGTTCCATTAATCAATATTTCTGTTTTTGTGTCAGTAACAAACTTTTTTGATTACTGTAGATTTGTAGTATAGTCTGAAGTCAGGGAGCCTGATTCCTTCAGCTCCATTTTTCTTCCTCAGGTTTGCATGGGTTATTCGGGGTCTTTTGTGTTTCCATACAAATTGTAAAATTTTTGTTCTAATTCTGTTGAAAAGTCATTGGTAATTTGATAGAGATTGCATTGAATCTGTAGAGTGCTTTGGATAGGATAGTTATTTTGACAATATTGACTCTTCCCATCCAAGAACATGGTGTATCTCTCCATCTATTTGTGTCATCTTTCATTTCTTTTATCAGCATCTCAGCCTTCAGAGTACAGGTTTTTTGCCTCCTTCGGTAGGTTTATTCCTAGCTATTTTATTATTTTTGATGCGATGGTAAATGGGATTGTTTCCTTAATTTCTATTTCTGATATTTTGTTGTTAGTGTATAGAAATGCAGCAGATTTCTGTGTATTAATTTTGTATCCTGCAACATTACCAAATTCATTGATGAGCTCTAGTAGTTTTCTGGTAGTGTCTGTAGGATTTTCTATGTAGAGAATCATGTCACCTGCAAACAGTGATAGTTTTACTTCTTCTTTTCCAGTTTGGACTCCTTTTATTTCTTTTTCTTTTCTGATTGCTGTGGCTAGAACCTCCAAAATTAAGTTGAATGAAAGTGGTGAGAGTGAACATCTTTGTCTTATTCCTGATCTTAGAGGAAATGCTTTCAGTTTTTCACCACTGAGAATGATGTGAGCTGTGAGTTTGTTGTATATGGCCTTTATTATGTTGAGGTATATTCCCTCTGTGCCAGCTCTCTGGATAATTTTTATCATAAATGGGTTTTGAATTTTGTCAAAAGCTTTTTCTGAAGCTATTGAGTTGATCATATGGTTTTTATTATTTTTTAATGTGGTGTATCTCATTGATTGATTTGCATATATTGAAGAATCCTTGCATTCCTGGGATAAATTCCACTTGATCGTGGTATACAATCCTTTTAATTTGTTGTTGGATTCAGGTTGCTTGTATTTTTTTTGAGGATTTTTGCATTTATGTTCATCAGTGATGTTGGCCTGTAATTTTCTTCTTTTGTGGTATCTTTGTCTGGTTTGGGTATCTGGGATATGGTGGCCTCATAGAATGAGCTTGGTAGTGTTCCTTCCTCTGAAATTTTTTGGAGTATCAGAAGGATAGTTATTAACTCTTCTCTAGGTGTTTGAGAGAATTTGCCTGTGAAGCAATCTGGTCCTGGACTTTTGTTTGTTGGAAGTTTTAAAATCACAGTTTTGATTTTAATACATGTGATTTGTCTGTTCATATTTTCGATTTCTTTTTGGTTCAGTCTTGGGAGATTGTACCCTTCTAAGAATTTGTCCATTTCTTCTAGGTTGTCCATTTTATTGGTGTATAGTTGCTTGTACTAGTCTCTTATAATCCTTGTATTTCTATGGTATCAGTTGTAACTTCTCCTTTTTCATTTCTAATTTTATTGAATTGAGCTCTCTCCCTTTATTTCCTTATGAGTCTAGCTAAAGGTTTATCCATTTTGTTTATCTTTTCAAAGAACCAGCTTGTAGTTTCATTGATCTTTTCTATTGTTTCCTTCATCTCTATTTCAACTATTTATGTTTTGATCTTTATGATTTCTTTCCTTCTACTAACTTTAGGTTTAGTTTGTTCTTCTTTCTCTAGTTACGTTAGGTATAAGGTTAGGCTGTTTATTTGGGATTTTTCTTGTTTCCTGAGATAAGATTGTATTTCTATAAACGCCCATCTTAGAGCTGCTTTTGCTGTGCCCCATAGGTTTTGGATTGTCATGTTTTCATTTTCAATTGCCTCTAGGTACTTCCTCTTTGATTTCTTCAGTGATCCATTGATTGTTTAGTAGCATATTGTTTAGCCTCCACGTGCTTGTGTTTTTTATAGTTTTTTCTTATAATTTATTTCTCATCTCATAGCATTGTGGTTGGAAAAGTTGCTTCATAGGATTTCAGTTTTCTTAAATTTACTGAGGCTTGGTTTGTGGCCCAAGATGTGAACTATCCTGGAGAATATTCCATGTGCACTTGAGAAGAATGTGTATTCTGCTGCTTTCAGATGGAATGCTCTATAAATAGCAATTAAGTCCATCTAATAGCAATTAAGTCCATCTAATGTGTTATTTAAGGCTTGTGTTTCCTTACTGATTTTCTGACTGGATGATCTGTCCATTGGTGTAAGTGGGGTGTTAAAGTTCCCTGCTATTATTGTGTTGCTGTCCATTTCCCTGTTTATGGCTGTTAACATTTGCCTTATATATTGAGTACTCCTATGTTGGGTGCATATATATTTACAATTGTTATATTTTCTTCTTGGATTGATCCCATGATCATTATGTAGTGTCCTTCCTTGTCTCTTGTAACAGTCTCTATTTTAAAGTCTACTTTTTATGATATGAGTATTGCTACTCCAGCTTTCTTCCGATTTCCATTTGCAAGGAATATCTTTTTCTATCCCCTCACTTTCAGTCAGTATGTGTTCCTAGGTCTGAAGTGGGTCTCTTTGTAGACAGCATATATATGGGTCTTGTTTTTGTATCCATTCGGCCAATCTATGTCTTTTGGTTAGAGCATTTAATCCATTTATATTTAAGGTAATTATTGTATGTATGTTCCTATTGCCATTTTCTCAATTGTATTGGATTTTTTTGTTGTTGGTCTGCTTTTGTTCTCTTCTCTTGTGATTTGATGACCATCTTTAGTGCTGTGTTTGGGTTGCTTTTTCTTTTTGTGTGTGTATCTATTGTTGTTTTTTGTTTGCAGTTTCCATGAAGTTTTGATATAGCAGTCTGTATATGCACAAGGCTGTTTTGAGTTGCTGGTCTCTTAATTTCAAATGCATTTCCCATTTCCTGCATTTGTACTCTCCTCTTTTCATGGTTGCTTGTTTTGATATCATATATGTGTATGATAATTCCCTACTATTACTTTATGTTTGCCTTTACTCATGAGCTTTCCCATTTGTGATTTTCTTATTTCTAGTTGTGGCCTCTTTTTTTCCCTCTTGCTTAGAGAAGTTCCTGTAGCATTTGTTGTAAGGCTGGTTTGGTGGTGCTGAATTCCCTTAGCTTTTGCTTGTTTGTAAAGCTTTTGATTTCTCCTTCAAATGTGAATGAGAACCTTGCTGAGTAGAGTATTCTTGGTTGTAGGTTTTTCCCTTTCATAACTTTAAATATATAATGCCACTCCCTTCCAGCCTGTAGTTTCTGCTGAAAAATCAGCTGATAACTTTACGGGGATTCCCTTGTATGTTGCTTTTCCTTTGTTGCTTTTAATAATTTTTCTTTGTATTTAATTTTTGTGAGTTTGATTAATATGTATCTCAGTGTGTTCCTCCTTGGGTTTATCCTGTATGAGACTTTCTGTGCTTCCTGGACTTGGGTGACTGTTTCCTCTCCCATGTTAGGGAATTTTTTGGCTATAATCTCTTCAAATATTTTCTCAGGCCCTTTTCCTTTCTCTTCTTCTCCTGGGACCCCTATAAGTTCAAGTTCCCTTGTTTCTCCTGGAATTTACCTCTACATTTCCAAATTAAATAAAACAAAAGCAAAAGCAAACTTATGTTGCTATTTTTCTACTTTAAGATATTAAATATCTCGGGCTTCCCTGGTGGTGCAGAGGTTGGGAGTCCACCTGCTGATGCAGGGGACATGGGTTTGTGCCCCAGTCCAGGAGAATCCCACATGCTGTGGAGCGGCTGGGCCCGTGAGCCATGGCCGCTGAGCCTGTGTGTCCAGAGCCTGTGCTCCACAGCAGGAGAGGCCACAACAGTGAGAGGACTGCATACAGCAAAAAAAATAAATAAATAAAGATATTAAATATCTTAATGTTTTATCCATGGTTTCATTTGTTTCTATTTTTTTTAATTTAGGAAATATTTGGTACAATGGTTAGGAAGTATAACTTGGTCTCCTTCTTTGTAGAATGCAGAAAGTACTAGTAATTACCATTGACTTATGAGGATTAAATGAGCTAAAGTACAAAAAGCATTTAGAGCCCCGGCAAATGTAACCACTATAAAAATATTAGACATTATTATACTATTATTTCAATTATTTTTTTAATCTCCATTCTCAATCCAATCCTCAACATTCCCTCCACCACCACCACCCCGCCACCAGTGATAACCATTCTCCTGGATTCATGTTGGTGTGTTTTTCTTTTCGTTCTTCATTCTGTTCTGTGGCAGTGATTTCCACCACTCTGTCTTCCATGTCACTTATATGTTCTTCTGCCTCAGTTATTCTGCTATTGATTCCTTCTAGTGCATTCTTCATTTCAGTTATTGTGTTGTTCATTTCTGTTTGGTTTTTCTTTAAATCTTCTATGTGTTTGTTCAGCATTACTTGTATCTTCTTGGTCTGTGCCTCCATTCTTTTTTTTTTTTTTTTTTTTTTTGTGGTATGCGGGCCTCTCACTGTTGTGGCCTCTCCCATTGTGGAGCACAGGCTCTGGACACACAGGCTCAGCAGCCATGGCTCATGGGCCCAGCCGCTCCACAGCATGTGGGATCCTACCAGACCAGGGCACGAACTCGTGTCCCCCGCATCAGCAGGCAGACTCTCAACCACTGTGCCACCAGGGAAGCCCTGTGACTCCATTCTTTATCTGAGATTTTGAATCGTCTTTACTATCATTACTCTGAATTTTTTTTCAGGTAGATTTCCTATCTCCTCTTCATTTAGTTGTTCTTGTGGTTTTTTCTTGTTCCACTGTCTGCAACATATTCCTCTGTTGTCTCATTTTGTCTAACTTTCTGTGTTTGTGGTCTCCTTTACACAGGCTGCAGGATTGTAGTTCTTGCTTCTTGTGTCTTCCCCTGGTGGATGAGGTTGGTCCAGAGGCTTGTTTAGGCATCCTGGTTGGAGGGACTGGTGCCTGCCCTCTGGTGGGTGGAGCTGGGTCTTTCCCCTCTGGTGAGGGGGACCATGTCAAGGAGTGTTTTGAGGTGGCTATGAGCTCAGCACGACTTTAGGCAGCCTGTCTGCTGCTGGGTGGGGCTGTGTTCCTATCTTATTGGTTGTATGGCCTGAAGCTTTCCAGCACTTGGAGTCTGCATGTTGTAGGGTGGGGCCAGGCCTCGATGCCAAATTGGGAGAGCTCAGGCTGATCAATATTCCCAGAGGCCTCTACTACCAGTGTACTTGCCCCCACAGTGAGCTACAGCTGACCCTTGCCTCCCTGGGGGACCCTCCAAAACCCCTAGGTAGGTCTAGCTCAGGTTCTTGTGGATGTACAGCTTTGTGCTGGTCCCAGTGCACATGAAACCTGTGTGTGCCCTCCAAGAGTGGAGTCTTTGTTTCCCCCAGCTCTGTGGGGCTCCTGCCCTAAAGCCCCACTGGCCATCAAGGCTAAATGCTCTGGGGGTACTTCCCCCCAATGCCAGACCATCAGACACTCTTGGAGGGCTATTTTTATGTGAGAATATCCCTGTGTAGCCTGTGTGGGTTTAATATTTTTTGGTGCAAGGGCTGTTTTTAGTATAGAAGTCTGCCACCTCTTTCCTCAGTTTATGCTGCCATTACCCCCTTGATAGGAGGTGCAAATGATGTTGTGGTGACCAGAGCCTGCACTGAATATTGAGCAGGGTCTCCCTTTTGCTCTGTGGTTGCCACTGCCCTGTCAGGGGCTGGGTCCGCTCCCTAGTTGTTGGAGTAGAGGACCCCAGATCTGTTTCATAGCTGTGTTTCTGATCTGTGGTGTGAGGTAGGTGGGATTGGAGAACTCCCACTGGGAGAGAAGACACTGAGTGTTCCTCCTCTGGAGATGTTCACCTGTGGGTGTGCTCTGTTGTGTCACCTTTCACCTGTTGTGTGAACTCTCTGATTTCACTGTTGTTGGCACTGCTCTTGGCCCCATCTTAACTGTGAGTATGTCAGCAATTGGTCCTGGTGCCTCTCAGATGTTGTTTTCAGCAGACCACCAGTACAGACCCACTGAAGTCAGGTCCCTGATTGCAGTAATCATGGATCTAGACCTGCTCTGGGTGAGTGGGGGCAACTCAGACTCTAGCCTGGCCCAACCCCTGCATGTACGTGCCCACAAAGTCCATAGCTACTAAAGCTAGACCTGTCTTGGCTGTTGGAGCACTCATTGCCTGTTCAGATGTTCTGCAGGCGCTGAGTTTACAAAGTCGGTAGCAGGGGTGTAAATCTGCAATTTGTACAGTTGTGAGAGATTTCAGCTCTTCTTCCTTAGTTGCATGGCCCCTGGGGTTCAGCTGTGGTTTCAGCCCCACCTCTGCATATGGGCCGCCCACAGGCATCTACTCCCAAGGATGCCCTGGAGCACAAAAGCCCACCCTATGGGAGATGAGGTGCAGAGGAGGAGGAGGCAGCCAGGGGCATGAGAGCCTGCCCTGGTGGGAGCACTTTCTAGTGTCCAAGGAGGCAGGGACCAGTGCATGGAGATAGAGGCTGCAATGGCAGCCCTGCCCTTTGCACATCATTCAGCAATGGCACTTCGCTTCTATGGCAGTCTGGACTTCCTCCACGAGCATTCCTGGTTGCAGAGCTCCTCACTCCTGTACCCTCAGTCTATCTCTGTACAGCCAACAGCAGTCCTTTCCCTGGGTCTACTCTCCAATCCCCGTGTTCCATCACCCAGACCCCGTCCACACTGGCAGACACATGTCTCAGGTTGGGACGCACATGGCTGTGGCACAGACCATCTGTGTAGGTCTCACTCTGTCCTACCTGCCACAGATTGGTGGCTGTGCTCTCCTCCGAGCCCCCAAAGCTCCTCTTCTGTTCTAGCTGATCTCCCTGCTGGTGAGGGGGCTTCCCAAGATGCGGGAACCTCTCCTCTCCTTCAGCTCCCTCCCAGGGGTTCAGGTTCCATCCTGCTTCCTCTCCTCTTCCTTTTCCCTTCTTCTTTTTTTTCATCCTACCCACTTACGCGAGGATCTTTCTTGTCCTTTTAGGTGTCTAATTTCCTTTGCTAGTGTTCAGCAGGTGCTCTGTATTTTTCCACTTGTATTCTTTAAAGATTTGATTTGATTTTTATTTTTTTGGCTGCGTTGGGTCTTTGTTGCTGCGTGCAGGCTTTCTCTAGTTGTGGCAAGTGGGGGCTACTCTTCGTTGCGGTGCACAGTCTTCTCATTATGGTGGCTTCTCTTGTTGTGAAGCATGGGCTCTAGGAGCTCAGGCTGAAGTAGTTGCAGCATGCGGGCTCATTAATTGTGGCATGTGGGCTCTAGAGCACAGGCTCAGTAGTTGTGGCACACAGGCTTAGTTGCTATTTGGCATGTGGGATCTTCCCAGACCAGGGATTGAACCTGTGTCCCCTACATTGGCCGGTGGATTCTTATCCACTGAGCCACCAGGGAAGTCCCTGTGGATGTATTCTTGATGCATATGTGAGGAGAGGTAAACTCCCCGTCCTCCTACTCCTCCGCCATCTTGACTCCCCTGAGTAATCTTAAACTACATTCAACATTCTTTTTTAATATAAATTACTTTATTTATTATAGTAATTATATCTTTACAATCAAAGTTGTCTTTTCACTATGTTCTGTTAACAAGAAATTAAATGGTAGTTATAAGCAAATTTGTTTGCCTAGGAAACAAAAATTGTATATTCAGTTTAACAGAAATAAAAGAATTCGTGTCTGAAAATGCAAGATTGTTACATAGCCTTTGGCCTTGCAATTACAGTATAAAAAAGTTCAGTTTCAAAGTGACAATTACTTGTGCTGTTTGAGCTTTAAGGGTTGGAATGTTAAGTACAACATCAGCTCCTTAAAGACAAAGCAAAATGATCTATGATATGTCTCCCCTGCAAGAGGGTATTTAGATATACAATTAACATGAAAATCTTGTATCAGACTTCAGTGGGAGATTCTTCAGCATACCTTCTCCAGCATATTCATAGTCCTATACCTGGTACGTACCTTGCCAACCTCACTTTCCCACATATGGAAGCACAGGTTCCCACGTACACATGGTAATAGAAAATAAAATCACTAAGTTAGCACTCTAAATTTCAGTTCTAAGTCTCCTTGTTGATATTAGTACTTAAGTATGCTGGCCGTAATAAGATAGACTGGGACCTGGGACCCTTTACCGGAGTGCTTGCACTTGCACCTGGACAAAGGTCTCCTCCAGCAACAAAATACAAAGAAACTAAATGGGACTAAAATTAGCAACACTCTTGTGCAATTGGGGCAATTATGAACAATAAACTATAAAAAGCGCACAAACTAACAGCCACTTCTTTTTTTTTTTTTTTTTTTTGCGGTACGCGGGCCTCTCACTGCTGTGGCCCTTCCCGTTGCGGAGCACAGGCTCCGGACGCGCAGGCTCAGCGGCCATGGCTCACGGGCCCAGCCGCTCTGCGGCATGTGGGATCTTCCCGGACCGGGGCACGAACCTGTGTCCCCTGCATCGGCAGGCAGATTCTCAACCACTGCGCCACCAGGGAAGCCCAACAGCCACTTCTGA